>NW_018128060.1:480026-498457 GCF_001952655.1 Monopterus albus | reverse complement strand
TTGTGAACAGTAAGTTTAGAAATGCCAGACATTTAGTGCTTTAGTTTTGTTCAGTTTTTTAGTGATACAATTTATTGTACCACATCCATGTTTTAAATTTTTAACACCAAAGCTTTTTGAAAATGTGAAGAAAAGACTGAGTTTAAATCACAGGAAAAACATTTTACACAAAGGAACAAACAAAGTGAAATGTCCCCATTATAATAATTTGGTAGGTTCTAGAGGAAGAGGAGAAAGCTGACATGATGGATGTATGAGGATACTCGTCTTAACACTCAGCAGGGTGCCACATAATGTGTAACTACAGAGAAAGGAAGGACGTGACAATGTTTTTCAACACATGCTGTTATTTACAAAATCACTTTGTCAAATTGCTGCAGTGCTGTGCAAAGGTTCTCTGCATTTAGAGACATTTCCATTTTGTATTTAATATCTTATCATCTCACTGATGTGAGAGTAATTAGTAAACAAAATCAACTTTTAAGGATTAGAAAACATTTTCTGTAAATGCAGACCATTTTCTTTCTGTCTTCATTTTCTTTTGCTGTCTCTATAGCTCTCAGGACTCTGTCCAAGCAGACTTGACATTTACCCCTATTGTAGACAAAGAGTGCTGGTAGGGTGAATGGGGAATGGCGGGAATAGCTGGCAACTCCAGGACACAGGCCAGATGGATTAGCTCAAAAGGCATGGCATTGTAAACCAAATTCAAATTAATCCCTTTTTTGTGTCCCCTGTTGGAACAATGGTTCTTTCCTGGGCCTCAGAGAGACATTGACGCAGAGCTGAGAGTCGGGCCTTCACCATATCCGACACTTTATTCACATCACTGCTCTCAATTACCTGCTACAGAAATAAGGCACTTTCTCAACACTGCCAAAATTACCTTGCATAGTTCAAGGCAGGACCCATGAACTGAATATGTTTGAATATTAATTCATGAGTCAGATCGTATAGTAAACATACATCTCTGGAAACTGGTTTCGTTATCTGCCCAGTTTGACTTGCACTTTTCATGCAAACATGGTTTCAGGATTTCCATATAAAATAGTTCTCAGACTATTTGGCTCTGTCCAGTTTCCCCCTGTGGCCCTGACTAGCTGACACATCCTAACAAAGAAAAGTGAACTCCAAAACCCTTTCTGCAGGAAAAAAAAACCCTGCACTTCCCTGATCTCACCCCCACAGCATCACCTATAGTTTTGGGTTTTGCCACTATCTGACCTCCCCCCCCGCCCCAAATGCACTGTGGCATCAAGCTTCAAGCTTTATTTAAAAGTGTGATTTCACACCAGAGTGTCTCAAGACACTTTACAACCAGCAAAAACAAAGATAATGTCAGAAAATACCACATTGCGCATAGTAGAAATACAAAACATTGTTTACTGTTAATAATAAAGGATAATCACCTTTCTCTGGCCAAGCATGTTACACACACAAGGAATTTGTTTCCGGTACAGAACCGAGGCAGCCATCAACTCACACTGATGGCTCTAACCATTGGGGCCAACTGGGGGGGTTCAGTGTCTTGCCCTAGGACACTTCGACACGTGGACTGCAGACACTGTGATTTGAACCTCCAACACTCCAGTTGGGAGATGACCGCTCTACCCACTGAACCACAGCCGCTTAAAGTATGTTGATCTGCCAGCTTTTCTGTTTTCATTGTGTTTTTAAATGACTCCTGCTTTTTCATATTTTATTTCCTTAAGTTGTTTTAATAGGAAAGTTTGATGGTAAATCACTATTAGATTCCTCCTGGACCTCCTTCTTAATTCTTCCTCCTCCCCCTTGTGTGTGTGTGTGTGTGTGTGTGTGTGTGTGTGTAATATGCAGCAGAAGTAGGACAAGAGGTCCCACTGTTACAGCTTGTGTTATTTGATGCAGCTATTCATTAATTATCTTCCCCGCACAGTCTTCCTTATCATTCATTGTGTCCTTTTATTATTTTTGCTTCAAGCACCTTGTTCCATGCTGTTCTAATCCCAGCTTTTTGTTAAATCATGTGCTTTCTCAGTATCCTAGGGAATCTTCAAAAGAATAGAAAGAAGACAGTACATGTGGCCACATACTGCATCAGAATCTCACGTTTGCTGGGTTTTTGCCATAATGTGACATTCAGTAAACTGGAGAACGTGAGGGCAAGAAAGTCTGAAAGCTCTGGTGAGACAAACGGTGATTGTGTTTGCCATGAAGAAGGACACGCTGAGCAGGGAACAGATTGCTGTCACTCTTTACTTTTTTTTTTTTTTTTTTTAAACACATCTGTCCCTGAGGCTGTTAGCTGCTGTCTCGCTCTGAGGACAGATTTATGTTGTGTTTAAGTTGGCCAGAAATGTTTGAATTTATCACCAAATGTTTTGGAGGAGCTTGGTGTTTGAACCTATTCAAACCTCCAACTCCTGATGCCACACACACTTCTGCTGTCCTGCTGTGTTGACAGTGGACTAAATGATCCATAGCGCTGTATATGGACCGAACCTCCTCTCATTGGTCACAGACACTTGCTTTTTATTGAATCTATCAGGGTAGTCCATACTCATATATTATCATCATCGCCTGTCAATACAGTATACTTCAGAGTCAGAGCATCTCTTGTACTCCAGCTCTTCTGAAAACATTTTTTGTTATTCTGTCTTGTGTAATAGGTGTTCACTCCTCAGCTGCTGTACCCCCAGACTCTGAAGCCATTTTCAGAGGTTGTGTCCCAGAGGTAATCACTCTGGCATCCACCACCATGGCCTGTGTGGCATTATGTTAAACCTCAAATGGTTTACTCACAGAGCCATTTAAAAAAAGTTCACTCACAAGCAAATCCATGACAGCACAAGAATGCCAGTCACTTATGGACAGTAGGGCACATGGGAGAGAATTAGCCAGTGGGAGACTAAAGGTATGCTATGGACAGGGTGTGTGGGGGAAACACTGAGATCAGTGCTTCTGCTGTGCTCGCAGTGCTGTGATGGATGGTGCTGGCATTTTACTGCCCTGTGCATTCCTGTGTCTGGGCTGTTTACGGTTATCACACCTTACTCCTCGGTGTGTAGTGCAGGGTAACACATGGCGCTGTCTATGCCAGGAGTACTGCCCTAGTGTAGTTATTCTGACCCCATTTCAAAGCTAATTCACTCTATTGCCTGGAGTAGTCACATACCACTGGCATAGCCTCATGGTATTAAGCTTAAGAGACCTAAAGTGCAGAAAACAAAGCAGTGTTGCAGCTGTAGGAGATAATCAGTGAGCTCAATTGTGGACATGACAGAGGGGATTTAATGTTCTGTGGCATTTTAAACCATTAGCTACTGTCTCTAGTCTTGTTACCCAAACTCTTCAGCTGTATGTTTTTTTTCTTTCTGACAGATAGATTCCATGGCTTGTTAAGGCAGGATTTAGTGTCAGTAAATCCACATTAGCTGCAGGAAGTACACTGACCTCTCTAACTGTAATTAGACAGGGGTCTGCTTCAGGTCAGTCCCCTCCATACCAGCCAACTTCCATCATAACGTGTGGACATTAGGTGATCGGCTAGGGACAGGTGGGGATGCCATCATGACCTTCAGTGTGCTGTGTGTGTCTCTGTCTGTGTGTGTGTGTGTACCTTTGTGAGGAACCCTGACTTGGATCTCTAGCTTCACAGAGGGCCCTTTGTTATTTCAGTGAAATGTTGACGGCTGTAATGTTAGTAAGTGAAGGACAGTGGTATGATCACTTCTCCGGCTCTCTAAAGGATAGAAACTGCAGTCTGGATGCTTTCACCTGCTAAATGACGCTGTTAGCCAAGTGTTTTAACTTGCTGTTGTGGAGAAGGCTAACAACCGTGAGGGAAACATTTGCCACTGTGAGAGTCACATTTACCCCCTTCTAGCCAGTTTACTGTCTTGGCGCCATCTTGGCATGCCCCCCAGTTAACATTTGTGGGAAGAAAGAGGAAATTCAGCATTCACTGACAACTGTGAAATCATCTGAGATGGAAGTAAAGTGGAGGATTAGGCTGGGATCAGGCCAGAGGAGTGCACAGAGACTTAAAGAGACGGGGAGAGATAGAGATGGAGGAGGAACAGTTCCCAGCAAAATGAACTGAATAGATTTTTAGAGCCTCTGTAATTGTCTTTCTCTTTGTCTGCTGTCCTGGAAAACCACTCACTCCTCCTTGCCTTTTCTTATTCCCTCCCACTAAGGTTCTTTCAGCTTTGTGAAGGGTTTTCTGAAATCCTATAGTTGATACCAGTAATGCCTCCCATTGTTGCAGACTGATTTCTATCAAACTATAAAACACTTGACTCACTAAGGCATTTGAACTTTAGTTTGTTGGTTCCTTTGTTATTATTTTATCTCCCAGTTGTCACATTGAACTATTTCTGGATGTTTTTTTTTTTTTAAATCATGTCTTTGGTAGTTGTTTATCTCCCTGCCTCCTGTTCACAGGTACAGTGATACATGCAGAGATGTGTTGTGATATTCAACACACTTTCAAGCTACTCTCTTCACCTTTCTCACCTGTCTATTTCTTCAATACCTCAACTCACCCGGGTTGTTTTTCTCAGAGTTCTCACTTCTCCTCCTGCCTTTTCTTTTTCCCTCCCACTGAAGTTCTTTTCTGTGACAAGCAGAAAGTTATTTTCTTTGGAGATATTAGCCCACCAAGATAGTCTGCTCGCTTTCTTTATTCCATCATTCCATCATTCTTTTTTCCTTCATCCAACCAATCATCTGTCCACTCTCCCTTTTAGGTTTTCCTCTGTGTTCCTCTTCTCCCTCTGACACAGGGTTTCTTGATTCCTGCTTCAGTGGTTTTGTTTTTTCCTTTCCTTCCAGCTTGACTCCACTGGATGACTGGACCCGTTGTTGAGGTGGTGTTGTGATTGTTGGCCCTGGCTGTTTCTCAAGGGGCTCCTTCAGGCTGTCTCTCCTCCCTGAGTGTCCCTGGCCTCCCCAACTCCAACCCCTCTTTCCTCTGCCACAAAGCTGCTGTCAGTTCACAGGCCACATGTGTCAGGCCTCAAGCCCTTATTTAAGACCCAGGCACAGCTTAGGCCTCACTGTTCCAGCATCAGAGAGGGCACCATGAAAGAGAGGGTGTAGGCAGCCATTCACTAGCCAGGAAAGACACAGATGAAGGCTGCACAAGTAAAAGTGATGGAAATAAAGCAAAAACACTCTCCTTGGAACAATTGCTCCCTGCCCAGCTGACACTGTGAACTCTTAAAAAAAAAAAAATAGAGTAGTTTGTGAAGAAGTAGAGTGACTATTCGCCCAGAGTCCTCCCAGTTCATAAGGCTGTCTAAAAAAATCTGAATATGGTAGTTTGGCTTGAGGGGACAGTGGAGCTCAGCCAGACCCATGTACAACAGCCGCTCTGTTAGGCTTTCTCTCTCAACAGTGCAGGAGCCCAGACACATTAACAAATACAACTCTCCAATAAAACACCACCACTGGACAATGTTCCATGAGCTCTGCCAGTGGTCTGATAGGCTGTGTATGAGGAACAGAAAAGCCGTGCCATTCATTCCATTTGAGTGTATTCTAGGGTTCTTTATTGGGCTTTGGTAATGACTGATTCTCTATCTGAGAGTGCCAGTCATTTGATTTGATTATATTTTTAACAGAAACTGCATTCAGCCATTAGGCTCTGGCTTTGCACATTACTGCTTATTGGTCACTCACTAATGTTGTTTGAAACTGTGGCCATTTGTCTTGGCATCTCTGGAGAGACTCAGCAGCTTATAGATGTTTTGAGGTCACACAGTCTTTAAATAGTGTGGTGACTAACCAGGTAGAGATGACTGAGCCTGTCAACAGCTCCTTAGTCTCAGCGTTAGGGGTCACATGAGACAGAAGCTCTAATTGACAATCAGCGATGAGTGTAAACGGAGTCTTAATACGATTCTCCTAGGGCCTTGATCAGCCAGTGTGAAGAGACAGAGATGAAAGGGGGCAAGGGGAGAAGCAAGGGACAGTCAAGACTTAAACATAATTGTCCTTTGGTTTCATGGGGAAACTGGCACTTAACCCTTAAAACTGCTGTACCTTCACATGGCACAAAGAGAGAAAGAAAGATTGTGCTCCAAATGACAAAGGTTCTGGTTACCTCTGACCCTTAGATGCTTACACTATATGGACTGGCTTTCTTGCCCTCAGAGGAGTGCTGTAGCATGGGTGGTAGACAGGGTAATGATGGTTTCAACAGCCATAAAAGAAAGAAGATGGAAAGAACATCCATCTTAGTTACGGGAACAGAACCAGCAGCACGCTGTGGACAGAAACAAGCTCAGACACAGACAAGTAAAGGGGGGACAGGGCAAATCAACATTTTTCCCAAAACCCAATTTGACTGTTTCCTCACTGTGGTCAGGAGGCAATATTCAGCATGAAAAGTTTCAGTTAGAATGCCCAACATGGATGCTGGTAGATGCTTGAGGACAATATTTCATTTGTATTGTGTGGCATTCATGTGGACGGCAAAGTAAGAATTTCATTGTACAGGGAAACGCGTTTCCGTACTGTGCATATGACAATAAACACTTTGACTTTGATAATGGTTGGCATTTTCAGTGTGACTTCACATTCCATTACTTCCCAAACCCTTAATAATAAAGTCTGAGCTTTATGAACTTTGAACATTAGATTGCATGTCAACCCCTCTTGTTTTTCCTCGTGGTGTATACTTTAATTATTGTCTTTTTCCTAGCACACCGACAATGCACTATTTTACATGCAATATAAATACAGAGCAGTTTTTATACAAAAATCTTCATGCTGGATGCTCATGTTGGATCTTCTTTGCTGGCAGGTATTTCTGCACCAAGTCTCCCTTGATGCCTCCCATTATCCTCTTTAATTAATGTATCTCCCAGGGCACATAGTATGCTGTAATTAACAACTAATTGCACCCAAGGTCAGTGGATTTATTCATTTATCTTTTCATTTACAGTATTTTGAAATCCGCCTTTTTTGAAGATAATTTTCTCTTTGTGGCATTTGAGTTCTTGACTGTGGCCGACCTCTTCTCATGTCCTCTGCAACTGTGCCCTGCCTCAGTATTGTATGGTGAGTGAAGGATGAGCAAGGAGGAAGCCACTGACACATAAAGGCATTGCTACGAGCTCTTTATGGGCCAGTGTATAGGACGGTTGCCTCAGGACACGCATCCTCTCAAGGCTGTTTGGGTGTGTTGATAATGTGATAGTTGTTCTCCCAGTGCTGACTAGGGTCACTGCCTAATGGAGCTGCTAACATAGTCTTTTTTCAACAGATTTTCCCTTCTCCTCATATTAATCTTTTCTAGGTGAACACATTTGTTTTAGCTCCTGGTTTTCTATAATCAAACAGCCCTTTTGTCTATGCCAAATGAGAAGACAGTCCCTGTGATCCCCACTGTGCCCAGTGCTTCTTTGTAGCATGCTTCTTGTTCAGACTCTTAGGCATTTATTAAGCCATTGATGTAACAGAGTCACACAAATGCACATACACATCCTTATACACACACACACACACACACACACACACAAACAGAAATGGCCAAACATGCATTCCCTTTGCACTCAGTGGGGTATCTGCACAGTATGTGTGCAGTAGTCCACCTTGCCTCTGTCATGTTTTTCATATTAAAGTGCCGGTGTGGTGGGCTCCTGCTGGTGGCAGGGCAGGGGCCTTGTCCCAGGGCTGTGCATGTGGGCCTAATCCCTTCATTATCTCAGCTAGTACTGGGCGCAGATGGCAGGTTGGCACTCAAACAGGGTGCACGCGCCCCTGTCTTTCTACTGCTGTCAGACCCTGAGATCTCCCTGACTAGTATATGCTCATTACTGTTAATGGATTGCTGTTGGTCTGTCTTTCTGTCCTTATGTGTGTTGAGTGCACACATAGGCTGTGTGTGTGCATTTTCTGTTCTTGTTATTTCATCTAGGCTGTTGTCTCAGTTCAGTTGTCTGTTGAATGAAGACTGATGAGAGACGTGGTTTGTGCAGAGCAGTTGCTTCAGCTGTCCTGTTTTCTAAAACCCATCTGTACAGTAAATTCTACAGCAGCCCATTTTATCTTCTTGATACGCTTTGAGAAATAGAAAATTACTGAAACTGACATGCTTTGTCATACAGACTGAAGAGGTGGCAGTCACTCCTTTCCCTCTCTATTTTTATGTGCTCCACTATCCGAAGTGCCTATAGTCCCATTGATTATCAGAGGTCCTAAAGGACAATTACAAGGCTCTCAACGAAAGCCCATGAAATAACAAACAGAAACATTCTTGTAAATTTTTCGCCAGCAGACTAGGGGAAAAAATGAACAAACTGACAATCGAGGCACAGCACTTAATGTGGTAGGAGCTATTGCACTGACAAAAACCAGAAACTCTTTTCTCCTTTGAGAACGGGCATTTGTCGGCACTCTGCTGCAGGGTATGTGGCCTGGCACTGCGGTTTAATATAGCATGGGCTTACAGAATGTCCAATACCACTTTTTCATTTGCTTATTTCTAGCAGTGTACCGACAGAATTTATTCCACTAATTCCATTTTTCTGTAATAGTAACCCAGAGTGCTGCGTGACCTTTTTATTGTGAGTGTAACAGATATATTGTATAATGCTGGACTTGGGCCAATAATGGGCAGATGAAAGACTGCTGTGTGTGTCTGTAAGTCTAAGCGCGTCTATGACTCTTTGAGCATGTGTGCGTCTGTAGAGGTCATTCTGGGCTTCCTGTTGACAGCTGCAGGCTGTGGGCAGATTTACTCCATGGCAGATGCTACTGAGGGACACAACTCAGTCTTGAGTTTATGTTGTACCATTTGGTTCCATCTATTTATGGACCAATGTGAATAGGTGGACTAGGCAAACCTGCTTTGTCTTGACTTTTTATTTAATTATTTATTTGTTTGTTTGTTGGCATGTGGTGAGCTCTATGTGTGCATTGGGTTGTTAGCTTGGTTAGACTCCTTCATTATCCAACAGGCACAGGAAGGCATGGTTGATTTCTTTCTACAAAATGGCATGTTGTGTTTTGAAAAAAAAAATCCTCCACAGACTCACTGTGACATCCTGGTGCCTCCTTTCATCTTCTCCTTCCTCCTGTCCATGCCTCCTTCTGCTCAATGTCTTTACAGTGTGATGTCAGATGTCATTTGTTTCCCTGACTGAGATTTTGTGAAAGTGGAAAAATCTGGATATTCTCAGTTGGTGAGTGAACATGGCCATGGCTCAGAATCTGGTCAAGTACTGTATGTCAAAGGCTGGTACCTAATCATTATCCCTTGAGATGGGAGGAATGTTCACGGTTTCCTCATGCTCATGTCAGAGTCCTCATAGAGGAGACCATTAGAGAGATTCGACAACCAGAGAAAGTAATCAATATCTGCCATGTGCAAAGCCTTCCTCATCTCAGTTTTTACTTCATTTGGAATAAAGAAACACTGGTTCCTTCAATGGGGCAGCTGGGTGACTTATGGATTTGCACTGTATGTGTTGGCAGTACAAGATCAGGGGCCCAAATCCAAACAGAGCTCACGAGTTTAACCAAAAAGTCAAACATAGATTTGTCACCAGAGGACCCAATGTGGAAATATTCCAAGTTGATCTGGTTAGCAATAGAAATGCTTGCTACAAGCAATGGCTCTGATTAAATGGAAAGGCAGATAGTTGAACGAGGGAGAAAGTGTTTAAAATGATAATAGCTAGGGATTTTGTAAAGCACTGAAAATGCTTTTTGAACATTCCACCACTTTCCTCTCCTCTCCCCAGACACACAAAGAACCTGCCAAACAACTGAGCAGGTTAGGCTTTGCTTTGAGCAATGAATATGGATTCGGTTTCATTGCTCAAACATTTACCATTTTGTTTGCTATGTATCAGCCTGCAGTTTGACAAAGACTGCCACTGTACTAGGAGGACATTTTTTGGTTTTTCTTTTTCTTCCCTGCTGCATATCGGAAGGGGACTACATGACAGATAAGTTTCTCTTTTTGCCCACAACAATCATGACTTTATTGTTTGAATGAGATGGTTTTGTTTGCAAGCACATGTCAGGAAAAAAACTGAAAAGGAGAAAACAAGTTGATTGCATGTTACACTAAACCATCAAAGCGCACGCCAGTGTTTGCAGCATTTCTTGTGCTACTGTCTTGGTTTAATTTTAATGTCTTGGCTTGTTCAACATTTCCTTTATTTTTAGACTTTGGGTTAAGCTAGCCAACTCACACATTGGTGGCTTCAAGCAGCAGTGAGTGAAAACTGAAACATATATCTCAGAAATATTGCCAAGAAAATGTCAGTGAACTGTATAGAGCTTATGTTTGAAAACCCAGCCAGTCTGTGGTGCTTACTGTGTCGGTATCTGTTAAGTGTAGCATGTTGTACTCGGTGCTTCTGATTAAACTGCTTGTGTTTCTCTTAATCACTTCCTGTAATGTTCACACACGCATTTCACCTTGATAAAAGATTTATAGTCTTAATTAGTATGAATAGGGACTCCTTTCTTAGTGCAGTCTACTGTAGTTCTGTTAGAGAGACTCACTAAATAGGTTGATTGGTACAGTGCTCAGCAGAAGTTGCCCTTTAACCAGTTGGTACTTCAATAAAAATCAGATTTATATAGTTTTTTTTATCTGTGCTTAGTGTATACATGTGTATTTATTAAACAGTTTCTCCATTTGAGGTTCAACTTATCAGGCATAAGTTATTTAATCATAACATTGGTTCAGTAATGTGTGAATCATTCAGTCATAATGAGCATGTGCTTGACCCACTGGTCTAAAACCACACAGCATAGGATTTAATCTCCTCTTTGAAAATAAAATTTTAAGTGCTAGTATGTTTGTTGTACTGTCATTCCACTTGAAGAGACGAGGACAGGGTAATGAGAGCCAGACTGTTTTCTGTGAGCCCCGCGGGGTTATTCGCGTTGACGAACAATATCCTGGCGCCCTTGGTACACGGCTCCTAAGTGCTCTCAGCTACACGACCTCCTTTTTTTCCTCAGCATCACTCTGTCATCATTCTGCTTAAGTCAGTCCCCCACCATGACAGCTGTCCTTTCATCAGACATGGCCCTTTTAGATAGATGAAGTATGAATAGCAGTGACATGCCTTTGCTGCCACACTGGAGCTCTGAGTTGTGTGAGGCAGCTTTTTGTGATCCCCTCTGCATTTTTTTTTTCAAACTGAAGTCAAAACACAAGTCGAGCTATTATTCCATCTATCTAGATTTAGAACTCTTGACCAGATGGACAGTCATCAACAGGATGTGAAGTCATCTTCTTTATGAATCAGGCTGACTCAAAAGCACCACAGTGTCAACTCTTCACCACCTCTGCCCTTTCTTTGTCACCCATTGGTCCTTATCAGGGTAGAATGACTCCAATATTGACCTTGTGGGAGAGGCTGTTGGCCTTGCCCTCAGCACTGTGCTCACAAGGATTGTTGGTCATTGTTTGCCATTCTTTACTGATCTTAAGGAATCGATTAGGCCATTTGCTGTCTCCGTGGGCAGAGGCTATTGCATTCTCTCCTAATGACGCTGGTAACAGAGATGCCCTTTGAACACATGCCTAACAAATGAGACTGCAGTCTAGAATTTGTTAGATTGCTGCATGACATCTTTTGCCTCTAGCTTCAAATAGAGAATAACTTCTTAGGGAGGAAAAAGCACTTCTTTCCTGTGTATGTTTCTGAGTTGTCTCCGAAGAGCTGTTGGGGCACTTGTCAGGGGATGTTGTCTTTTACCATCATCCCTCAGGAGGCTACCTTCTTGATGTTTTATCATAATCAGGATGTATTTTTCCCACATGTTGACAACTCAAACACAAATGGATTATGTGCATAGTGAGACATCTTGGCAGGAAATGCCAATGTGAGGAAGCAAAGGAAAATAGAGAAAGTCTCTGTATTTAATAAAAGAAATAAACACACCCTAGGAGAATACTGTATGTGGATGTGTTCGAAGAAACACCCCCAGAGCTCTTTCAGTAATATTGGTTTTGGTGTATGTTTGCACCTATAAATATATCTAGTACTAAAACCTTTACACAACAATAAGTTTGGGCTGTCTGTCTGCTGCAAGACTAAGAAAAGTTGCCTACGTATTGTGGGTGTATGATTGGATTTTGTTGTCCTCCACAGATGGTTTAATATCTGTCTTTAGATGTCTTTTCTAAGTGGTTCTGTGATTGAAGTGCGGTGGACCATCTATTTGCCAAAAGGAGAATAGGGAAATTTAGACCAGCTCACACCACTGAAGGATTCACTTGGTCGGCTTATTGATTCCCCCCTTTGCTACCTCCCTCTTTCCTCCTCTCTATCCATCCAACCGCTTTCCCTCTCCAGTGGACTGCTGATGATCCCACTCCCCACAGACCCGCCGCCAGCTACAGTCAGTCAGGGTTTTTTCCGTCGATCGCTAGCCCTGCTAGGTGGAAGATTTCTCCCGAGGCCAAAGGGAACATGGCATATTCTATTACAGCCGGTGCAGGAGAAAGAAAAACGTACTGTTACTAGATATGAGTGAAATCAAATCTGTTTGACTTGCCCAGCAGCTATGACCATATTCCACACACACACACACACACACACACACACACACACACACACACACACACAGAGAGAGACTGGAATGCAGTTACTCACAGTGCACCTGACAGATTTATAAGACTGTCAGTGTTTAAAGTAGATCTGATAAAGAATTATTTTATTTCCATGGAGGGCAGGTTAGGAAATGAGTGGTAGAAACACGTGCTCTCCGAAGTGTCCGATATAGATCGTATTTTAGCGTCACATTTTTTAAAAAGTGTGCTTGCTTTTTTCCTCCTACCTGCCTGCTCTTGTACCTCAATATTTGTCAGGAATGGCACAGCCTAGGTCAGCTGAGGATCACACTGGGCAGCATGTGATGGTTTTCTGTCCCTTCCTTGTTCTCGGAGTGGCCTCTATCTTGCCAAATGTGTGCAATGAACGGGTGCAGAGCAGACAGAGGGGAGAGTGGGCTCACTCTAAAGCTGGGCTCAGATGTCTAAACTAGCATTCAGTTTGCACTTCAAAGGCCTGTGGGTGTTGACACACTGCCCTCCTTTATGTTAGCGTGTATCTGAGTAAATTGAAATGGAGTAGCGAAAGACAGGGCAGGGAAAACAATGGACTATAAACAAACCTCGAGTCAGGGCTCCAGAACAGCTGGCGGTGTCCTGTGAGGCTTCAGTGTTTGCTCCAGCAGTGTGACAGATGTACTGTAAGCCCCTTTGCTGCTTTTATTGTCTGTGTGTTTTGTGTCTGAGTGTGTGTGTGGTTGTGTGGATTAATGTGTGTGTATTTTAGTGTTTGAACAATTAGGGTAAGGAGGAAAAGAAGGGGAGCATTTCAGAGGAAAAGCTTGGCAGATCAAGCCATGATGTGCATTTCACTGACCATCTTTGGTTATATCAACTCAAAAAATAAGTCTCTTTCTTTCTTTATCTAGAACTCTCCTCTTTCTGTCTCACACACATGAACACTCACATGTGCGCGCACACACACACACATCACAGCTTAGCCAGAATACTGGAGTTGAACAGAAGACATGTGGCTAATGAGAGTGTACCGTGGCACAATTACTATTTCTTTGCTCAGTGGCTCAGGTTTGACTGTCTCACTAAGGCAGTCTTCTTTTTTCTCACCCACCTACATGATGCTGTATAGCTGGCAGCCCCCCTAATTGGGTGGTATTATATGTACGTGGAGCTCAGTGTCCCACCATAGCCCTTCATCTGGGCAGATGTTGTGGAAATGGTGGAGGTTAATGTGAGATTCCGCAAGCTTCATCATCTGGTATCAGTCACTCTGTAATTGGAACAGCCCTGGTGGTTTGTTGTAGCATTCCCAGCCCCCGTTATAACCCCACCCACGCTCTAATGGTGGATGGGCCTCTCCATTCCCAAATATGTGTGGAAGTAGATTTTTGGAGGAGGAGGAGGAGGAGAACAAAAAAGCGAGGGAATGAAAGGGAGCCAGAAGAGGAGGAGTGCGATCTCTCGCTTCCTGTCCTGGTCTTGTCTGGTTGCCAGACTGCCACCCCTCCAGTTTTCTCCTCACTCCACCGTTGCTACCCAACCACCTTTCTTCTGCCACTATAATGATGATGGATTGATCTCACCCAGCACAAATTACTTTTTAACGCCCACATTTTTTTGGTTATGCATAAATGGGGGCTGGGGCTTATCAAAGGTTTTTGTTGTCTGCTGTTGTTGTGTATGCGTGTACTCTGACCAAAAGGTTTTTGCAAAAAATATTCATCCCTTCCAACTTCCTCATAACCTAAAATTTGTATGCATTTTTTTGCATTTGCTTGTGGGCACATGTTTGTCAACACATGTGCATAACACCACATGTGTGGGTGTGTTTCTGTGTGTGCTCTTTATACAAGGCAGCTTGTGGAGCTAATTAAAAGGCCTTGTGTAAGAGAGACCCATTCATCTTAGTGATGGGTCCAAGCTGTCACTTATTTATTAGCTGTGATGGGACTGACAAAGATTGCTGGCAATGGAATTTGTAATTGATGCCTTTTTATTATGCATTGCATATCATTTGGCCTCTACTGTGTGCCCCCTGATCTACACTCCATGGGTGAACCCAAGGTCCCTGTCCCCTTGCCCTCTCATTACTACCGCACGCCCACGGGTGCTGCCAGGGTACTGAGAGGTGAAGCATCTGGGTCAGGGCAATACAGAAATTCTAAATCCCACATCACATTTCCATAGTTGAGTAAATATTATCTCTTATTGATGGAATTTGATTGAGCAAATCTTCCTTGTATAACTTTGTCTGTGTATTTATAGATAGGTAACTGCAATCATGTGCACCTGTAGCAAAACAGCATGAACTCTTGTCAGTTCATCATACACATGTATCAGTCTGTTTTCTCTGGGAGAACTAATAGCTGCTGAGTTTGAGTCCTAGAGCTCTTTATTTACAGAGAGTATTTGGTAGAAAAGGCCCAAAAGTCCAGGAAAATGCTGGAGACATTTGCAGGCATTATGGATGAGCGGAAACAAGGAATACACGCATGACTTGGACAGTATATCACACTGTGAAACATCCTGAATCACATGTGTTAGGAAACAGGTGGAGCAGTGAAATGCCAGGTGATTTAAAGTCACTGGCATTTTGATTGACAGTTCTCTGTGTGCATCACAGGGTCATCCTGGGTTTCTCTGCCCCTTGCCCTGAAACACCCTCCCACCAAGCAGCTCTGTTGTTGCGCCATTCAAGATCACATTACAATAATTACTTCCTCTGAGAGTTTCGGACACATCAAGCGCCGTTTACATTCTCTATATCCATTCATGAACAATAGCGCACAGGCTGTACCTGGCATTTGGATGAGAGGCTCAGATATTTTGTCTGATTTTTCACCCGGGCTCAGCATAGGTAAAAGTAGTGTCAGCTTCTATGTGTTTTTATTCCTTGAAAAGGATGATGTACCATCATCCTGGTCTCCCTCTGGCCCTTTGTTAATGTTCTTAGCCTGCGTGTGTGCATGTGCTGAGAATTTGTATGCTTCACTCGGTGTTGCAACACCTGCAGGGTGCCTAAAAGAAATGTGTGTGTGTGTGTGTTTCTTGTTTGTAGGGGAAAGAGGTCGATCCCTGAGGGGGTCTGTTGCACTGAGACACGTAGGGAGCAAGGGGTCACTGGTTGGGGGAAGGAACCCTCACCTCCAAATGAACCTTGAACTAGTAAGAGATCTTGAACATACATTTGCTGGGCCTTAGACAAATGATAAGGATTTCCTCTGTCTTACTGACCATGTCTGACTGCCTAGGCCCTTAATCTTTTAACTGTCTGGTGTCTTGACAAAGTACCATCCACTCTGCTTGATGCCCATTGTTTAGAAATATAATAAAGAGAAAATGAGAAACAGATTCAGTGGGAGCACTGGCAGAGATGCTGGTTGTCAAAAGACAACCACTGTTGTAGCTTTCTCTTTCTCTTTAGGAGAAATTCCTAATAAGTGTTGCAAAGACAAATAATATATTCCATGAAATGGAAAAAATCTTGTGTATTTACTGTTTTTTTTTGTTTGTTTTTTTTAATCTACGATGCATTTACTGTTCTGCAGGTCAACAGCCTGTGGAATGTATAAAAATTCTGATAGTTAATTTGAGCAGTTTGCTATCAATTCATCAGCATTGTTGTCCCTAAAAAAAGAAAGAAATCATATGAACCTGTGCAAATATGGGAGCTCTGCTGGATTGTTGGATTGCTCATGGTGTGCACTGTGTGTGAGAGCTGGAACTGTTAATGCAGTGAAGCAGCATGAATCTCTCTACAGGGTACAAGTCTAATGTTGACAGTGCAGAGGCATGGAATGCAATGATGACTGTGTGTGTGTGTGTGTTTGTGCTGCTGGGTGATGGATGGTGAGAGCCGGGGTTAAAGTGGGGTCACCCTGTTTGTTTTGTTGTGCTTAGGTGGAGATGGGGTGAGGAGGGCCTCAAACCTTTACTCTGTGTTAATACGGTCTGTTTGCCACACTTCATCACCATAGCTCAAAGTCCATTGGGATGTGCCCCTTGCCCAACACACAGACACACACACACACACACACACACATGCTGAAAGATACTTAATCACTATCTGCAGGTAAATGTGAATGATAGTAGTTCCTAATAAGTAATTGGTCCCCCTTGGTTTCAGTTAGCAGCAAATCAGCAGTGTTCCTCAGCACTTGTCAGTCTCCTCATCTATCAGCAGAAGATCCTTGAGCATCCCTGCCTGCCTGCTATTATTCTAGACTGTAATGTCTTAGATTCTGTGAAATCACTAAGTCTCCTTGGAACAGAGGAAACACACACTGATGGTTTATTCCACTGATAGAAGGAAATACAGGCTCACACAAAGGAATAGTCCAAAATTGTGGATTGTAATTCACACTTGCTACAGTAGGTGACCTGCTGTGCCATTTCAGTCACATAAGTTATATTGACAAGATTCTCTGAAGGGTGAGGGGAATTGCTGCCCCATCGTCTTCCAAATAAGGTTGTGTCTCTGGCTTGCTTCACCAAGGTTGAGCTCCTCAGTCGTCCCTTTTCCAATAAGAAAAAAGCATGTGGCCATGCCAATTTCGATTCCATTTCCAATACACTGCCGCCTTCAGGCTCTGTGCTTTCTTATCAGCTGCGGTTGAGGTGCACTTAACTTCCAGCTGGAGCTGGTCAGCGGCCAGCAGTCGCAGCCCGTTTGCAGCTCCCAGGTGTGAATGTTAAGCGGTGCGTTGCTTAACATGAGCATTTGCACCAAGTCAACTTTCCCCAGACAACCAAACGTTCTTGGCCTGTTAAATTATTCCAAAGCATTAAATCACAAACTCAAGTATTGTTCTCTCTCCATCACCTTTGTGAGAGTGCTGATATTTGCTGTAGCTCCCTGTGCATGGATGTCAGCTGGTGATGTAATGAAGCTAAAGGCAATAGCCAAATCCCTCACCTGGAACAGGGAAGATCACTGGGCCATATCCTCACTTTCACGCCAGACTGTCCTCTATCTAACTCGGTAGATGTTAGCAGTGGTCCCCTGAAAACTCTGTGACATTTATCTTCTGTCTGACTTGGTTTATCGACGTCTGGTCCAACACGCCAGCAATGGCAAATTATCATAGAAAAGGAGATAAGCAACACATTTCATGTCGATTTGTGAGCTTCAAGTAGAGCTATGTGGCACGACAAACATATCAGAGGTGTATTTGGCCAAATCTGTATATTGCATGAACAGATGTTTGCTCTGAATGCTTGAGTGACAGACCATGTTTATATGTAGTTACCTGTGTGTTTTTTTTAGAATGAGAATATTCATTTTGGATTTTGAGAAATAAGAGGGATCACTCAAGATGGATCTCTGTGGCATTTCTTTTCTCCTACATGAATAGATTTCTGCGTCAGATAAACGGATATAGATACAGTTCATTTGTCTATTGCAAGTTTGCACAACTTTGCACAAAGGTGTCACCACAGTGTCACAGCCAAGTGGTAGTGAGGCAGTTGGTTCCTCTTCTTTTTATTTAACAAATCACTTCCCTCTTCACATTTCAGAAAAGTGAGGGATAAGGCAGACAGAGATTACCACGCAAGATGATGGTGGTGTTGTTACAGATCCCTGTGCTATCATCAGAAATAATGACTTTCACAGAAAATGAGTTTTATTTATATCTTTCTGCACAGCTACCATACCTTTAAACAGCTGTGTCTCGGAATCCCGGACCATCTGAACCCTGCCATTTCTCCAGGAGCATTTCTCAGTGTGTGCTTCTAAGGCAGCCCGTCTGTTCTGATAAACTTCATACAGACAGTTTTCTGAAGGATAAAAGCATTCCCATCATATATTTCCATTGGGATGTTGTTGCCCTGGTTCCAGCCCTGCTGCTGACAGAGATCTCTGAGATTGCAGAAGAATCTAAAATCTCACTAAATATGAGGG
>NW_018128060.1:476774-479964 GCF_001952655.1 Monopterus albus | reverse complement strand
TCAAAGTAAACGTTTCATCTACTCCCCACACTTTTCATCTTTTATGTATGTTCTTTGACAAAACCATTCTATAAGGCCTCCCTCTGTCATGGATATGTTGGTGGTAATTAGAATTATAATCAAAGAGGACCAGACATTTAGGTATATTCTCCTTCTTTTGAACATTTCTTCTCAAGGAAAACTTTGGGTAACTTTTCATCTTGAGGTAAAAAGTCAGAGAAGCGATTGACAAAGGCATATCTGTATGTTTGAGTTTTTCCTTCCTCCTCTCTTCTTATTTATCTCACTTGTCCTTCCACATGTTTCTTCACACCTACTCATTTTAAAACCTTGTTCTGTCATTACCTGGGACAGAGGTGAGATCACAATGCGTTCTGCACTCTTTAGTTTCTCTCCGTCTTTTTGCTGTTTGCTAGCGGAGCACTGCTTCAGGCTATGTGCTTCCTGGTCTTAGCATTCTCTTTTCTCGCCATTGCACCTTCAGTGAGGCAGTCAGACATACTGTAGCTGTGAGGGAATGGTATTTACACTCAGCTGTGTGCTGCTGTTCACCATGAGCAGTTTCATAGTCTCATTATATGAAAGAAACAGCCAGCACTTTGCTAACAGAGAGAGCATTCTCTCACTCCCTTAAATGTGGTCTACATATGATAATACATAGATGTGCTTAGATCTGATCAGTCACAAGGTATGACAGGATTAATGACTGGTTTACCAATTAAGTTGGACCAAGTGTTACTGCTTTAGTAGCTTGCTGTTAGAAGATGCTGGGTGAATTTGTGTTGGTCTGTACAATGTCCTCATCTAAAGTTGAGGGCTTATGATTTTCAGGTCACTGTGGGTTTTCTTTTCCATGCTTTGATGTTAACACTGCTCTTACATAGATGGTTCTAAAATGTGCTTACATTTCAGACTAGTTCCACATGTGTGTTAAACATATGCACAAGCTGGATGAGGTTTTCTATTTTAGAATTCTCCCAGGGATGAAAGCAAGGTCAGTGAGTATAAACAGCCATTTGAATGTTGTGCTGCATTTAGACAGGTGTTAAAAGGAAGGTAAGTGCATCTAAGTAGTGTTTACACACACATTCCAGTGGACCCGCCCTATCCCACTGGCCATATTTTCTTTTTTAAATCATCAACAGTGTCTTTCCTATGTCATTTTCCACACTCTTTATTATGCTAATTGTATTGTATTCATGGTGGTGGTAGGTAAGTGTGCATAATGTGTGACCACAAGCATTGGGTCAGCGTGTGCACATATGCATGTGTTTGTGTACATTGTTTGGAATTTCAGCAAGATTTAAAGTCTTACATAACTTCTGATGAACTGCACCATTGTCTTTACATTACTGTTTCCATGATCTTATCTGTATTACCTTTTAGCACTGCTTGCTAAAACATAAGTAACAATAGGTAAGTCAAGCAGAGAGCAGAGATGGCTAGCAGTATACTGGCATAGAAATGAGACCTTTGGTAGGCATAATCTCTCTTATGCATTTAATTTGGGAGGATTAGTAACCTACATTCTCTTCTCTCATCTCTTTGCCTTTTATGGATGGACACTGCCTCTTGCCTTCTTATTCAACTCGAGACAGTAATTCTGGGTATTCTTCTGCACTTGCCAAAAACTTGAAATGCTTGTAACTCTGGGTATTTGACATTTGGGTTTTACTTTGCTAAATGCTTGCACAAGTTTAAACATTAAACAACTTTATTGAAGAATGATGCAGTTTTTATATACATAAAATCCAAATTGCATGAAAACATGCTGAACAAAAACATGTGATCAACAAATTATATATTAAAGGGCATTATTGTGTGTGTGTGATCATCCCTGGATACAGTTCCTGGGGTGTGACTACTGTCGGGGACAATTACCAATCATCTTTCATCTCTTCTAGTCAGTCTGATGAGTGGCCATGGGGGTTGTTGTTCTGCTATTACACTGTGTAAGGATGCGTTATGATTGTGTAAAACACACACATCCCCTCCAAACTAGTCTAGCTTGATGTATTCCTTTCACCTGCTGTTGTCTTCTATCGATTTGGCAAACAGAGGCCGTTATTGATTGTGGTCACCTGCAGATTACAGTCACAAAGATGTACTGTCCGAGATCATCTTCAAGCCTGAGGACACAAAGGATGGATGCTTGGTTGTAAAATCCCTGCATTTTAATTTCCAGATGCCACCCTACAGTGTCTGCCTTCATTTAACATCCTCTGCTAATACATCTTGTTTTATCAGTCTCATGTTTATTCTTTATGTACCAGGGAAGGGGTGTAATTATTAGAGCTATTTTGGTTCTGCATAAATCATAGTATTTGATGATAAATGACTCTGAATAAATGCTTCATGCAGCTTTGTAATTGCTGACAGAGAAATAGCTGTGTTGATACTGCAAAAATTGATTTATTAAAAGCCTAGTTCTTCGTGTGGTTTCAGATTTTATATTCATTTTTATTGACATCTTAATTTGATGTTCACATCTGCACATTGAACAGAGTTCTGCTCCAAAGATGATTTACCCATCTGTGTTGCCTGCAATAATTCACTTCATTATTAGTTAAAATAAAAATTTGGCAGTGGTTTTTGTGAATGAGCAAGGATTCAATAGATGGTTTTGTGTGAGTGTTGTGGTTACATGCAAAAAAAGTATTCACAAAGCTTTGATCAAATGCACATTTTCTCAACACTCATCTTCTTTAGCACATTATTTGGAAAGACTGATGATGTGCTTCGTTTCTGCTTGTATGATTTCTACTTAGCATTATTATACAGAAGCAGTTGTAGTCAGCCAGCTCGCTAATTCTTCTTCATGAGACTTGTTAAAGACTGGCCACAAATTCAGCGCCAAGGGCCTTACCAGGTCAGGCCAGAGTGCCCTCCTGCCCTTTATCTGTTTAACTCCACATTATGATATATTAAAGCACAAAGGGCTACTAATGGCTTTGCATGTATTAAAGATCTGTGCGGCTCCTTGATCAAAGGGCCATTTACAACAGGACCCTAAATATGCTCACAGGAAGTAGTCGTGAGTAAAAAGAGGTCAGGGGTCAAAGCAAGCGTGTGAAGTGGACTTGTGGCTAATTATTATCTTGCAAGAGCCTTTGTACTGGGAGCCATCTGTAAGACTTGAGAACTAAGGTCTTTAATATCCTGTTTGCAGCCCTGAATCAGAGAGGAGCAT
>NW_018128060.1:444409-476751 GCF_001952655.1 Monopterus albus | reverse complement strand
TGATGATGATTGGGCATGTCCTCCAGTCTTGGAAGATGATAATCTGCAATGCAGGTGCCTAGAGAGAGAATGCCATGTTCTTGATTGCAGTGAAGACCATTTCTTTTTACCGCAGTACATGGTAGTAGAATGGCAGGCAGACTTCAGGGCAAAGTGAGCGAACACTGTCTCCATTTAGAGTTGTGGCTCCATTCCTGTGGTGTCAGAAATTATATAGTTGATCTTACATGACAAACTCAACTGTTTGGACTTGACTAGGCCATGGAGCACAGTTCAGAACCCCTCAATTTGCTTAGACTTAAATGAGACATTGAGAAGTCAACAGTCATTCCTGAAGTTAGTGAGCAATCATTCTCTATTATCAGGGCCCAGAAATAATAGATGAAAGTAATCAAATATTTGAGGAACTTTGAAGGTGGATAGATCCGTGGGTTACCACATTTATTGATAGTGTTTACTGAAATATGCCGTTTTCTGAGAACTAAGATAAACTGTTTTTAGATATTTTTTCAGTAGATGAGTTCTACCATGCGTGTTGTGTGTGTGTATTGACCAAGTTACTTGAGCAGTACTTTTTCATGTCTATGCCTGTACAGTATGCAGTAATTGAATAGTCATCTGTGTCTATCCTTAAAAACAACCATTAACCACGAGAATACAGCATGTGCTTTGAAAGTAAACTGTTGATAAATCTCCAACTACCCAGTCACCTTAAAAGAAACATGAAATTAACTCAAAGTGGAAGACCTTCAGAGAGTTTAGGTTCTCTTAGCATGAGCAATTAGTTATGTTCTGAAAGTCAATAAGTCATTAACCTCCTTAATGAGAACGTGAGAATGGATCATTCCATTTATCACTGCTCTAGATGTGCTGGAGAGGTTGCATTACAGCAGCATCTTTCCATTTGACAGGGAATTAAATATCCTGAAAAAAAAAAAGAAAGCATTTTCTTAGTAAAAAAAAAAAAAAAACAGACTTCGTCTTCCTCTTTGTATTTCTCGGGATTTAATGTCCCATCACTTTGACAAGTTTTTAAGAGAGAGGGTAATTATAGTCAGACTCACTGTAAATTATAGCAAATCTTGTGAATGCTGACAGCAGTACAGAGAGCCTTTGTAGAAGTGGATACGTGACATTATTTATTAAGTAATAACCCTATTAAGTGCTTTTCACTGAATGATTGGGCTCACTTAAGTTTCACTAAGGTTATATGCATCATTTTTTGAGCTGACTGTCAACAGGGTGTATTAAATAGTAATTATATTTTTCTGTTCTCTACAGTGGATTTCTTTAACCCAAATAATCAAATCCTGAAATGTTCAGAATGTAAAACTGGTGAAATGCACGAAAAAAATTGCCATGTTTTTAAACTAGTCATGAACCTATCATAATAAATTATTCAGTAATATATTATAAACTCAGGCAGGGCAGGGCAGCACTACTCCCTACAGGAAACAAAATCTTCACTTTCCTTCACCTCTCAAGGAAGTATTACAGGAATGTTTTATCTTTCATTCTCTTTTTTTGACTTGACCTTTATTGGTTTCTCTTTTTGCTTATTTCTCTATTGGCTACATGTGTTATGTGGTTCGTTGGTGTGTCTCTCTCTCTCTCTCTCTCGCTCCCTCTCTCTCTCTCTCTCTCTCTCTGTATCCGCCATGCTGTATACTAGGTCTGTGGCAGAGGTCTCTCCCCTTTTCCTCTAATTGGCCTGCTTTCCTCTCTCCTTGCCTACAAGATAATTGGACATACAACCCCAGCCCTTGCATCCCAATCACTGGTTCGCCCCAGCCTCCTCTGCATTCCACACGCTTCTCATCCCAGCATGAACCTCTCTATGGACCCCTCTTTGACCACTGGATCAAATGGAATATACAATCCTGCACTGTCCAAACACATCGTGGCTCAGGCTGTTCTTGCCTCACTCACAATATCAAATCAGTATGAGATGGATTTTATGTCCAGTATATTACATGCAACATCTCCTTCTACTACCTTGAACCTCTGGATACTATGAGCATCATCTCCTGTAGTACACTGAAAGCAAGGGTTTTCATTTTGGGGTAGCCTTACTGGAATTATTCATAAGGGCTCAATATCAAAATATTCTGCTCTGCGCTGGCCTTTAATAATTCATGTTTAGCATTCATCATAATTGGTAGAGGGAGCAAAGGAGTCATCCGTCATTATAGGGAATCTTGGCTTGACCTCAGTGTTGGTTGTCAAGGTTCACAGAGGTAGGGCAGGAGGGAGGGAACAAAAGGAGGAGGCGTGTGGCTTTGTCACACTGACGAGTGGGCCCCCCATCTCTGGGAAGGAGGCAGCTCAAAGGAGGAGATGGTTGAGCTGTTGACCTTTGGGAAAGGACCATTGGCTTCAGACTGAGTGATGGTGTCAGTCGCTAGTGTAAAACACCTCTATTAGGAATGCCTGGCATGCTTGGGTGCTTCTAATTATGAAGAATTCAAAACAACAGACTGGGGAGACAGGCAAGGTCATCTCGCAGTCAGTTGTATGCCAGACTTACTCAGCAACTACTTTTGTATGGGACCCACCGCCGCTTGACTACTGGTCTTACCCCACAAACTCATTCCCTCCATAGGCTTTGTACTATAGTCATTTGCCTATTATATAGCATAATCCTGCAACTAGCTGCCATTGTGTTGAAGCTTTCCTAGGAGTGGTCTAACATTCCCAGTGCACAAATTGGACTGCCTTGTATGGCTGTTATAGCACCACACAGCCGGCAGGCAAAACTTAATCCGCTGACATTTGAGCTCGCTGAGTGGGAAGTTCAGAAGTCCCTGGAGTCCATCTAGTAAAAAGACCCAGAGAAAAATATCTCAACATTTTTACTTGCTTGAAAACAGCCAGTGATATAAGTCATCTCGCAATTTGACTAGATTGTCATCCATTTCCCTTGTAAGGTATCCCTGTGAGGGAAAAGCTTTGTAACATTATCAGCAGATATACATAGCTATGAGGCAGTCATTGATGAAGGCAGGAATGGACATGGACATGGAGAGATGGAATGAAGAGAGATGAGTTGGTCCCCAGACATTTTTTCATTGAAAGACAGAAGTCAACAGTAGAACACAGATACTGTAGGCTGTTTTCTTCCACCACTGGGATTGCTTCTCCTCCAGGGTTTCTCCTACAATTCTGAATCAGTGATTGTAATGATTAACATATTGTACATGATGCGCAACAATTTTGGTTGAGTCCTAATTATGTCCAGCAGAAAACAGGCAACGTTGACGTCTTTCTGGAAACATTTGTCCCTCATCAAGGATTTTCATCTAGGAAAGGCAGCACCAATGTTTATCCTTGTCTTGTGCCGTCGCCTATCCTGTTGCTTTGTGTCTTTGCTTCTTTGACAACAGGGATTCACGCTGTCGTCTTTTTTTTCCTTGGGTTAGTATAACTATGATCCTCAGTTTCTTCAAATTATAGTTCTTAAACTCACAACAATGCTTCCTCTTGTTGCTAACATTCCTTCATCTCCAAATCATTACTCTAAAACCAAGCTGCTACCTCAGCCTGAAAATGCAGAATTCATGCTCTAGAGCCAGTGTGTGGTTTGTCTGTTCTGGGCTACTGTAAAAAACATGGTGGCTCAACATAGTAGAGTCCATGATGGGGGGCCTGCTCCTATGTAGATATAAAAGACTCATTCTAAGCTAAAGAAAACCCAATTGTTTTTATTTCCTAGTGATTGCACATTAATGAAAACATAATTATGCATACTATAGCCCAATTCTGATAATAAATTCTTCTAGCTCTTAACTGCATTTTGCTGAGATCGTTGGCTAAAAAGACCTACTAAGAACTACTGTAAGACCCTGTTATAACAAACCACAGAAAAGCACATTAGAGGTGCTAAGATGAAAGCCCAGGACCAAACAGAGATAAGGTGTGATTCTTCAACCATTCCATAACTCAATTAAAAAATGGTTAGAGAGGTATAGTTTGAGAAATGATTAACTGGTATAAAAAAATCCCCTGTGCATACTTGGAATCACCCAACTGGCAGATTTGTTATTTCATATAGTTTTACTGTCACCACCACCACCCATAAAACATTCCTATTTATTTAAAGGTTATTTAATGGTGGTTTTTCTCAAAGGACTGTCCTTGTGCTTTCCCCAGTAACCTTGAGCCTAACGGAGAAGGGTCAATCTGAGGCGGGGGGGGGAGGAATAAAGAATAGAATGAGGAAATAAAAGACAACACCAGCAGTGATACCAGGAATGAGGGCAAAACTGTGGGTGATTATTCAATTCCTGGTGATATTTGGAAATGTATTTGCTGCCCCCGCTTTCTTTCCTTCTTTCTTGTGCTTTGTGTCTCTTTCTCACTCCCTCATTATCTCTCTTTGTCTGAAATAGATCTGAAAACGGATTTTTTTTCACATCTCAGCAAAAATGTGTTCTCTCAGCATTTCTGTTTTCTGATCCAATTGTTGCCTTGGTGTCTGGGGTTTAATATCTCAATACTTTATATGCATGCATTTTTACAGCTCTTTCTCATTTCTTTCTTTTTTTTTTATTGTATTTATTTATTTATTTATTTTATATTTTATTTTTTGGTTGGTTGGTGCAAAGTGAACAGGGCCCAGCAGAGTCAGTGACAGGGGAGAGGGAGAAAAATAGTCACAAATGAGGTCCAGGTGTACGGATAATCAATTTCATGGCGTTTGGTTTTGCAAGGCTGCATGCTGCAGCAGACTATCATAATTGGACCACAATTTCAGGCAGGCAATGGCTTAACAGCATTTATTATTTTCAGAACACAGAAGCACACACATTCTTGCACGGACCCATAGAAATCCTAGGCCACTGAGCACATTTGAGACAGATGGGTTTGTGGCATTTCCTAGTAACGCCGATGCTTCAAGGACTCTCGCAGGCTTGTTCATTTATCAGAGGAAGGAGCTTTTCTCTGACATGTCCGGTTTTGATTGTTATCATCACCTACACTATATAAAAAAAAAAGTAGTTTTACAGAATTTTCTGGTTTATTTTACAGAAAAGAGAGAAATGTTAATAAAATTAACAGGACAATCTTGTGTATAATCATAAAGTTCCCATTCCAATTTTTTTACATAAGAAGGAAGTTAAAATAGTTTGAACTTCATCATAATTTTACAAATAGCCTATTTACCATTTACTGTTTCACAATCTAAACTAGCAGACCTTCCACCATGCATTATAAGGGAGAGGCAACTCCAGTAACTTCAGTAACTCTTTTTTCCAGTTCAAAGATCCCATTTTATGGTGAAAACCTGCTCGCTCTGTAATTACATTATACAGTATATTCAACCCATGATGAAGGTCAGTAGTAAATTCAGTGTCTTTTGTGCTGTCTTTTTAGCTCTTTGGTATAATTTGGCTTCAGTTGTTGCAACAGACCCTTGTGAAATTATGATGGATACTTACTAATGCTACTTCATATAATCTAAAATTCGCTGTATAATTTTCTGATTTAGAAGTTTTATAAAAGAAAGTCCTAGGATCTCTTTTTAAAATATGAAATACTTTGTAAATACACAGCATTTCATTCAAAATTAAAGAAAAAGTTATTATAGAAAATTGCTGTAATTTTAGAAGATGGTTATTTTCTGTAATTTTACAGTAATCTTCTGTTGCCCAGACTGCCTGAATTGATGAGCTGACCAGACCTGTAGATGTTGTGATGCTAAATGGACCCTTACTGAGGCTAAACTGTATTCATTGAACTCTATGCACAGGTGGTCAGTCTAACTAATGGGTCCTAAGAGATGCCACAAGTGTGTGACTGTAGCCCATGAAACAATGGTCTTCATCAATATTTGCTGGGGAAATTATGCAGCATACAGTAGTATAAAATTGTAAGACTGACATTGTTATGAATGATGATTATAGCTTCAATTTTATATTAAATACAAATGTGTGAAGGTGTATTTTTGAAGCTATTTTGCATAAAGATCACAGTCTTTTCTATGGCAGTTCACAGTGGCAGGAACATTCATATGACTGACAGAGCCACATTCAAATGCCTGTTCAGGGCTGCTCTTGTTAAGAATTGTCATTAAAGCAACTTGCTGTCCATGTGCTCTAAAGAATAGTAAATTAAGTTATAAAGCTGTCTTAATTGATCCCAATTAACCATTGTTCTGCTGTTACATGAAAGTCAAGAGGAACTGACGTGCTGGCATTTTCTCCGATATCTGACACATACACGCACAAGTACACACACTGCATACAAAACAGCATAACATCTTGTAGTCTCTTGTACTTTTTCTGCCTAAATGGATCCAATTACTCTTTCAAAGACTGCCAGCACTATACCTTACAGTGAGTCAATTGTGATGGTAATTCAGTTGTTCTTAATGGACACGTACTTAATAATGAACCTTTTGTGTGGGGGAGGGGCGTTTCCAGACAAATTGCAGCTCATGTGGCAAATGTAGATTATGCTAATGTGAGGTGCAGATAGGTTGTCATGTCTCGTGAGGTAGAGTGTCATATGTATCCCGCCTTATAATGGAGCAACCTTTCATGTAATTGCCCCTTGATTTGTACATTAATGGGAAGCGAGGGGTTTGCTCATAGTCCAGAAGGATGTCACTGTGTTATAATGGCACAGAAATGGTCAGATTTATGTTTGCATCCCCTGCTGAGATACAATATGGCATGTTTCACCCATCTGCATTGTTTATTAGTCATGGTTTGGATCCACTCTAATGCGTAGTTTGAAGGAGTCAAGCAATGACAACACAGCAGATGGCTTTGAGAACTTGTTGAGTCACTCATCTTTCTGTGGTGCTGAACGGGCTTATGTTCTGGGCTTGTCTCCTGCCCAGCCATCGAGTTACCCCCTCCCCTCACAGGTTCTCAATCTCTAACACTTACCAGACAGGAGCTGGGATGGGGACTACTGGGCACAGAGGTGGTCACCGTATCCTGTTTCACCAGAAAGGGTGGAGAGATATGGGGCGACTAAACACACACTGCCCCCAGACTGCCTAGGGCACCATGATCCAGGGAAAAGAGGGGGAGAGAAAAAGAAAGAATGACTGAAGTGCATTCCTGAGAGAAGGAGAGATGGGATTGAATGACGGGGGAGGATGGGGGACAAATGGTGATACTGGCAGCCAGTAGGATCTAGTTTTTGCGCTGAAAAGCAGACATGGAAAACAATGACTTTGGCATCTGTCTGGAGGGGGAACCAGAGACTTAGAAGCCGTGGAGTACTGTGGGTTCACGGGAATGTCTTTAATGTGACCCTGCCCAGGCTCTCATCGGATACTTCATGGCTCTCCTTGTAGACTGTAACATGAATCAACTCTATTGCTGCATCAATTAAAGCAGCACCCTCACTGACTCTGAAGCTCCCTCTTGAAGTTGAAACACAGTACATAAGGAGATTACAGTGAATAACAGAGGCTTGTGCACCAAAATGACTTGTCTTGTCCTCAGGCCATATCCAACATTAGATAAGGATCAGCATATGTCCTATAGATGTAGCCGCAGTGGTGCAAGCAGCATTTGAGTTTTGCTCCATTTATTTTATTAGCCATTACTGTATACTGTGATTTTTCTGCTTTTGCACCTCGTAGATTAAATTGAGCAACTTGCTCCGCTTGGTTTCTTCTGTTCCACAGCACCTGCAGAGCTTGGATAAATTCAAATCAATGTCTCTGTCCAGGGCATGCACACATTGCTCACTAAACAGTCCCACCATGGGGCATAAGCTTGATTTTAGTGGAGGCGGCAAATGGGTAACTAATGGGTTCTTTAAGCAAAAATTTAAAAAAAGAAAAAGGGAAAATGAAAAAGAAAAACTGAAGCTAGATCAACCTGACATCTATGAATTTAATGTTTCCAAAATTAAGTTGGTCTAATTAACTTTTTAGAAATACAATGTAATTCTCTGTATTAAATATTAGTGCACCAGCCCGAGAAAATTACATTCAGTATTAGATAATAACAGATAAAGCTCTGCTTTGCAGCTTTAGCTAAAAATCGCACTCTATTGTGTTACCTGTAACTTTGATCAATGTTCAATTCTAGCATGTATTTAAGAGAATGTTGAACTATAACACAAGTTTTACATTGTTAACTAGAAATTAAAATATAGATAAAGGCACAGTGGTTTCTTTAGCCCTCAGTAGTACCTCAACAAGCCTCCCCAGTCAGATGGTTAAGGCAGCCTGTATGTAGCCAGGCCCAGCGCCTGAAATGTCCACTCAGGTCTCGTTGTAAAGCTTATTGCTGGTTATGTACAGTAATAATTGAAGGCACACTAGATAAACGTAACAATTTTATCACGAAGTTTTTAGTGAGTGCACGAAATTGATAAAAGTGGGTGGGTGAACAAAAATAGGATGTTGAAATGAGAAGGGAACATTAAACCTTTGGTGACACATAAATACAAACAAACACAAACACGCATTTAGCGGAAGTCTTAAAACATCTTGGCGGAAAAAAAAATCTAGAAAATGATCCGTGGGAAGCTGGCGGTAGGCCTTAGGATAACTCCTCTGATGACTTATGGAAGATTGCATCAAACTTTATTGTGGGAACTGCCAGAGACAGAGATACCTATCAGAGAAATCTGCAGCGTGCAGGCAAACACAGGTCAGGTCGTCTGTACCCAGTAGCTCAGCCAGGGGCCCACTGCAGCCTGCAGATACAAATAGACTCTAGTATCACACTCCCCACTGGTGAATACTGCTGTTTGTGGGTGGTATTCTGAAGTAGGCCAGAGAATATTCCCCCAGTGTTTTACTGCTGTAGGACAGGAAGAGGCTAAATAGAAGCCAATTAGCTTTGATTTCAGGTCAATTAGCTGCTTTCTTCATCTACGTTAGAGTGTATATTATCTTTGGAAAAGGACATGATGGGAGGGCTGTCGGGGGCTTCTTGGTAGTCTGTGGAGCTCATGTTGTCTGTTCAAAACAAATGCTCAAACACAAATCCTCTGAGTACTAAAAAAACAAACTGACAGATGGAGAACAAAGGCTGATTCAGATCACACAGAGTGGTTTTAGTATTTTTGCAAAGTAGCAGTGGTCATTCCTTCTATTTTGGAATGGAATGGCAAATTTAATGAAGTTTAAAGATTGGTTTCTGGCACATTGTACAGTTAACATGGGAAGAGAGAGCTCGTGGGTTTTGCTGAAAAGAAAAGAAAAAACAAACAGAACACCAGGAGCCTGATTTCATGAAATAGTAGGTGTGACAGAAATGGGAAAAGCAAGACTGCACAGAAACTGAGAATGATTTTCCTCTCGAAGGTTTAGGGCCATAACAAATATGTCAGTGTGTAGACAATTTAACCCCTATTGTAATTAGAAGCAAATATTGCCTATTATTGGGAACTGAGGTCAGCCTGCTAGAGTGGAAATCTGACTTCGATTTCTTTAACTACAGCGCAGCATGCTGCCGGACTGTTCTTCATTTCCCTCCCTTCCCAGACTTTCTAAGGGATTTTTTTTCTCTCTTTTCGTTAAGAGAGAGATCAAACCAAGCATTGCAACCTGGATCAGGTCCAGGTGGCTGTGGCCCTTGCGTTTCATAGTGTCCTGCCAAGGATTCTGTGCCAGAGGGAGGAACAAACTGCAAAGCAGCACTGCCATCTTATGCTAGGCCCTCAGGCCACAGGTCAAAGGGCTACTGGCTGGAGCCGTCGTCTATGTTCTGCTTCTTTGAGCACACACTCACATAGAGGCACACAATCTACATGAATGAGTGGTCAAGCTCACATCGTAGGCTACATAAACACATCGGCACAGTGAGTGCTCTCTTGCATGCTCATGCATGGGCTCGAGTGGGAGTTTGTCCATTTTGGCTTTAATGATGTTGTTCTGTGCATTAGCCCAGGGCTCATTATGGACTTATACAGGACGTGGGTGGATGAGGGTGCATGCATGAGGCAGTGACAGGGGGTTTTAGTGGACAGATGAGAAGGTGGAGGGCCTCTTCAGACTGGGCATTGCACTTCTGTCTCATGTGGAGTGGCCATGGATTGCTCTTACTGCACCATTCAGGTTGATCACTGCCAATATTTACTTCACCCATTCTAAACAGTGCTTTTTTTAGTGGTGGTAACTGCTGTGAAGGACATACTTTGGACACATTAGTGACAGCAGTGCACCTAGGATCCTCTGTACACCTGTCTGGCATTTGTAACACAGTACTGTATGTATATGAATCCATTTGCATGTGAAGGCCTGAATGAAACAGAGGGAGAATCAGAGCATGTGACCTAATTGGTGAATGGATGTCATGCCTCATCTGTTCCTAGAAGTGATTTCATTTCTTTCTCATTACTGGGGTTATGGCAGAAAAGAATAAAACAATGTGCTCTGGATCAGAAAGTTGTTTTCATGGATTGTATCCTCCTCTGTGGCTGTCCTGTGCCTGTGTATACTACAGCGGCAAACCACAATTGTGCTTTTGTAAACTGGAGAAAACACACTGAAAGTTAAGGAGAGAACAACTCAGGTCAAATGACTTGTACAAAATTATGTTTGTGTATATATTTTCCATAACAGTGATAACTCAAGATCTGACCCAGTAATAACTTTCATGCTAAGGGAGAGTACACAGTAAAAACTTAGAGACATAAATCTTTTAACACAAATAACACACATTTTCTTGGTGACCTAAATTGCAAACCAAAATGTGCACCTGGAAGTGGGCCAAGTAAATATTCACTCATTTCAAGTATGGAGTTCAGGCTGGTGCATTGGCTTAGTTTGTCCAATTGTACAATGGGTTGTAGTGAATTTGCTCTCTGCAGGCTGCTGCCAAAACAGCTAGTTTGATCTGTTAACTCATTTATATTTTCCTTTGAGAAGTTTGAAGCAAAACTATTCAGTGTATTAAATGTGAGAGTGGCATGCAGACCCAATTGAGAGAATATATAATGTAATGTCTAAATGTGGGCAACAGTTATTTGAAAAAAGGTTAACCTTGAACCCAGGTATCCTTAAATTAAAACATTTTAATGTACTGTAGGCATTTTAGTGTTTTAATTATATCAGCAGTAGGTCAATAAATTTTGTCTTTAACAGGAACTGCCTCTTTTTCATCTCTTTGTGAAGGATCATATGCATAAAAAGCAGGACAAACAATAAAATATATGCATGTATGAGATATAACGAGGCAAAAAGCCCCAGAGAGATCATTACTCATCCCTGTGCAGAGACATACTGCTTGGCCTTGTCTGTCACCATGGAAGGAAAATGCACTTCTGTGACTGGTTCATTCCCTAATGGCTCCTATAGTGTCAAGCTTAGGCGAGCACAGTAAGCCATTGGGATGTACAGTTAAGAGAGTTATTAAGGGGTGCGCTGATGGTGTGCAGTTAAGGAAGGATAGTAAACTAGATGGTGAAGGACAGAGGGTCGGATGCTGGGTTTTTAGCCATACGATGACAGAACTGACACCGGAACTGCTTCTGGCACGCTTGGGATGTCTCGGTTTACTAGTCAAGGTTTCCACTCGCTTGACTTAACTGTATCTCTGTCAAAAGGTGAGGTGTGCACTTTAGCAGCAGTCACTCACACTGTTACACTCCCTGGTTTTTCAGTCTTTTTTAGTCTTTTCCAGTTTGCTACTCTAGTTATGTTCATCTCACAGGATGGAAATGAGAAGTGAAGGCAGAGAGGGATGAACAGATGACACTAAAAAAATGTCATATAGAGAAAACGCTAAACAGAGCAGCAATAATCACAAAAAACAGGGATGAGAGATGGAGAGAAAATATTGCCATCGGTTGCCTCTGAATAATTCATAGATTCTTCATAATCGAAAAACCCACTGCTTTTTATGATGTCATATTTTAGAGCTAGCTTATGCTTAGGAGGCCTGTTAGACAGCAGGCTAACACCACAGACTGAAGCGAGAGATATTAGATGTGGCTGTGACACTGTTAAGGAAGGTGAAGTTCTGTCATTGTGTTTTCCCTCTCCAACCCAAACATACTGAAGCTCTCGGGCCATCTTCCATGATTTGTCTCCCTGGCTCTGTTTTGATACCTGACCCCATGCCGGTTAACTGCGCTATGAAAATTTAGCAGATCAGACCACAGTGGGTGTGTATCATAGCATGTACCCTCTTCAGAAAGCCTTGTCATTTTCACTATGTGTACATCTCATGTTGTCTGATGTGGAATGGCCGGTCAACCAAACACTTGAATGTCCTTAAAAGCTCTGGTCGACTCATCTCAAGGCTATCTCTCATCACAAAGGCTGTGTGCTGAAACCACAGAGTGATGTGTGTGATAAAAGAGGGCCTTGGGTTTGAGCTCAAATCTATTGCCACTTCAAAGACCAGCAGAATCTATATGAGCATTTGCTATTGTCTATTGTGCAGGTGCGCTGCCTCCCACTGACTCTGTAGATCTCAAAAAACCACAGAGCACCACAGAGAGGGTTTGCTGAGATGCTATCTCTCCCAGATACAGACAACATGATGGGGACTCGCACAATAAAAGGCATGAGGACTCTGGTATTGCGAGGAGTGGGGCTGGGGTGGTGTTTGTAATCAGTGCTAAACTTTGTGGACATGGTTTGTTTTTAGTGAAGTTAATGTATGTGCAGTGTTTAGGAAAGTCTTTCTTTCAACTTTATGGGACGCAGATGTACCAGTTTGATCCCACACTCCAAAAAGATGCAGATCAGGTGGAATGAAGACTCTCAGTTGAGTGTCTGTGTTGTGCAAGGATCAAACTACAAAATGTTTTTGTCTTTTGAGTTAATCACTGTGTCATATGAAGCTATCCCTGAGTCCTAAATTCTTACTTTGACTTGGCCTAGAGACATTTCAGACTATTTAACCCCAACTGAACACATCCTGCCATCATCAAGAACTTGCCGACTTCACCGACATCATACGACTTTCGCTTCAATCTGGTTGAGTGCACACACAGCCATTTTCAGTCCTAACACCTCACATCTGTTGCGGTTATTGGGCTGATGCTGTGTAGTCTGATCCTAATGTAGCATTAGACTTTGAATGGGCGGTATACCTATTGCGTGCATGCAGAAATCTGTCCTGTCCCTGCAATTCGAAGGGCAACCCCTCAGAACATAATGTTATAAGATGCTCAAATAAAATAGCATTATTGATTTCACTCAAATGGCCTGTGCTTCCAGGCAGGTCTCTGCTGCATGACATGAACTGCTCTGGTTTATTTTGTTTTTCTCCGACAACAAACCAAACACCCTCATGTGCCTCCTCTCCAGAGTTCAACAAGTTCTATCACATCCTGGCCCTGATTTGCTTTTCCCCCTTTGTTGAGCATAATGTAGCTTTTTAGCTGCACTGTCTCTTATCATGGCTTTGCTGGCATATTTGGATCTGGCAGAAACTAAACATGGATTTATTTAATGATTTGCTCAGAGGGGAGGTGGTGGCAGCATTTTGTGGTAAATTGTTTTGCCATGTGAGGCATGTTAGGCATGTCTTATCTCAAGAGAGATGGGAGGAATGGAGGGAGAGCTTATCTGTTTACTGAGTCCTGATCTCTCTGTGCAGAGATGCTCAGCTAGTTGGAGGGATACTAAGGGACAAGATGGTGATTTTGGGAGCTTTTTCCCTGCTCGTGCTTGTCGATCTCCTACTCTTTCTGTCTCTCTTTGCTACCACAGAAAAGCATTTCACGTGTGCTTTCACGCTTGCTTGTTTTACAGCCCGGGTCTGCTGTTCGATGTGTGCAGCAAACCAGCTGGGTCTAATGAGATTGTGCCACACCGAACAGCCCAGCACCTTTCAACACACTGCTGTGTGTGCACACACTCCTGCTGGCCTCAAACATACTGAGCTGGTCAATCCCTCAAACTCGTGTGTGAAACCTGTAGGGAGACACACACACGTTACCATTTTAGCTTAGCCACACATCCAGCAGTTTCTCTTTGGCGTTGTGTTGAAAAGTATGTGTGATCTTATTATATTTTTTGCTCTTAAATAATCTGTACCTCCAAGATATGAGGGGGTGCACTAGAGGTTGGTGCTTCTGGTGGTTGTCCCTGTAGACACCTGCTCAGCAAATGAGTACAGAAGTAGCAGGTATGACATATAAGTTGAGGGGCAGGGTTATTTTATTCTACATCTCTGCATGACAATCTAAAATACTGTATATTACTTTTGTCAGAATTATTTACAGATACTTTTACAAAATTGATTGGGAAAGAGGAAAATCAAAAGCAGTGCAGTGGTTAGCTCTGTTCTGTGAACCTTCACAGCAAGAAGGTTCTGGGTTTGACCCAGGGCCTTCCTGTGTGGAGTTTGCATGTTCTCCATGTGCCTGTGTGGGTTCTTTCTGGGTACTCTGCCTTGCTTCCACAGTCCAAAGACATGCAGCTTAGGTTGGTTGGTGACTTTAAATTGCTTGTAGGAGTGAGTGTGGGTGTGGGTGATTGTTTGTCTGCATGTCAGCCCTGTGATAGACTGGCAAGCTGTCCAGGGTGGACCCCGCCTCTCGCCCAGTGTCAGCTGGGATAGGCTCCAGCGCCCCACCACCCTATTCAGGAAGAAGTGGTATAGATAATGTACTGATGGAAATCAAAAGGAGCAAACAGAAGTTGAACCGGGAGGACAAGTTGCTCTTATTAAAATAACATTAAACTGTCATTATATTGTGCATCTGGTTTCATACCATACTTGCCAGGGCTTTGCTTCCTCCCAGGAGGATTAACTACAGAGGAGGTTTCTTCAATGTGATTATGTGTTCATAAATTAATTTTCAGATATTAATGTTTTGAAAACCCATCACAAACTGTATTACAAAGAGAGTCTGCTGGGGCTTGGACAGAAAAGATATGAAACCAGTATTTAATATTCTCTGTTAATATCACCCAGCAATATTGTCCATAATATCTTGGTACTGTAATTTTTCAATCATACACTGTATAAAAAAAAAAAAAAACCTTATTACAGCTCATCCTCATGATAAGCAGTAGCTTCACTGACAGTGTCACCCGTAAATTCATAACTGCTTGTCACAATATGCAGACATAACATTACAGTACTAATGTACAAATTATTGTTAAAATTATTTTTAATAGACAAGATATTTTTCTCTGGGCAAAAATTTCTGGATTTGTAGATCGCATTGAAACAAGGTGACAGGTGAGGTCCCTTCCTACCAATTGTGAAAGATGAGCTCCATGACAGCATTACCAGGGATAAAAAGCTCAAGAACACAGACTCTGAATGAACAGGCTGAGTCACTGCTGTGGCAGAAATACCATTAAGTAATGACAGTCACCTCCCATAATATGTTTACACAGAATGCACCTTGACACTCGTATCTATTTATCAGGCTAGTCACAACTGCCAAGCTTCAACTCAGGGAGTCCACACTAGAGGCACACAGTATCACAGTGGAGGAAAAGATTTCTCACCCACTTCTATAAGTCTAACAGATATTTATAGAGCATATACTGTAGAGACCTCTGTGGCGAGTTGGTGCAGTAGCCTTAAATTTCCCCCACTGCTGGGCTTGGCTTTGTACCCTAGGGAATAGGGACATTAATCTACTCACCAGAATGTTTCAGCCATGTTACCAGTAGCAAAGTATCCCATAAACCAAAAGATAAAAACTATGAAGGCACTTTTCCTTTGTCTGTGCCCCATCTAATGAAAATGTAAATATGGAAAATCCTGGGTTTCGCATCGTTTTTGAAACCTTACACAGTGCCAGTTTCAGAGGGATCAGGGTAATTGCTGGCACAGTTACAAAGCTTTCTCCTTGGCACTCATACACATGTAGAACTATTTGATAAGTAGAGTGAAAAGCTATAGGACCAAAGTGTTTGGCTGGAGTGCACACACATCATAGACAAGTGCTAAAGATGAAATTTCAACTCTCTTTTCTCTGGCACACTATCTTTGACATCATTGCCTCACTCTGTTCCTTTGGATATCTCTTCCCACTGTAACAGATCCTCTCTTAGATAGGGATATGGACATCTTTTCATCTTCTCAGGGTCCATCTGGGAGAGTTTAGGGTCCATGTGGAAGTCATTGAAATGGGGACGTAACTGATCAGAGAAAGATGTGCCCCTCTGGAGCTGCAGCACATGTTTAGATCTCAGTATTCTTATTTGCTTTGTTTCACCCTTTTTAACATTCCTTTGCCCAATATCTCTTGAGGATCCCCCCACCCCCATTTTTACTTTACTATTACAACCATTTCCTCCTTCCTTCTCTCTCCCCCTGCCTCCCCTGTGCCTGGTAAAGCGACTGGAGAGGGATCAGCATGGTGGAAATGAAAGTGGCCATGACGAAAGGCTGAGGGATCTACTGTAACATTACACTGGATCCTTGTCTTTTTTTCCTTCCCCATTTTCCTCTGTGCCTGCCTGTTTCCCTCCACACAGTAAGTATCACATTACTCTTCCCCAGTCACTTCTGCAACAGCCGCTGATGCAATCCTAGTTTATAGTCCTCTCTTGACACACTGCTCTCCACAACAGCCATTCACTCCTATTATTTCCTAAACCTCTATCAAATTAGGCTTTGATTGGAAATTAGGTGTATTAGGCTAAGATTTCCATTGTACCAATTTAAGATGAAAGGGAGATTGCTTCGACTTACTTTGTTTGACGGATGCTGCAGAGACATGTCCACTGGATCTCATTAAGCATGCATTAATATCTTGAAACCCAAACAAACTGGCAGCGTAGTCGGTAGAAAGAACTAAAACACAAGCAAACACACCTGCCTGCACAGGAGTGCTCACACAAGCACACTGGAGTCTGCCATACTGTGCTGTAGCACTGGAAATTGTACATAAACCATTAGAAAGCCCAGCTGAGTAAAGGGACGAGCTGGAGCTGTATAATGTTTATGATTTCTGTTTATGATCTCTGACATAAAGCAAAGCCAGACCTTGAATCAATGTAAGCTGCCTCATCTCTAGCTCTGCACCTGGATCTTATTCCCCTTTCCTTGGTTGTGTTTGCACAGCACCACTGTAGAATAACACTGTATTAGTCTCTGCTGTTTGTCGATAGTATGTCTTTGTTTTGGGAAGATGAGTGAGAGATCGGGCAGCATGAGATCTCATAATAACAGAGTAGTGAAAAGAGATGCTGCCAGTGTTTGTGTTGCAAGATGCTCAGATGAGAGTAAGCGGTGGGTCAAATGGCACTCTGCAGGAAAGCGTGCTGTGTTTGTGAATGTAATTTCTCTGATGATGTGAGTTAGCTAGCTTACAGGCTCCTCTTACAGTTCCCCCACTGCCCAGGGTCATGAGCAATCCACCCCGTGCAAATGAGCCCATATAATTCCATGTCTCATCAAATTAGGAGTGTTTGTGATGACTCTGCAACCCTGACTGGTGCTACAGCAGCTCATTTGTCCAGTCGTGTATCTTCCTTCTCTCTCCCTAGTTCTCTTGTCCTCTCTCACACAGTACACAGATGAACACACAAACACAAATATAAAAACAGACTGTCACATAGATTTTGACTCCTGGTCTGAGCTCTACACAGCATCTTTGTCATTGTAGAGCTGAGGAAGGGGCAGAGAGAGGTCCAGTGGGGTTCCAGGGACCAGGAATGTTAATTGGGAGGATTGTTTTAATAAGGCCCTCATCTTTGCAGATGCTGGGAGAGGGTAAGATGGTGGGGCCACGCAGATGGGAGGGTAGCTCACAGTCAGATATTGTCAGCAAGCATAACTGACACAATGTGATCTGAGCTATGTAAAGCACACAGCAGAATTTAGGTACAAATAAAGATATTCCATGGCTCTTGGCGTGTTTACACCTGGTTTTCTGGACATAAAGGGATTTATTGTAATGAGCATTCTATGGTGACAAATGTGCAATCTGCATATTCTCACCAGCTCTGTGTTATGTAAAATCCTATTACACTGGGTAGACTTGCACAGTCTAGTTAAGGCTTAACACAGGCAGAGAAGAAAGAAAAGCAGTGAGGCAAGACTGAGAAATTCAAAGGTAAAGAAAGAAGAAAGGGTTCATAAAGGGTCACTCCTATATAATTAGTAGTATTGAGCCATTTGGGTTGCTGGTTTTATTTAACCAGTGTTGAGATGTAATCTCTGAGATTTCTGACTCTACCCCAGAACAAAGGAAGTGTATTTTATTTTTGTGCTCACAGCATTGAAAAATTATATAAAAAAAATTCAATAACACCTTTTTCCAGAATCAATGCCCTGCATAATCCACAGAAAATATTATCAGCAGCCATTGGAGCTGTGTCTTCAGTAGGATGTAATCTCAGTGGAAATATTTGTAGAAAGGTTTTTAAAGACATATACTTATTAGAAAAACATTTCCTCATAGGAATCAATTATAGATTTATTCTCTTGACATGCCACATGACTTGAATAAGTGTGGCATGCCAGGACTTAACCAAGTGCAGACATACAATATAAGACAAACAAAAAGTGAACAAGGTTTGGAATGCTTAGAATTCGCTCACCACTGCAAATTACATTGATTAAATTACTCTTCTACTGCTTTTGAGGTTTGCCTGAATACCACAACCACATTTAATGTCATGTGTATTGCCTGCATATGTGTATCAGGAAGCAGTTTATTCCCTTGACACTGATCACAGAGGACCAAAAGGCAGGGAACAGAGCCCTGCTCCCTCTGTCTGTGTTGCGGTGGAGAGGGAGAAAGAGACAGAGAATGAGAGAGCACACTGTACAGGTGTCTATATTTGTGTGTGCGATACTGTTACAGCAGCTCTTTTGTGTCACTTTGCAGAGAGCCTCGAGCTGCAGACTTCACAGTGAGTGATGAGAGCTGGGTCACTGAGGTTCTCAGTTTCTTATCATCCTTGGGGAGTAGACGGTAGAGCTCTGCCTATAGACAAGACTTAGAACACTGAGGACAGGCGTTACTCATACAGCTTACACCTTTATACCTAAAAGTAGGCCCCTGTCTAACATGACTTTCCAAATGAGGACATACCCTAAACATGATTCTTTAAGTACTGGCACTTCACTGTTGACTGCTCAGTGTTGCTATAGTTTTGTCAGTTTATTGCAAGGGTCAGGCAAATGGGGCCAATTCTTTACTTGTAAAATATGTGAATTTGCCTGCTTCTCCCACCTCATTATTATTTTAGGGCATTGTGAAACTACTAAAACACTGCTTGAGATTGGAAACCAAATGAAGTCAACTGGCAGCAACTCTATTTAACTTGGCCAGCCCGTGATGAGAAAACTATATTACTATGTTTAGTAAGCATGAAACTTGATGCTGTTTTCACAACAGGTAATGGGCTCTCCTTGAGAATCAAAACGCCCTTGAAATCATTTTAATAAGCAGGCAGTGAATGACTGATCTGACATAAGCTGAGGAATCCACAAATGGCTTGTCAGTGTTTTTTTAGTCATTAAATTTAAATGTGATAATCCCATACAGATGTTTATTACACAGTTTACACTGTGGTGGTGGATGCTTTATTTTTTATTGAGGATTTTATAGGATTTCTATGTTTTTTGGACAGAGAGAGAGCATGGCCCTCGAGGTGTTTTCTCTACATTCCTGCCTGTGTAGTCCCAACACTCAAAACTCTTTATTTTAGTACAGCCCCTGCTCACCCAGCACTCCAATCACACAGGCACTGTTTATTGAACTATGAGGTGCCAAGTCACTCACTCACTCAGATACTTGCATAAACCTGTCTCCGTGCTGCCCTCTGTGCCTTTCACCGTGTTCGCCGAATAGCATCTCTCTCCCCAAGCCTGACAAGAAGACTTATGACCATTTAAATAAGCACAGGCATTCAATGGCCTCTCTGTCTGTGCAGCTGTGGGGCAGGGTTTCCTTTATGTGGTCTGTGTGTGCTTCTGTGTATTTGCACACATTTGTGTTTCTTTATGTACAGACCTAATTGCTGCTGGATATTAATGTGTGCAAGGTCTGCATGTGTTTGTTGAGTGTGTAACGTAGATGAACCCTCTGCACTTGGCTCTCTGCATCCTCATTGGGGCACAATGAGTGCGGACATGTCCTCTGCTGTGCCACTGAAAGGTCTGCACAGCCATCTGTCCTGCCTGCCAGTGCCAGGTATAGACCATAACCACCTGCCACAGCACATTGTAAATGCCATTACTCCTCTACCTCTGCTTCATCCAGCACACATACACAGCAGCAGGCCCAGTCCAATTCATTTCCCTACGTGATGTGATTTACATTTGTATTTGTATAGAAGCCGACCAATTTAATATTTTTAAGGCTACTGCCAATTTTAATATTTGAGTTTTTGAAAAGTGTGATAATATATCTGGTATTCCTTTTTAATAGAAACCCATCGGTAATGTTTTATATAGACACCTTATAATTAATTTCTAAAGAGTTCTGACAAGATGGCCTATAGTCAGCAGGATATTTGAAAACAAGCTTGTTTTATTATCTAAAGAGCTGCCAGAAATATTTTCGTTATGCTATGCATAATGACAATAAAGATTCTTGACTTCAAAAAAGTCACTGTTTAAAAACGCAACATCTTTAACAAGTAGAAATGGTAATAAATGGCTTCTGCGTGCATGACGCGAAATGCACTGACCCAAAATACATTTTCCTGTAGGCAATCACCAGAAAAGAAGCGTCTGTAAAACAGTGAATAAATACAAAACATGTCAGATGTTGTCGCTTACTGCAGGAAAACCAGGCAACAGTCATAACTGCTGAGCTTATTTAGGTTGTACAGTACAAAAGGAGAAAGGAGGTGGGGGGGGTTTATTTACAGTCAAGTAATGTCCTATGTACTACAAGTCACATGTTTGGACCGTCTTTCCCATTAAGTGTATTTAAACTTTTGACTGGTAGTACATCGAAATGAGCACATTATCATGAAGGCTGCCCCTACTCGGCTCTACAGAGCTGAGCTGTACAGTGAACCGACTGCGAGTTATCTCATTAGCGTGCTGCCAACAGCGAAGTCTAGTCTAGTGGACAAAGTACGTAATAGCACACACTGGTTGGTCGCTAACAAAGCAGTTCAAATGTCTTTGCATTCCATTACTTTAATTTTTCATTACTTATCAATGTTCTAAATGATTTATCAGCAGTTAGCTGAAACGGGCCTGCCGATGCGTTGGTGGGGCTCTAATCTCTACAGTTGTTAGCACATGTGATGCTCATTCTCTGGATGGTAAAAACACAGGGTCAGATGCCTCATCTGTTCTCCAACTGACAAAATGTCTTCAAATGACTTCCAAACAGCATTCCTTCATTTATTCCAGTTTTTATAACAGACAGTAATAAGACAAGTTGAGAGAAAATGTTACAGGCACATATGTGTCTGTATTGAGTGACATTACACAATGTCTGACTCTGCAGGATGACCTCAGCATTCGGAGTGTGCAGGTGCAAACCCTAAAGGCCAGGCCAGTAATTGTCAGCTCTTGTTGACATATTTAATGGTGTCCACAAGGATTTTTGTGGTCAAGCAGACACTTAGACTGTCAAGCGTTTTTAACCAAGGTGACTGCAGATTTGACTTAGTAGTGAGTGACACAGCTGCTTAGGGAGCTGGTTTTTTACATGATTTATCAATTGATAATAAATGTGAAATATATAAATGAAGTTCTAAAATATAACATTTACACAGTAGGAGTAGAAATTGTGATGTCAGCTGTTATTTACAGTGAGTTTTCTGTGTTTTTGTGTGCATTGCTGTGAAGCTTACAGTACATAAATAATCATCTGCCCTGGACAGTGGGCTTCCCTGATAGACTAGTGGTTAGGGCGCAGCGCTTTCGAGTCAGGGTTGCATCAGGACACGTGCTAAATGTCAACATCGTCAGACAATTTGCTGTAGTGACACCTAACAGGAAAAGCCGAAAGTGTGACATTCATTCATCTGTCCTAGACAGTATTATGGGCATGCTTGATGCAGCTTGTCTGCTGCAGGACAGCATAGTGTTTGGACAAAGGGCATGAGCTCAGAGCCAATGAACGAGAGTCATATTGAAAAGGAGAGAGGATTCCACCGTGTCCAATCTCACCTCCCTGGTGGTGGGTCGGTGGGGGACAAGGAATAAGAAGAAGGAGGGAAAGGACGGAGGCAGCAGTTCTCTAGAGTACAATAAAAGTTATATTTTCACACCCGCCAGTGAACAGATGTGCGCAAACACACACGCACACACTGCACACACACCCACACCCCACCAGTTTTTGCCACAGAGTGGCATGGATTAACACACCACTGCTATGAACCCTCTTTGATGTAAGCTGCTCAGGGTGTGTGAGCTGAGAGGTAAGATAAGGTGGTCAAATAATGAGAGGGATGAGAGAAATTTGGGGATATAGAGAGGAGAAAATGAGAGGTGTTTGTCCCACAGGACAGACCCGGAGGCAAGGCGAATAGTATGGAAGGGCTTAGCACACAGCGTAGCTGCACTATGAATAAGGCAGAATTTTGCTTATGGCATAAACAACATGTGAAGTGGCAGAGGAATTATTTTGTACAGTGAGTAGAAAAGGACTAGAGGGGGGCTCATCCACTGTCTGCCCCATTGTAATTCACATACTGTAATACTCATTTGATGAGAAAGGGGCCGATTTTAATATGCCTCAGCTGCTGTGACTATGTGACAGTTTTCTTTACACGAGGAATATAATTGAATCATCCATATTTTTTACACTGTATGTTCTTTTATATTTTGTTGTTACATGGACATTATCTTGCCTCATCACTGCAGTTCTACTGCAGCTGAGGCTTGAAGTGGTCACATATAACCATGAGCATCTGGAGCTGCTTAGCCTTTTGATATATTCCCTGTTTGTTGTAGCACTCATATATCTCTACCTCATGTCCTCAGGTAGCCTAATATGTGACAATGTTTGACTACTGATATTCTCACATAGTGGCAGCTCATGAAGCAGACAGAGCAAACTTTCAATTCAAAATTAAAATGTAACTCAATTTAAAAGCAGTAGAACTACCTTCAGGAAAGTAGGAGGAGAGAGAAACAGGAAGGGAGAGATTATCTTACATTGTATGTAGTAGATTCTCCCTGTCTCTTTCCTTTCCCCTTTCCTTTTCTCTGTTTCCCCTGTGGGGCTAACTATATCCATGCTGTTTCAGGGAAAAATCCAAAGCCAAAGGCAAGACCATGTCTCTCGGCAAGACTGACTTCAGGAGCCTTCTGATAAATCTTTAATTCCCTGGTGGGCTTGCTTTCCCCCCCTTCCTTCCAAAGATTTGCAGGGGAAGCTTGTTATACTAGGTTTAATTTCCTCAGAACAAAGCTCATCTCATCTTCCTACTCTGACTTGTGTGTGGCATTAAGTCTTCATTTTCATTAATGTTGGAGAGGCAGCACAGGAATCTCATTTTAATTTGACATTTAAACATCTGTTTTCAATTTCCTGAGGAAAAGAGTGCATGTGTGTGAGTGGATGGGGGAGAGTTTGTGGGGGTGATGAACCTGGGACTTGACAGAGCTGAAAGCAGCCATCTCAGCTGACCTTTAAAGGAGTGGTTTGGATGTAAGAAATGATGAGAGCTAATTGTGTTAGCCTCAGCCTTCAGCTTGCTACTGTGGACCTCAGGAGCAATTTATCCTACAGTACAGTAGAGTGTGCTTAGACTTGGCTTGGCAGGACCTAAGTGATGTTTGTCCCTGCAAACTAAATTTCTGCTTTGATAGATATAGTTGTTTTATGCACAGTCAGCTGTTTGCCTTGCAGTGAGGCATGTCAGCCAGATAAGATGGTGTGTGTTTTATTTTTAGCCTACTGAAAACAGGAAATGTAATGCAGAATACATGTTCTGACCTTGTCCAGGTACTCAGTCTGTGTCATCACATCGTCTGCATATTGGAGCAAATCCAGCACAGACAAAGAGACGTCCTTTTGCTGGGACCTGTGATTTTGGCCCATTTCCACATATTAAGCCACAAACCGAAAATCTCATTGTATACACATACACGCGCGCACACACACACACACACACACACACACTGAGTTTGGCCTCCCTGTTAATAGCACAGGAAATATTATCTGCTAGGGGACAGCTGCAGGCTCACTAGAGAGACAGAATGGTAGAGTAGGCTCATTATCCCAAACACAGACACAGACCACGCTACACACACACATGCATACTCTTTCTCCCTCCTTCAGGACAGCACACAGCATGAGAGCCTTTACATACAATATTTTCCTTCGATTCTGGGTCCCAGGAACACCATGGGAGGCAGGTGAGAAGGGCCTTATGCAGTATGTATACAGGAAGAAGGACTGCTGAATGCCTTATTTAAAACAATGAGGCTGGAGGCAACCACTTCTACCACAGCTCCGGATCTTACAGGGCTCATGGCAGAAAAGTTGAGGCTTTGTACCCCATCCAGATCTGGGTCTGTCTCTCTCAAAGACTGTCTGCCTGTCTCTGTCTTTCTTTTGCTCACTCTGCCTCCATCCCAGAGGATTTTGTTTTCCACTACACAGATGTTCAGGGCTGTCTGCTGCGCTGCATTCAGCTGTGTTTATAACAAAGAGGTGTTCGTTTGGAGGAGGAGAGAGGGCAGCAAAGTGGGGGAGTGAGAGCTGTTGAGGAAGGGTGGAGGTCACTGTTGTTGGTGTAAACATTGGATGATGCCAGCTTTCCCTCAGGCCTCCAGCTAGTCAATACAGCATCCCTTTTTTTTCTGTTTTCCTTCTCACCACATCCCTTTTTTATTTTCCAGAGGGACAGATGAATTGGCATCTTAGCTGAAAAAGTTAGAGTGAGGCCAGCAGCGGAGGTAGAGACCCACTGAGAGGAGATGAGGTGCACTTAATGTTATGGGCAAAGTTACTCAGCTCACTCACCCAAGTGTTTATTACAGGAAAAATATGAATTTTCTCTCATACTCTTTGCTTCTTAAGTGGACATACGCTATATCAACAATGATTGTGACCATCTGATGCAGGATTTGTACACATTTATACTTGCAAGAAGGAAAAGGAAAGAACAAATATGCACTTTGCATATTATCTGAGGCAAGGTTGGCATCTTCATTATTTGACCTTGATACTCAAAGTGGCCTTTTCAATAAGGCTCTTCAGAACAGGTTGACCTTGCTGATACAAATAGAGACTGTGTTTCTTCAGATGGAGCTGTTTAGTGTTTACATTTGCATTCCAGGATGTCTGTATCGGCTTTTAGCTGTTCCAGATGAGTTCACTCACCACACAGCTGCACTGCTGAGTTTGAGCTGGATCTGAGTGAGTGTAGAAATTTTAGGGGGGTCACAGACATAATCATTATTCAGCTTTGTGCAGCAGACTGTGCACATATCTATGGATGCATGCATACTCCTCACTGGTAGCAACAGTTTGAGTCACAAAAATATCGATGAATCCTTTTGCTTCAATTCTGGTAAATACTGTTCCTATGCTTAAAATGGGGACTAGGTAATGTCACAAATGTATGTAGAGTAGTGTGAGTGTCATTACACAGCAAAAGATCGGGGAAGCTATTACCGCCCATACTCTAACACCAGGTTCCTACTGTTGAACACGATTCCCACTCTGTGCTACAAGAAGCACACAGCAATATCAGGACTCAGCAAGGACCAGTTAAGTGCTTAAGTGTTTTAGTCAGGAATTTGTTGGCTGTCAGTAGGTAAGGGGTCCTGGGATGAGCCTGACTTTGATCTGGGACTGAGGTGACTTTAGAGCAAGTTGAGGAGCATGAGATAATAGACAGCAAAAGCTCAGGTTTATCCTCAGAACACAATCAAAATAACTCACAAACGAACATTCGCATTACTTTTCCACACAAAAGCATTACAAAGCACATGCACATGTGGTTCTGACCTTGCGCACTTGGTGTGTGGCCAAAATTCCAGCCTGAAATTTTACTACTAGCATTGTTTTACGTTTTATATGTATATTAAGTGGAGCTGGGAAAATGATTACTGGCATGCTGTCTGCAGAGGAGAGCTTGTTGCTTTTTCATTACTTCGTCCCTTTGAATAAATCTCCAGTTTGTCTTTAACACAAGAGATATAAGGTCTAGAAATACTGCATGCTGTTCCTCTGCTCCTCAGAAAATAGATATACATTGATCTGCTTTGTTGCAACTACCAGTCAGTAATGATATTGATGTGATCTTCTGATAAGGCAAACAGTAATAATTATGGGTGAGCCCAGTTTTGTAATTTTGCAGTCAACCACGAATGAAAATCAAATTGCTCAGTTCATCTCTTTAAACCTTCCAATCTATCCAGTATCAAATTTGTAGCAACAAATTTAATCAAGGAATGAGAAGCTGTGTGTGCGCGTCATCTTTTTTGCAGCACCTCCACCTGAGAAAATCACAAATAAAAATTAAATCCTGGTGAAGTTTTTACCAAAGTAGAAATGGTATATTGGATCGAATCTAGATTTTCATTTATGTCAGGACTGTATGAGTCTATGAAAGTGTAAACACTAAGTATCAGAGATGATGAAGAGCTGATGATTAACATGTACTGAAATGTGTGAATGTGGACGCTTGTATGTAGGTTTGTGTGGTTCATTCAGCAAAGAGGAAGGGCATTGCCATTTAAAATGCTGATGCGCTCAGATATATGTTCATCATTGCTGTTGTAAATTTCATTGACATTAAGGTTATGCAAGATAAAGCAGGCCATTAAAAACAGCAACTCTATAAGCCTGAAATATATGGTAGCCTGCACCGTGTATGCACTTTTATTGTGTGTTCAGGTAGTTTTCATGGTGGGCTAAATAAAGTAAACACTAGTGATGTGTGCTCAAGATTTTGTCATCTGTGAGGAGCTAATAATTTTCCCAGCTATGACTGTTGTTTTACTAGCTGCTTTCAGCTTTAAGATTTTTTTAAACAATGCAATCATCTGCTTTTTTGAATAGTTTATCTGTTGTATTTTTCCTGAATGAGGACATGTTGGCAGTTTGTTTAAAAAAATGTCCCCCCTCTTTCTGTTTTCTTGCAGTTCTACGTGATGACTTCAGACAAAACCCTGCAGATGTGATTGTGGCAGCGGGAGAGCCAGCAGTCCTGGAGTGTCAACCTCCACGTGGACATCCTGAACCGACCATATCATGGAAAAAAGATGGAGTAAACATTGATGACCGAGATGAGAGGATCACTGTAAGTAATACATTTTTCTCAACTGCTTTAGACTTTAACTTTGCTATTGCTGACACGTAGCCTAATTTGTTGATGCCTGAAGGATGATGAGTTTAATTGTTTGAGATGGAATGACCCAGTGATGCAAGTCAAGTCATTACCACCACCTCAGTGTTTGTTGAAAGAGTGATTTGTTTGGGTCTTTATTTGCATATAGCAATTACCAAATCCAATGCAGCCCATTTTGGTGGCTACAATCTTTAAATACCGAGGCATAGGATCAGTCTTCCTCCATTAGTCAGCAGCAGTGTGGTTGATTAGGTGTAGCTTGCTGATGAAATCAATCAAGAGAAGTGTAGATGGAGCAGCTGACCGGAATCAAAGAGGAAGAGTTGCACTCAGCAGCACTTGCAGAATCCAAACTCACTACATTTAAGGTAAATTACAACCAAACCACAAATGATTCAGCTTTAATTAAAACAACAGCACAGCTAGCGCTGCATTATCCTTCAGCTCTGCATGTTTGCTGACTAAAGATCAGCCTTGAGTAGTCCTAGCTCAAACTGTTTAAGCCAAACATGACTCTGTGTCCATAGTTGTTTTCCTTAAGCAGGAAGGTACTGTACGTTTAGGTGTGTTTGATTATACTGAATGGTTGTGTGCTTTGGGGAAGTAAAGGTTCTGATTCACTACTCAGCTAGTAGGTAGCAGTGAGTTTGGGTCCCATTTTCACAAACGGACCAGTGGGGTTTTAAGGTTCTGGCTGTACATTGTGAAGTTGTTGAGCAGCCAGATTGTTTGGTCCTCAGCTGTTGGCAATGGCTAACTTAATAGTACAGTTGTGGAAAATCAAATGTTCCCCAGACAATAAATATAAAGTACTAAAGACGTTTGACTCTGTATGCCTGTAGCGTAGTGCTGAAACCAGCCTGAGCTAGTTCTGGTCAATACATTTTCATTACTGGGTTAAGTCCATCCAGTGATTTGTCACTGGAGCTGTCGGCTGTCTGCAGCAGAGGACTGTACATGACTAACACTTAGTAAGGGCCAGTTGAGCCCTGGTCACAATTCTAACTCCTAAACAGTTTTCTCTCTCTTTCTTCTTCTTAAGCTGCACAATCCACCTTATGCTGTTAACTGTAGAGTGTTACTTTAATTATACTGTACTATATATTATCCCCACTGAGTATAACACTATTTACTGTGTAATAATTCCTGCCCACTTGATGGTGGAAGAGGAGGACTTTTTCTCACTGTTGTGTACTGTATGTGGTGTTGTGCACTGATGGATGAAATCCTTTTAAGTAAACATTATTGACAGTGCTGCAGCAACGCAGGCTAAATGATTCAGAGTTGTGCACCTGTAGACTGCAGCAGCAGCATTGGGCCTTCTGTGGAACTGAAAAGAGAATTTAACAGCACTGTATTGGGCCTTCTGTGGAACTGAAAAGAGGGTCTGGTGGATTTAACAGCACTGCGTGGACCAGCTGGTGTTGCTCACTGTAAACTTCCTGTCAAGGACAACATCTTACACACTGAGTGTTCCCAAATGAGCACTTTTAAAGTAGCGCTAGGCATCATGTATAACCATCTAAGTATGTGTAATCATTTGTAGTGACAGATGGGAATCTGAACCATGTTCTTTGGACACCCATGCTAACAGATCAAGTTTTAGAAATACTACTGAGCAAATCCAGGAAAGACATTTTAGAAATAAGGCAGTCATGGGGTAATTTGTTTATGGTTCAGTAAATCTGGTCAGAGTGAATATAGGACTGAGGGAAGCAGAGGGTGGAATCTTTATAATGTGAACGGCTGAGCTCTTCAAAACCCCCCTTTCCAACCTGCATTGTTGCTTTCAGTTCATTCCCCCACCATGCAACATGCTGGAACATGCAGTCTCTTTGGTGATCACTGGTGATCAGAACAACAACCCTAACCACCTGCGGTAGGGATTTTCTCTCTGCCCTGCACTTTACTGTGATGGATCAGCTTGGTTTGGTGGTGCAAAATAAAGAGGAGGGAGTGAACATCAGACAGGATGACACATCAGAGGGAACCTTTCTGTTTTTGTCAAGTGTGTATAAACACCAGTGACATGCTTTGTACCATCAGTACATCTTCATAACTACATGTGGGGCATCTGTGAAAGGTTTCCCACTGTACTACTGTATAAAAAGTGAGGTAGGTCTTATTAGCCTGCAATGCTGCTGTGCCACTAGTGGCAGCTGGCCACATTCCTCTCAGCTTTGTCAAACAGTTCTTCCAGGAACAATGAGGAAAAAATAAATACATAGAAAAAGGAAAATACCAGTAATTAAGCCCAGACCATTGTCTGGTTAGAGCAAGAGTCTGTCAGTAGCATCATAAATGGCACATTGTCCTCCTCCTTTTGTGCAGTAGTTGTGGCTAATTATGTGCGTGGAAATGAACCAACAGAGTGCATGGTGAATGGGGCTTTTGCATTATCAGCATTGCCAAATGACAAGAGACAAAAGGCAACAGGATAGAGCCATCTCCCTGTAATGCAGGGATAATGGTGGGATTGTTGGGGCTTTTAGCAGCCTGTGCTGTGCTGTGTGGAGAGAGGGTATGCATGCAGAGAAAAGGTGGACTGCTGCATTAATTTACTTTAGCCAGCTCTCAGAGTCCCTGCTGCGCCGGCACTCCAAATATGTCTGTGGACAATGGGAAACTGCCACAGACACACAGAGGTAAGAATATAGACAGACTGGACGGGGCCTTAAGTGGATCCTAATGTCAAAGCTCTGTGGAACCAACACTACACCCCCTTTTTCTCTGCTGTATGGTCTGCCCTGACCTTGGGCCTTTGTGAGTGTCAGTGTTTTAGCTGTTAAGCCTTTCCTCAAACAAACAGTAACATAATGACACTTCAAACCCTTCCAGCACAATAGGGTTCCCCAAATAAGCCAAACTTCCACAGCCTCTTCACGTTTCTCTGCCTCCTGCTTTATGATGAATATTAAACGGGTGAAGGGCAGAGGAATGCCTCAGAACCATAAGAACCGGTCCAGTTGCATAGCTGTCCTTCAAGAGTCTTAAATTTCCCCTGGATACTTTAAAACAAACCAAAAATCCATATACACACCATCTAAAGTTTGTTCATTATGTGCAAGTGATAAAAGCCTGACTATATGGGTATGTGAAGTGCAGTGATGTAGCTTTACTGTGACATTAGAGCTGCAAGTGAACACATGTAGGAGAGCTGGAGTTTAACATGGTAATCACAGGAAAAGTGCTTTTTTTTTTACAGTAATGTGAGTCAAGTTCTCTGTCAGTGGTTCTCTAATCAAGATATCCATTACATGCTTGCAGGTGGTGGTCCTGGTCTTGCAGACTGACATGCACATTTAAAACCTTAAGCTCCATCAAGGCACAGAGATAATTGGTGCACCATGCTTTTGTCTGTGTCTGCAATGAGTGGCATGGTTGTCAGCTGAGAGAAGAGCTAAGGGGTCTTTACTGGGGCCTGGGCTGCCTTTCTGGCTGCCTGAGAACAAAACACCTCCTCTGGCCTGTAATCAAAGCCCTGGGAAATAACAGACATGGCATTCACCTGGACACATTGACTGCTTGGTGTGTGTGTGCTGTTCATATGTGCTTGAATGTTCACTTGCTCTCACTTGTATCTGTATGCGCACACAGAAGAAAATCCCAAGAAACCTACTCTTTTAACATTCCCCACAGGCAACTGGAAAAGCGCTCACAGTCCTACAGTGCCCCAGGTGTCCCCTCAGGAACCCGTGGTGGTGTTGGATTGAAAAAGTGTTCTTTGGTTCAGCTGAGCCTGTTTCCTGAAGAGGAACAGGCTGACTGATAGTGATTTAGACTTCAAGTCGAAGTTGAATGGGAACAGCACAAAATGGCTAGATAGATAAAGTAGTGCTGTTGATCTCAGAAACCCAGAAAACACCAAGTGCCAAGCCACTATGTGTTTGTGAGTACATTTTATCAAGGTGCTAATGGCCTCTTGGTAAATAAATGCTTACAGGCATTCTTGAGAGCAGTCGGGAAATGTTTTGTAATGTATGAGTTATGTTTTCTGTTTATTACAGGCTTCCAACTTTAATATTGCTGTTTTTCTTTCTCACCTCTTCTGTTCCTTCAGATACGTGGAGGGAAGCTGATGATCACAAATGCCCGGAAGAGTGATGCTGGGAAGTATGTGTGTGTCGGCACAAACATGGTTGGAGAACGAGAAAGTGAAATAGCTGAACTTACTGTTCTTGGTAATTAACCTTTTTTGTATTAGTACTGCAGTCTGTTGTCTACTTTATCTCATGTTCATATACAGTAGATCCCACAAACATGCTCACACACATCCACATGTTTTTCCCTGTTTGCCTGCAGTGAGAAACAGAATCCAGATGTTAAACTTTGATTGCCAGGGAACTAAATGACACTGCTTACCTTTATCAGATGGTGTGAGATGGCCTTCAATCTCACATTTAACTATGAATCCCACACAGACCCCAGCAGTGTCTCTTCTCTGACCAGCTGCACCCTATTTCACCATCAGTGACCTCTGACCCTGATTCTCTCCTACATGTCCTAAGCTGAGCACGTCTAGATTTCTGATTGTATCAGCAGCTTTTTCACTTCCTCCACCTTCTCTCCTCAGAAACCTCTTATAATCTGTCAGACAGAACAACAGCAAAGCTGCTTTCATACAGATAAATAATGACACTTAAATAACACTGTCGGAGCCAAAACAAGGTCACCTCATAGCTTTTATGTTTGCTGTGTGAGTGAGTATTGTAACCCAGAAACTCGAGTTAACCTTAAATCACCCTGGCTCGTTTTTTGGACAGGGTATGGAGCAATGTGTTTAGAGAAGATTATTTGTAGATTGTTTTATTATTTACAGTAGCCTAATAAAGGAGGCGGTAGACTTTCTGTGTCAGGTCTTGTTCAGTGCCCTGTCTGCAGTTAATCTAATGTCTTGTCACGTGTAGTTAAAACCACATACTGCACCACAACGTAGTCACTGTTCCCTGGCTCATGGTGTCCCGAGACTCGTGTACTGTGTAGTCCGTATAGTCTGGATCTTAATGTTCGTTTGGATATTAATTTATGCCATGTTACTGTATACAAACTCACTTAGATTCTTTCACATCATTTCATTCTTTTTATCATGTTGCATGACCTAAAACTAAATGATATAAGTTTAAATTAAGAATCCCTCTGAGATGTCATTTTCCACTGGGCTTTATTTAATTTTCATGTTCATTAGCTATAAATCCTGACTGGAACAAAGCTA
>NW_018128060.1:444146-444330 GCF_001952655.1 Monopterus albus | reverse complement strand
ACTGTGCTGACATTTTAAATGTGTGCTGTTTTTATCCTTGCAGAGCGCCCCAGTTTTGTACGTCGCCCAGGCAGCCAGGTGGTGTTAGTGGACCAAAGTGTAGAGTTTCGGTGTGAGGCCCGTGGTGACCCAGTTCCCACTGTGCGCTGGAGGAAAGATGATGGTGACCTGCCCAAAGGAAGGT
>NW_018128060.1:440046-444077 GCF_001952655.1 Monopterus albus | reverse complement strand
GAGTCTGGGCATACAAAGTTTTTGCATACACAGACAGCATTTTTTTTTACATGAATACCTGTGTTAATCCAGATATGAGATACGTGAGGACCACACCCTAAAGATTCGTCGCCTGACCTCTGCTGATGTAGGCTCCTACACCTGTGTGGCAGAGAACATGGTGGGCAAGGCGGAGGCGTCGGGCACGCTCACCGTCCACGGTAAGTCAGAACACTTTTACAAGTCTCAATTTCACACTGTTCAGTTGGCCAATTATTTCATTTATATGCCCCTTGGAAAAAGTTATTTCAACAACCCTTCAGTTTAGGTTATTTTGCAGCTTGATTCAAATGCAATTTAGCCCAGTCAGGTTGCAATAAAAGCTTTCAGCTTTAGTACTAACAGGTCATCACTTTCAACTATTCTCTCTCAATTAGCTGATTGATTTCAGATAAAAAGAAATGCAAAAATCCATAACAGCTGTAGAGTCGGGCACATGGGAGCTAACCAGCGATTGATTTCATTTGTCCTTAAAGCAACATTTCTCCTGAGCCCTGTCATTCTTCAGGTTTTAAAATATACAGCACGATTTGTGAACTTAGGGAACATCTGTGTCTCCTGGGGCCCTCTCCACTGGACATCTTATTAACACAGTTGGAATATAAAGCAACCAGTCACAGAGTTTGAAAATTCAGAAAGAAACTATTCAGTGGAACTGGGGGCTGGGATCACCCTCTAAACCCTCAGAGAGAGTCAGAGGAACACAGGGGCCATTTAACGGCAAACTTATGCTGAGAGTCATGTGAGAGAAGAAGGGAGGGATGGAGGAGGAGGCTCAGTGCATCGGAGATGGGAATTGGATGGAAAGCCAATGAGTATGCTGGTCTTAGTGGCGGCACACCAGTGATGCAGAACGGGATGGGAATTGGGACTGGGGGCAATTGTGGTGAAGAGGTTGTAGCAGGAGAGGGGTTTCTGTGGTGAGGTCAGTCATATTAATGTCAGTCCCAGCAGTCAGCACAAGGCAGTTCTTTTCATCTGCCAACCCCATACCCGCAAACACGGAGAATCTTCATATGGCTATCCTCTGCAATTATTTCTTGATTTGTCTCCACAAGAGAGCAATCTTTGGATTGGTTTGAGGAGCCAGATTAGGCACACCTGCCAATATGTATATCAATATATCTACTTCTCTTATTGCTTTTTTCCATTCTTCCTCTCTCCCTGATGAAAGCTTAGTTAATTAAAGGGAACAACATTGATGCACTGGTTCAATAAGCCATTCTCCTAGAATCATATTTGAAATGCTAAAACATCCCTTGCTCTCAGTGGAAACCACATGTCTAAGCTTCATGCCCGTTCTCTGTTGCTTGCATTCAAAAGCAAGGCACTGATCCTCTTTCATCCATCATATGCCTTTCAACTCTCCATGTTAGAAGAGTTAGAAAGGTGTGAAAGCTGAAGTAAGAGCACTTAAATCGATTGCACTTCAGCAAAGCAGAATCCCTGCCATAGTACAAGGTTGATGCTTTCTCAGAATATAACATCAGGTGAAAAGGTCAGTGCTATAGCTTAAATCAAAGAAACACTTGTTTTACTGTCACAGTTAAATCGGACTGATGCCCGAACCTCCAAGCTTTGAAAGTTCCTCAAACCATTCTCATCTGCGTGACAGATCCCTGAGCTTTGTCCAGACTAGGACATGAGGAGGACAGGAAAGCTGAGGGCACTGGGTAATCCAGCTAATTAAAGACAAGCAGGCCACAGTCCCACTCCTGGAAACGACATGCTCCTAATGACAGATGCAGGCATAGCAAAGGAAAGAAAAGACGGCTAATTGTAGGTCTAAACAGGCCAAAGTAGCAGAATTAATGTATAGGTAGTAATATGTCGCTGGAATAAATGGTCTTATACTTGTGTAGCGCCTTTCTATGCTTTTACAGCACACTCAAAGCGCTTTCACATTATTCGGCCATTCACCCATTTGCACTCCCAAGCACTCACACACTGGTGACATCACCAGGAGCAACTGGGGGTTCAGTGTCTTGCTCAAGGACACCTCGACATGTTGACTGGACAAGCCGGGAATCAAACCGCTAATCCTCCGGTTAGGAAACGACCCGCTCTACCTCCTGAGCCACAGCCGCCCCCCAATAGTGATGACAACAGTGATGTTGGGGGGCAGGATTTTACTCTGTCCATTTAGTGGCAATGCTGTCCCCCTACATCAAGATTTCTGAGTTGCTGCACAAGAATAAGTAAGCAGCTAAATCATTTCAGTGGCAGTGAACTACTGACAGAAATATTAGAAATATACACATGATACTGAGGATATTGTCATTCAAAGTAAATCCCTTTTAGGAGCTGGATGGTTTATAAGAAGGATCCAGCTCTCTGTGGACAGAGGGCGATTTTCACGACTTTCATGGTCAGATTGTCAGTGAACAATGTCAACATTGTGGAAGTGCTGCCTTGGGCTGTTTCTCTTTCAATGTGCTCTGCTCTTGTTACTAACTTAATCAGTGAATTATTGTCTTGGACATGTGTTTGTCAGTCTAATACACCACCTTAGGACTTATAATTATGTCAAGCAAAGTACTTCATTGATTGATGGAAGAAACCCACCAGCTATATTTTTTGTTTAATCATAAAATCATTAATCAAAGCCACATGAGAATATAGTTATGGGATGGATTGTTGATCTATTGTACATGTGAGAGTGTGTTTTTAAAGATATAAGAATCAGACAGAGGCATATTGATCTGGGTCTGGTTTGGTTAGTGATGTTTATACAGTAATTTGTTAATTACCTCACCAATCCACTTCTGCACTAGGAATGTAAATACATTGTTTCAAAGTATACTGGACAGAATTCAAAAAATCAGTGGCTTATTTTTTTTTCTCAGCTGGTTAGGTTTGCCATTAGCAATGATTTATATGTAGAAAGGTCTTGAATGAAATGGTAGCCCCCAGAGCAGGGCTGCTAATAACCCATGTAAAGGGTCTGGAACGAGACTTGGAACTGGTGCCAAAAGAAAGCGAATGAGAGGAACTTGTGTCAGCAGTCTGTGTTCTGTTACTGTGATGATAAATGCCAAAACCTGGTTTGTTGCCACATACACAACTGATGCGTTGTGTCATTCTATCTCTGTATATCTGCATTTAATTTGTCTGAACCATCAAATTGACTCTCACTGTGTTTTGCTTGCTGTCACATAAAGTTGTAAGAACCACATTTCAGCTGATATACAGTGGGAGTGGGAGAGAGCATTTGAAGCATGCTAGAGACCTCAAATGGGATCAACTATTAATCATGCCAAATCCTCTGCATGCAGTTCTGCTCAAGTGTTGATGTCAGGCCCACTGAACAGCAGCAAGGCTCAAATGCCCATTAATATCTCTGCTGTAGTCTTTGATACCTAGCCTGCCTCCTGTTGGGCTGGAGGCCATAATGCTTAGTGTGTTATCATCAGCCACTGATCAGCTTATTGATAGTGTCTCCCGCCTGCAGCAGAAAGCCCACAACAAAGTAGCCTGGTCAGATTTAAAGCTCACCTCCCCTGCCAGGTCCAATACTGTGATCATAGCAGCATGGGAGAGGTAGGGTTACCTAATTAAAGGCTTAGACACACATGAATGGATGTGTGTAGGCGTTGGTAGGGGTTTGTGTATTTGTTGTGTGCACCTAGAACCTCTCACACATAGACAGCAGTGAGCGCCTACTTCTGGGAGCGTTTGATGTAAGTCTTATCTGCATTTTAAAGGCCAGTGATAGGCAGTGGGGAGGGGGGAGGGGTTAGCCATTACGCTGACTGACAGCGTTTATGTTTCCGAAGGAGCCGTTGGAACAGACAGATTAGATAAGGTGAGTGATTAGCTGGGGGAGATTTATGGTTAAAGAGTGACAGTTGGCATTCACCTTGTTGTTTTTATGGACCATGTGTACATTTACAAAGCTGTGTTTAAAGGACTGTGATCTAGCTGCTCCTCCGGGTGCTCTAAATCTCATTAAGGGTACAAGACATTCACTTTCACACAACACCTGGAAAGAG
>NW_018128060.1:434653-439827 GCF_001952655.1 Monopterus albus | reverse complement strand
ATGATGTCACTAAGCATAAAACATCTGTCTTTTGTATGTCATGGTTGCCTTTTTGTCAATTTGTTTTATATAAAAAAGCATTTTTTTCTATCCTTGAGTCTGTCCCAAGTCTAAGAAGGAATGTTAAAGCCAGCTCGTTTATTATTCTTTGTTGTTTATATCGTGTGGTTCCTAGGGTTTGAGTCGAGGTTGAAATGTTATTCACTGAATAATAATAATATGATTCTATGTACCCACGGACATCACATTGTTATTTTCCTTATCTCTTCTCTTTTTGTCGTGCTGTTTATTATTTATTCATTCATTATTGGGTTTTTTGTTGTTGTGTTTTTGTTTCCTTTTTAGTCGTGTCTGGTAAGTTGAAATGTCACCCGTCACCCTATTCACCGCCTTGACAGAGACAGGAAGCTGTCACAACCCCCTTCCATCCTCCTCCCTTCACCTCTCCACCCTCCAATCAGCATTCATGTTTTTGTTGTCATGGGCAACAGAGACAAAAGGACATTAATGGGTAAAAATATGGTCAGCTTGGGCCTTCAAGGTAAAGCCATACCATTTCATTCTATTAATTTCCCCTTTTATGCATTACCAAACACCCCATCTTATTCATGGATAAATTATGTCTGTATTTCAAATGACAGTTTTTAGATTGCTTTTCTTCAAGTATTACATGTCCCCAGTAAAAAGGATGAACGTTTCAGCTGATATTTGAGGACATATCCAGAGCCCCTTTTGAATAGTGGTGTAAATTGGTCTGCTTCTCAGCCTCCACATTCAGGGTGTGTCTCTTCACATGGACAGCCTATTAGACCAGCAAGGCCTAGTGTCACCATAAAGCCATGGCATGGATGACACTGGGCTATGACACTAAATTTAGTTTGACATGGAATTTGTCATTAGGATGCATGAATACTGCATCCTGGTTGAAGCCTGCACTATTGGAGGATGTCAGCATGGACAGATGGCTCAAATTTATTCACCATTTCCATGTAAATTTTAATGGTCCTTGCCCATGCATATGAGAGGGCATGGGAGTAACCGTTGTTTTTTCTATTCATTACATCTATGATACGCCTTTGAATTTGATCAATGTGCTATTTAATCTGCTCTGTCAATGATGCAGAATTTTAAAAGAAAGCTTGATCCCCTAACTAATCTGAATACATGCACCACAGCTGCAGTCAGCGTTCTTTTGTCTTTCATTCAGGCCACTTGTAACTGCAATATTATGTCAGCTATAATAATATACTCTGACATGTTTGTCTATTTAATGGCTAACCATTCTTATGACTGTCCTGCAGTGCCACCAGCATTTGTGGTGAGACCAAGGAACCAGGTGGTTGGAGTTGGCAGGACGGTCACCTTCCAGTGTGAGGCCACTGGAAACCCACAGCCAGCGATTTTCTGGCAACGGGAAGGCAGTCAGGTAAACAATATAAACCAGGATAAATGTTTTCATTTTAAAAAATGTTCTTTATACAGCATGCTCATTCAAAGTACTATTTTGTAGGCATAGTTCACTTCATAGATCAAGACAGGTGCTTACAAGCCATTTTGGAGTGAAAGCTTTAAGCTGTCTGACTGCATGTGATCTGTTTTCATCCCCTACAGAACCTGCTCTTCTCCTACCAACCTCCTCAACCCTCCAGCCGATTTTCAGTATCTCAGACAGGGGACCTGACCATCACTGATGCCGAACGTTCAGACATGGGATACTACAGCTGCCAGGCCCTCAACATTGCTGGCAGTGTCATCACCAAGGCTCTGCTAGAGGTCACTGATGGTAAGCAACCTTCTTTGAAACACAGATTCTGCAAACAGCAAAGATTCAGAGAGAATCGAAGGAAAACTAAATAAAAAGTTGAGTGGATAAATATTGGTATTTCCGATAATCTTTGGCTCATGAGGATTATGCTGTTCATCCGAAACGCTGTGGTTGTGCTGTAGAGCATATTAATATCCATTGTGAGGTTTATGAGGTATGGTCTGGCCTGTTCCATGTGTTTCTGTCAGAGGTAGAGACTCTCTGGTGCCTGTTCTGGTACCATGGTTCAGAATTTGGTTTTGCTGGCTTCACACTGGCAAGTCAGTATTCCATGGCTGACTTGCTGCTGTCTACCACTGGAAGACTGTGGGTGTGTGTTGAGGTCTGGATTGAGTCCTTTAATTACTCTGCTAGCCAGTCCCTGTCAGCCTGGTGGACAAACCTTGGTTTCATTTCCAACACTCCCACAGAGATCTGGACATCACTTATTTTGCCTATGACACAGATAGGTTCATCCCTTTTATTCTCCGAATGTCCTTCTTCATTTCAGGCATACAGTGGTATGCGCCGTCCTTCTCTCTCTCATTTTGTCATGCTCTCTAGATAATAATAACAGTTATTAAAGTGAGCAGGCTGCTCTGAGGCCACCACTTCTCCGCAGGCAGATCTGGTAATTACAGGTCATGCTGACAATGTTTTAGTAATTGCACCATCCTCGGCATAAAAGCAAAGACAAAGCAGCCCAGACATTACATGCCAGCATGGTTCTGAGGATCTGTGCAAGCATATAGTACATACATCGTGTGTGTAGGTATTAATTTGATTGCTCCCCTCCGAATGTACCTTACTAGTAAATCAGAGAGGCTGGCAGCAATGCTCATCAATAGCGCTATGAATAATAATTATAATCAGAGGGAGGCAGACATCCTATAGTAGGAACATGATGAATCACAGTAGAGACAAAAAAATATTGGCTACATGAAATAAAACTCTGTTTTACATCTTCTCCCTTTGCCTTCCCCTCTTTTCTCTGCGTTAGTCTTTCTGTCAAATAAATGCTTTCTCTCTGTGTCTTTGTTTTTTGGTTGAACACCCACGGTTCACAGGCTAGGAAGGAGTTTAAACATCCTTATGCTAATAACTGCCTGTTCTTTCTACAGTAGATGTTTTTATGCATTTTCCCCTTTGTTTTGAGGCCCTTCCCCCAGCCATAAGATTGTTAACCGCGAGCGTTCATATGCGTAGTGCCAGGCGCCTGTTAGAACTGCAGCGAGAAGACTGAAGCATCTGAAGCCCTTTTATTTTAATTACGCTGCTTTTATTTGGCTAAGTTTGGCTCCTGCTGCTGAATGATTAGAAAATTGCTTCCAGTTCTAAAACTTGGATTCAATTCCTCTCCCACTACCCTTGCAGTTTTCACATGCTTACATTGCTACACACTCTTTGTCAGAGTCTTACCATTCTCTGGCTTTTGTGTGTTTTCTCACACAAGCTGGAAATAATTGTCTTGAATCCTCTGTTCCTTTTGTCCCTTGTACATGGCATGAACACCTTCACAGTTTTTCTCCTTCCACCTCTCCACATAATTTCTCATTCTTCTTCCTTCTTCCACAGTTGTGTCCGACCGTCCACCACCAGTTATTCGAAAGGGCCCAACCAACCAGACAGTGGCTGTAGATGGCACAGTGGTCCTCAACTGCGTGGCATCGGGTAATCCGACCCCCACCATCCTGTGGAGGAAAGATAGCGTCTTGGTGTCCACACATGACTCCAGGGTCAAACAGCTGGACACAGGCGCACTGCAGATACGCTATGCTAAGGTACAGTAAGACGCCTGGATACAAGTACAAACATGCTCAGATCCCTTCATCAAACAAAGTAAACATACAACAGCACACCTGGTACTGTTCTAAGGCATTTGGAGTTCATTTGTAATTTGCCTATGAATGCATAAACATCCTTGTATTTATATAAAATATAATTGTTTTATATTAACATTTTCTATTAGGCTGCCTTTACTGTCTAAATCCACTGAAACAAACTTCAGAGTTGTACATATTACATCCATAGTGTGCTGGGCAAACCCCTGCTGGCTGGTAAATAAAGCATGTGTTCCCTGCCAGCAACCAGCCCTCTGCGGGCTGTCAGCCTGTTGTCGTGGGTTTGAAATGGAGTATGTGAAGTAGAACAGTCTGTAGTTTCTGTCATTCAGCAAGCACAGTGGGTTTTGTGTGTGAGCTCATGAATGTGTGTGTGTGTGTGTGTTTGAAATGGCAAGCTGTGTGATGGTGAACATGAGACAAGTAGGGGGTGCTGACGTGTCTTCCAGATGGAGGCATCACGGGGTCAGAGTTCATGTCAGTTTGTGGTGTTCTGATGAGTGCTGGCAGGTCTTGTGGTGACAAGATTGCGGTATGATTGGGCCACCAGTGCGAGGCAGGCAGGAGGGGATGTGTCTGAATCCCTTTCCTGCTGCAGCAGAGTGAACTACGCAGGCACTTTACATTAATGAACTTGTCATTTCTTCCTGACAACATTTTAATGATGATGGTTTGAATGAATGAGGTATTGTTATCGAGTTTTAACATTTTCTTACCTGCCAGACAAAAAACACCCCTTGAAAGTTATTTAGTTTATTTCTTTCTGGTCTTCTGTCATTATTTTGCCTATACACCAGAAATTATCCTTAGCATACAAATGGCAGCAGAATTATTTGTTGTACCCACAGACTTAGACTGCATTTAACAGAGCAGTCGTTTTTAAACATGCAGCAGTGTGAAAATATGATGTACACCTTTGCCAGCAGGGTAGTGTTTTGTGTTTTTCCAGCCTGTTAGCTAGCTCCATATCTCAGAAACCTGTCAGCTGATTTCAGATACAGGGTCTTTTTTCACCTCTACTTTCTCATGAACTACTGCACTTTGAATAAAGATTCTGGCACATTTTCCACATCATCTCTCACTGTGTGTATTTTGATGCAGATCCAGTTTTAATGCAGATCATTTCCCATTATTAAAATAACAAACTTCAGTCTTGGTCGTGAAAGAGGTATAAGCTCTGTGAATGTTTTCCATTGTTGTTTAGTTCCTGAACAGGCATTGAACTAAATCTAACATGTCTCTGAACTCCACTTTTCCCAACAAATTGACATCTTCAGTGATGATTCTCAGCACATCTGTTGTACAGAGCAGTCACTTCTATTTTTTTTTTTTTATTTAGAGGGACAGTAGACAGAGATAAAAGTCTCCAATTAGTCTATAATCGTGTGAAAATCTTTTCCATTTGACTAGGAATGGTCTGCCACTTGGCCTTTCCAGCTGCTTTCCCCTAGTTTCTGTTATGAAAGAGATGATATTGAGATTACAAGACAATGACAGCTTCCTACTATACACTCCATCAAAATGAGAGG
>NW_018128060.1:411021-434630 GCF_001952655.1 Monopterus albus | reverse complement strand
TGCCACTTCAGAAATTTGTGCCACACATTTAAATATGTTCCATTTAACCAGATGTCCACTCCTCTCATGCTCCAGCTTGGTGACTCTGGCACCTACACCTGCATTGCCTCCACACCCAGCGGAGAGGCCTCGTGGAAAGCCTACCTAGAAGTTCAAGGTATTCCTAAATCTACAGTTACTGTAGGTTCAGCTGCCAATCATTTAAAGTCTTTAACATGTTTTCATATTATTCTGCTTTCTGAAAAAAAAAACTTGTAAAAAATTGAAAGTTGGAATTGTTTAGTATGCAACTACATTCTCCCCTGTCTATTCCCTTCTCTCTATTCTCTTTTTTGCATTTAGAGTTTGGAGTCCCAGTCCAACCAAACAGACCTACTGACCCAAACCTGATCCCCAGTGCCCCTTCTAGACCTGAGGTCACTGACGTTACCCGCACCTCTGTCACCCTTTCTTGGAAACCAAACCTTAATGCTGGAGCCACACCCACCTCTTATATAATAGAGGCCTTCAGGTACAACTATTCAACATGACTGTTGGTAAAGAAATTATTGCATGACCTTATTGAAATCTTTTAAATGTTAAAACTATCTCTGTTATGTGTCCGTAGTCATGCATCAGGGAGTAGCTGGCAGACATTGGCAGAGCATGTGAAAACTGAGTCATTTGTACTGAAGGGCTTGAAGCCCAGCGCAGTCTACCTCTTCTTAGTACGGGCAGCCAATGCCTATGGGTTAAGTGATCCCAGTCCTATCACTGATGCTGTGAAAACACAAGGTAAGAAATGCCTTCTTACTGATATCAATTTAATATATGGTACAGTAGTGTTTTGGTTTTTCTGTAGGTTTACCATTCATTTATTATTTCTGTGCTTCTGCATACAGATATCCCTCCCACCAGTCAGGGTGTTGATCATCGTCAGATTCAAAGGGAGTTGGGAGAAGTGGTCATCCACCTGCACAACCCCACCATTCTCTCTTCCTCATCTGTCCTGGTGCAGTGGACAGTGAGTATAATTTTCTCCATGAATGCACTATTGTTGTTTCTTTGTCTTAACACAGCTGCAGCAGTTTTCCTTATGGATCACTGGCATAGTTGGTCACCTAAGCTCTAAGCATTAGTGATATGCTAATGGTCAATTTGTTAGGCAGTTCAGCTGAGCTAATGTGCTAACATATTGGCACACTACAGAGGAAGGACACTGCAGGAAGCAGCCTGGAGTACAGTCCAAGTGTTCTTAGTGTTCTTAGTGTGCATCTGGCATTAGTCTGAACTGATCAGCTGGCCACTCTGTTGCTCCCTGTGGACCCACAGCTAGACTACAGAACCCAGCCTTTTGAAATAGGCCATATAGTGTCATTTAACAGTGTGTGGCATGCCAGTTTGTGCCTCCTTTCAGACTGAAAACACTTGACGGCTGTTAAAATAATACAAGTGAGAAAAAAAGAGTGAACCAATTCATGCTCTTAAACTGAAATGGCTTACAGATGTTAAAATGGATAGGTGGGAGAGGAGGTAGTAGATGTTGAACTGGGAACTTATGCTGGTGTTCCTTTGCTGGCACAAGCTGAATATGAAGTGCTCATGTGACAGAGGGAATAATGTGCACCTTATGTCACATCCAGCAATGGAGTAACACTCAATGGTCCAATATTGAGTATCTCTTATATTTTGATATGAGTACTTTCATGCTGTATCATATCTTATGTTAGTAATGGTCACTGTCATCAAGATCGCCAGGAGTACATAATTTTTGTTTTCTTATGAAAGTGTCAGTGTCATCCTACATTAACACCAACTAGATTTGTGTTATTGGTCATCTACTTTATATTTCACTTGTATTTTTGTGGCATTCATGTGGACGGCAAAGTAAGAATTTCATTGTACAGGGAAACACGTTTCCTAACTGTTGCATATGACAAACACTTTGACCTTGACTAAAAGTAGATGTAGTTACCAGAGGATTCCAGTAGGGGGAGACTAGAGCTGTTGATGAGCTATGTGAAAGGACACATTGCTCGCTCCCTTTAGTTATAACATATGAGCCGAGGAAAGTTTGTGCCTGTGTATATTTCACATAATATTCCCTTCATATGTCCTAAATGTTCGTAATCTCAGATGTGCTCCGGAGGTAATTTGTATTATGGTATGTTTGTTTCTTGTTAAATAGTAACTTAACTTAATGGGCGACTGTGGTTGAGTGGGTAGAGTGGTCATCTCCCAGCCAGAGGGTTGGAGGTTCGAATCACAGTGCCTGCAGTCCACATGTCAAAGTGTCCTTGGGCAAGACACTGAGCCCATAAGTTGCCCCAGTGGTTAGAGCCATCAGTTGAGTTGGCGCTGCAGATGGCTGCCATCGGTTCTGTACCTGAAACAAATTCCTAGACTGTTTCTGAGTAGTGGTACACGGTAGCTACTGGCCATGGAACCAATGTTCCAGCCTCTGGATGTTTTCGAGGAACGTTTGCCTCTGCATCACTAATTACATGTACTGTTGGTTTTTGCATGTTTAAATTACTGTAGTTGTGTGCTACACATATTGGGAGTAAGTTAAGTTACAGTAGTTATAACATTATTCTGTGAATCGCTGTTGTTTAACAAACGTCAGCTTGATGTACATTTCCCATGGTAATACAACGTTACCGGTAAATTAATGTGACAATGAGCTGACAATTGTTCAGTGTAGCAGATACCGCTACACGTTGAGATACTTGTACTGGCAGTTGTGTTCACTGTATTATCTGCTTTATTAAATCAGTCCTCACATGAGCTGAGGAAAGTTTATGTCCGGGTATATTTCACATAAATACTCTCTTTACGTGGCTATTACATGTATGCTCACCTGCATTTGATCTGGTTAATGTGTTTTTGTTTTTGGGTTATGAGACAATACAGCTATTATGGCTGTCTACCTTAGATAGGAAATAGTAGTTTGTGGGATGACTCACTGACGGGTAATAATAGCCAGTGTTTTGCTTTTTGACATACTGTAAGTCCGCCCCTGCATTCCCAGGTATTATGAAGTGCCATAGTGAGTGATGAATGGGACTCAGGAAATGTGAAAAAGATACTGACATGTTAAGACTGATTTAAAACACTGCTGCCCAGTTACCCTGTCTCCATGGAATGTTCCAGAAAACATATGAGGAGAGGGAGCCTGATATTGTACTGTAGTTGAGGACCACAGCTTCCCTGTTTTGTCGAGTTCAAGCTATTCTCAATGTGGGGTTTTTTGGTTTTACATTTTCCTTTGTGCTGAGGTAAATGGTTCCACAGATTGCAGTCTAATGAAGACCACCTGAGCCTGCAGTGTATTTTACAGAGGAGGGATAAATAAATCACTAAAATCTTTACAAGCCAGCGGTGCTTGGCCTCCTCAGGGACTTGTAGACATATTAGCATACTGGTTAGCAGATACTCTTTTCTCCAACCATGCTGTATCACAAAGCGACATTCATAATCCCTAGAATAAACTATCAGACAAATCAAATTCCAAATACTTTTATCATCTCTATTTTAGCTACATCAGATGCTGTTTAACTTGTTGTATTCTCTACCTCAGGTTCTTTGAATTAAGATCCACTTTTCCCCCTCTTCCTTGACTTCAGCAGCTAGCCAGCCAGTATACTGTTGAGCAGGACAGGATGACACAGCCTGTTCTGGAAGCCTGGGCCCTATTTAACCAGCTCCAGACTTAGAGGAACCTCTGGCCAGTGACCTCATACTGTGGTTTGCACAAGTCGCTGCTGCTCCAAATGGCGCATAGAAAGACAGTCGAATAGAGAGATGTAGATATGGATGGATAAACAGGGGACTGATGTGATGAGTTAGCACTCCATCCCATCCAGCACCTGGGCTATCAGTTGCATGAATTCATAGCTGTCCAGTGGTGCTACAGTGTATTAAATTACTGTATAATTTTCCACTCTGAACTGTGAAGCACATAATTAAGTCAAGCTGACATGGTCTTTGTCTGTGTTCTCGTGCCACTCTCTAGGTGGAGCAGCAGTCACAGTACATACAGGGCTACAAGGTGATGTACAGGCCTTCGCTGGAATGGCTGCAGAAGAGTGAATGGGCTGTGTTTGAAGTGCGCACCCCTGGGGAGGACAGCGCTGTTGTGCCACAGCTTCGGAAGGGAGTCACATATGAATTCAAAGTCCGCCCCTTCTTCAATGAATTCCAGGGAACAGACAGTGATGTCAAAATTGGCAAGACACTGGAGGAAGGTGGGGGCTTGTGAATATGTGTGACTGTGCATGTGTGCATGCATGTTTTCATGTTTACACAATTTTATATGCAGAGCCTACATATGTGGGAGCACACAACAGCTGTTCACAGCAGGCAGTGAGAGCAGGACTATGTTATGTTCCTATGTGGTGTATTCAAGCATGATAGGGTGGATGTTCAGCTGTTTTAAAAGGCCCTGTGGAAACCCATACAACACTCCAGTACGAGTGTTATACTAATTTCTCATAGCATGTGGTTGTAGCAGTCTCGTGAGGTTTGGTTGAAAGACTGCAAATTTTAATCTGTAGCAAACAGCTGAGCGAAATGTTAGTGCACTGTATGTGTTGCATGTGTGGGAGTGTTTTGAGCTTCTTTTTTTTTTTGCTGAATTCTCCTTTGTTCCTAATTTTGATATTGTTTTCCAAGCTCTAAACATAATGTTTGTTCTCTCATAAGCAGAAAAATGCTTGTATTTATAACACTCACTCAAACACCATTTACATCTTTTATTTTGTTTCACAATTATATTTTTTAATTTCTGCTGGACCACAGGTTGGCGTTCACACACCACCCACCATCAGAACTCCCTGTCTGTTTTGAGTAAACTGTAATTTGCTTTTATTTAACCACAAGACACTTACAGTGAACAGTCTCAGTTTTCAGATATAAGTGTCACAATTTTACCTTTTATTCCTTTGTTCTCATCTCAGCCTGAGTCTCACACAGAGATAAAGGGCAGATTCTGACAGCACAATGGCACGAGGGAAGACGGGGAGTTACAAATCAGTATCATGTATGAAGATGTGTTTTTTATCTTTTGTCTACCCCCCTCAGCCCCCAGTGCCCCACCTCGTGAGGTTACAGTGACGGAGAGTGGGGAAAATGGGACGGCCATCGTGGTCTCCTGGCAACCCCCTCCAGAAGAGGAGCAGAATGGGGTGGTTCAAGAGTACAAGGTAACAAATAAACAGTCAGCAGCTACCTCAGGTCTGAGGAAGTGAGACTTGTACTGTAGACACAAAGGAGACACAAACAGGGATGCAGACAGCAGATAACAGAGAAACAGACATGGAAATATAATGAATTCTAGATTGAGGTGCACCTCTGTACAGTCATCAGTGCTCCACTGTATGCTGACAGAAACTCAGAGACAAAAAAGAGTCAAAAGCAGGGGAGCTGGTAGAAACGGCTATAAAACATTGCCATCTGGTGGAGAAAGTAAACTTACACATGTTGTAGAATAATAGTAAGTAATATATGGGGTACTTGTAAGTTTTATTTTCTCTTCAGAGGTAGTTAGGTCTTAACTGATTACAGATCCTTGTGTGTTTAGGTGAGATCAAATGTTTGGCCTTGCGTGATGGTGTGGATGATGGATGCAGTTGGTGTATCTTAAGTAGTTGTTTTATTTTATTTATTTTATCCAAATGAAGACTTAAATAATTCAACATTTAAAGATCAATAAATATCTAAAACCTAACTGTACTGTAGATATTATGATTTAGTAGAGATATCCATGTGGAGGTAGGTAGTGTATGTAGTAGAGTGGAGGACAACAAGCTATAGCAGTGACTAACATAACAATGAAGAGACTCTATTACCTCTGTTACAGTTCCAGTCATCTCTTTGGGCTGAAGCTGTGCTAATGCTTTCTTAAAACTACAGTGTCGCTCACTTCCCTCTCTCCTCCTTTCTTGATAATCTGTGATCTCTCCCATACATTATGCTGTGGAAGTCCTGTATTTTGATTAGAAAGCCTCTTGGTGTATAGGTTAGTGGTGGAAGGAGAGATCAAGTAGAGTGAGAAAAAAAGCTAAGCCACTGGTAATTTTTCAGATAATTTTTTTTCTGGTGATAGGCTTTAGAGTAATTTCATGCTTTTTAACTCCAGCTCTAGAGTATTCCTTGCTCATTACCAAGCCCGGTCCCTAGCGGCACTTCCACTCACCACAATTTTTATAGATACTCATAAAATTTCAGGTCTTTGGAGTTAATCACAGAAGTGTGAACACATGCCCACATGTATGGTACACTCCCAAAGAAATGTGTGTGTGCGTTAACCTAGTTAACGGATGGGAGGAGGTGGTGGGTAAAGAAAGCAGAATGTCAGGGCTTCCGGATGTGGAGGTCACCAGGCCTCATGCTGGGGTGAATGTTTACTTCTCTTTGTGCCCCTGGTTTGACTGAGTGTAGGTGACTGCTCTCCTTCCTGGGAATGACAGCACTTAGCTTCTGCTGAAATTGGGTTATGGTTATGATTACTGATCCCCATTTGTTTTTCAGGGTCTTAAAGCTACACGGAGACATGTTATGGCCACCTCAGCTAATACCAACCCTGTGTTGAGCACAGCCTGTAAACACTAAAGCCATGCTGTAAAATGTTTTCCTACCTCAGAGATGTAAGACAATACTCACAGTGTGCTAAAGTTTTGCAATAGCAGCACTAACCAATTATAAGGACACAGCTTCGTGGTAGCTACCAAATTGAATGTTGTCACAGAACCATCATAACATTGCCTCGGTCTCTACTTTCTTTTTGTCTCTGTTATGGCAGATTTGGTGCTTGGGGAATGAGAGTAGGTACCACATCAACCGCACAGTTGACGGCTCAACCTTATCCGTGCTGATTCCCAGTCTGGCCCCAGGGATCCGCTACAGCGTGGAGGTAGCAGCCAGCACGGGGGCAGGTCCTGGAGTCAAGAGCGATATCACCTTCTTCCAGCTTGGTGAGTAGGAACAGTCTTTCGTTCTCTGTCACAGGAGGTCATGTAATTATTTAGTTTTTCCTCTAGTGGATACATTTGCTGTGTTTCATTGTGTTTGTCCTCTGGCAGTACCCACACACAGAATCAAACCCAGTCAGCTGACAAATAATTATGGCATTAATCCAGTCATCTCAAATTAAGAGCTTTTCAGTAATATAACGGTGCCAAGTAAACAGACAATTATGTAATTCCTTTCTTTGTAATAACAAACACGTTCAAGCCTCAGCTTGCTTCACCTTTTATTATCAACACTGAAACTTAAAAACTGTAATTGAAGTCATTATGGTGCCATGGAAGAGTATGATAAATTTGAATGACGGGGAACTTTTACAGTTTTTGTGTGCTCTGAAATGGCTTTTCGCTTCAGTATCTGGAACTGTGCTCAATGCTTACACATTAAATGCTGTGTGGCAGAGCTGTTGAGCAGGCTGCCCCATTCTCCAGTCAAGGATACAATATTTTCAGCCTCTGCTTTGCTTCAAACAACAAAAGCGATAATGAATCTTGCACTCTGCGATCAGACATGACATGTTATTAATGCTAAGGAACACAGTGTAGACTGCACTGGGGCTAGTTCTTATAATTTACTTCTGTTTTTTTGTCCTTTAAGTCTGGACGGACAGATATTTTGTCAGTTTTTATTCCCCTAAGCTCTGTGCTGGCCTTCTCGGGAGAGGGATGGGAAACATGAATAGCAGGAGGAAGCAGAGAGAGAGAAAACTCCATCTGGTTTTAAATGTGTGATTGAGTGGGCTGGGATGGGCATGAAGACGCATCGGCTGTGACTGATACAATTTCTCTCACTTGAAGAGTTCCTGTGGTGATTGTCACTGGGTTCCAACACTGGAGTGGAACAGTGTGCCTTGGGGGACCAGTGTTTCACCCAAACGCATTTGTCACACTGAGCTTGTATGCGTCATTCCAGCCTAGATACCTGTACAATCCCCTTGTGGGCTGTTTAGTCACATTGGCATGCTCCATTCACTCGGCCAGCCATAGGCACAAATTCAGAAGAGGAAATGGACTGAGTGACTGAGACAAAGGCAGACAGAAGGATATGGAGGGGTAAAGACAGGAAGCTGGTTTTTTGAGGAGGTGTTTTTGCTACTGGCTTAGAGGGTTAACAGAAAGAGATTAAGACAAAGTAACAGGAAGAAGTTTCAGATTGGCAGGGGGTGGGGCAACCTGGAGATGCTTTTTTTATGTATCACGCATGAAGGCATTCACAGAGAACAGACAGATGAGAAAAACAGCCAGCATGTTGTTGTAAGCAGCTGTATAGATGATGCCTTTACAGTGCATTTCACAGTAGAAACAGCTCTAAGGCATTTACATCTCAGCTTTTCACAGATGCGCCTCAGTTTGCTAATTATTGTGGTGCCTCTATTTGACGATGATCTCGCTGGATGTATTTATATGATTATGGAACCATCATTGCTCGGTGTAAATGATGCCACTCTGTGTTTTTCTTCTCGGTTCCATCTGGCTGGCTTCGTGCACAGGCTCTGTTTGAATGTCTTTGGTTGCTTTTGTCTGCTCACCTGTTATTGTTAACTGAGATTAGCAGCAAATCCTTTTGAATAATAGAGATAAATGACTCCATTTCGACAACCTGGCCTCATACACACCCACTGAGCAGGTTTTTGTGTCGGAACAAAGAGGAATGTTCATATTTATGTACTGTGTTGACTTTCTATTTCAAGCTTTTCCACTTGGTTTGGAATTTTAGGCTTTTAATATTTTTTAGTTGTCTATGCCATTTTCACATTCCTAACTCCCTCTATTTCACATGTGCCATCCCATTCTTGCACCGCCAAATGTATCTTTCGTAAAAATAAAAATTTTTCTAATCGTGCTCTCACATCTCCTCCCCATTTTCTCATCCTCAGATGCATCTGGGCGAATGACAGAGACTGAGACCCCAGAGAACCCCCTCTCCCAGCAGATCTCAGATGTAGTCAAACAGCCAGCCTTTATAGCAGGCATAGGAGCTGCTTGTTGGATAATCCTCATGGTCTTCAGTATCTGGCTGTACAGACACCGAAAGAAAAGGAATGGCCTCTCCAGCACCTATGCAGGCATACGCAAAGGTCAGTACACGAGTGCAACAGCACACATTTAACACTACCAGAAGTATTTTCTGATGTAATGTGCTGGTTTGAGGTTACAAGAGGTTTCCTCACTTTTGAAATTTGTTGAGGAAATGCAGTGTAGTATTTATTGGTGCATTTGTTTCTATTTCAATCCAGTTCTTTCCATCTTCTTCATCTGCACTGCTGCAAAACCTTTCTGTAACAGAGACAGATATCTTTTTAACTCTCTTAGAGTAGACACGGTATAATGCAGTGTGTTTTTACCTTGACCTGAATTGAAGTGACAGAGTTCATGACATACCAAACCTCTGCCCACAATACTTAAGAGTATAAAGAGAGCTATTAGCCTTTCGTTCTGTCTCTCTTTTATGTGTGGGCTGACTTAATGTGTGGCCTTGGGCTATGCAGCTGCTGCCTGTGAGCACTACCTGTGCCTTCCCCACTACTCAGGTTTACTGCTGACTGCCAGGTTAGAGGAGATCTACCCTTCAGCCTTGAGACACACAGACAATAGACTGACTTAGCTGTTGCTGATGCTAATCTGGAGCTGTCACAGAGAAAACACAAGGTATCTCTGTTTTGAATCCACTGCAGTCATTATAATAGTTGGAATTGTGAGTCGTGAAAGTGAGAGACACCTCAGCTAAGCTTTTCCTTAAGCCTGTGTGGTTTGTAATGGTCATAAATGTTGCTTTTTCTGGCTTAGATTACCTTTGAAAACACCATCCAAGATAACATTTCAGATCTCTATGGGAAGAAGTGATATGCCTGCAAGCTCAGTCATCTTCATTCCAGACCTATAAACAAAATTAAATAATGCAAGTATACAATACTTTTATCAAAAGGAAGGTCTTTCAGAGGGAATGTGTTGAAACACTTCAGGAGCGCAGCACTGATTTATGGCCTGACAGTATAGGAGAATACTGTGTAGGCTGAGGTTGACCTGTGGCCTTGTGTGATTCTATATGTTGATGTTTACTCAAATAAACTTAAAAGGCTCTTCGGGTGCACAGGAGGAAACATGCCTCCCCCTCGTCCTCCTCCTCATGCATCCAGAACACAAGAGACCAGTTTTTGTTGGAGCTGGTAACTAAGAATGCTTAATTGCAACCACATGAAGCAACAGTCTGCACTTAGGGTGAAACTGGTTGAACTGGGACTGTACAGCATGTGTGTGTCTGTGTGGGATACACTGTGTTCTAGTGTTGTTTCTTATTAGAGTACTTCTTAGTTAATTACCAATTAAATAACTTTACTTATTTTGTCTGCAATGAATGTAATTAAACCTTGTGGTTCTGTTATGTTGATCAAAACTAATGCAAATTACTACATTGTGCAAAACTAATTTTACAGTGCCATGCTGCTAAAGTCCTTAAAAATGTTGTAACTGAAACAATCAATGCTGTAGAAATCAGCTAAAAATAGCATGGGATTGCAGAAATCAAAGAATGACTCAAGGAGGAGAACTAGTTCAGGTGCAGCTTCAGTGTATCTATCCTGGGATTAAACATCTGGCACATCCTGTCTCAGAAGATGAATCTTAATTATGCATTTCAACTTAAAGATTATTTCTCATATTCTGTTTTGTGCACCAAGTCTTCATCAAACAGATAAACCATTCCAATCCTTAGACTTGTTTGAGTATCAAAAGGACAGATTCAAACATGACCAGAGGATTGTGGCATTTAGGAGATGCGTTAGCACAGGTACTATATGAATTAAATGCTTGAGGAAATGAATATGCGACAGCAATAATAAGCAGTATGTATCTTCTCAGATGTCTTTTGCAGTGGCTGTTTAAGGTTGAAGCAACAATTCTAAAATGCAGTTATTTAATGCAGTGTACTGGGTGACTGCCAACATGGTGCAATGAAGCGTAAATTGCAGTGCTTACTGTAGGATTCCTTACTTCCACAAAAGAGTACATCTCATATAAAATGTCCTCAGACCATACTGGCCATTACAGAATCTAAATGGGCATACAATAGGTTTTGTACTGTAGAAGGGCCTCTTGTATGTCAAAGTATGAGTAACTGAGCTCTGTGGGTGATAATGTGTGATAGCAACATACAGTATATCAGCCCTGGTGTGTGACCCCTGCTCAGCAGGACTTTGATAGTCTGGGCCAGAATTTGAGCCAGCAGGGGATCCAGGGATACCTGAGGGGATCAGAGATGATGAGGTAGAAAGTAGTGTGTGAACACAGGCTAAAGATTTTTTTGGTGGAAGTGTAGTACCTGACTGGGATACAGCTGTAATGTGTACGTTTGTGTACATGAACAAAACTTATATGGTGAGAAGTGTAGAAATTGTCACTAATCCAGAGATTTATGATTCACAACAATTTAACAATAACTTTGTTTCCATTTTTCTGTCTCAACAGTGCCATCCTTTACTTTCACACCAACAGGTAAGCACCCTGAGTTTATTTTACACCATATACAGGAAGTGATGTCTTTATTCATTTACTGTGCCGTCCTTTTTACTATATTTGAGAAACACTTCATTTAATGACCTGAACAGCCACAGTCCTAATAGATAAGTGTTCCACCAACCATTGGGTCATGTTGGAATGTAACGTTCAAAGAACAGGCCACACTACTGTGAAACTGTTAAAGCTCATAGTAGCTTGGTCAAAGGGCTGCTGGCAACCTCACATGGGATTTAAGAGAGTGACACACCACCAGTACTGTTACATACCAATTAGACAGGCAAGTAGCAACGGCACTAAGGAGGTTATCTATGAACTGAAGTGACATGGTGTAAAACCAATAAAAGAAAGGTTCTCTCTGCAGGTTTGTATTTACAGTCCTCTCCAGCTTTTTTCACTCATGGACTTTCATCTGTCTGACTTTCTTTGTTCCCCAGAGGTGTGTCAGGGTTGCTGGCAGTGCTTAATGCATTGGCTTATGTGTAACAACAAATGGGTGAGAGGAAGTAAAGTGAAAGCAGAAGAGACAATACTGTGTTTGTGGTTACACTAGCTGATCTTGTCTGTGCAGCAGTCATAGACAAACATTAGCAGTGTTGTTTCTGTCCACATTCAGGCTTGCAATCAGTAGTAATTTCACAGTTGCAAACTAGTTTCACAATCTACTGGAGGTATTTCAGGTGAAACACCCTTCTTGCTTATGTGGTTTCTGGCTCTTTAGGAAGAACGTCCCTTCCCTGTTACCCTAGTTGTTACAGGACATTATGCTGATTTCAGTCACTTTCGGTTTAAATTAAAAAGAGCTAAGTGCTGCTCTGGCTGCATGCAAGGGCCAAAACCAGACTTCCTTTTTTGAAAACTAGACGGGGAGTCGGCAGAACTACGGCTCTACCTAACCCTCTTCCACCCCCTCTCCTCTCAGGGAAGAGATTGTAATTAAAGTTGGAAGTTTATCTCTCCTTCACAGACCAGCAGCTTAGAGCTCCTTGAAAGACTCCAACTTGCAGCACACAGAGCTTCAAACACACTGAACCTGAGCTAGACAACCAAAGAGCTCTACATCTCTTTTCTTCATAAGCCTCTTACATATCCTCCTGCTCCTGTTGCTGTGTGTGACTTAGCCGGAATGATGCCACACACATTTCACTCACATGCTCACTTGAAATAATACAATAACATATTCAACTATAACATACATACTTAAAGCATTCCCATCATCATTTGCTAGGCTGACAGTTCAAAATGAAAAGAATAAATGCGACTTGACCTTGTATTATAATTGCAAATATGATGTGATGACATTAGTAATAGTGGTGAAATCATAATAGAAATGTTTTTTTTTCTCTTTTCAGTGGCATATCAGAGAGGTGGAGAAGGTGTGAGCAGTGCTGGAAGGTAAGAGTTGATTTATTAAACATTAAACAATATTAAAAATTATTGAGAAACTAAATGATGATTAGAACTGACACCACAAATACAGCAGGATGTTAAAGCTCTTAAATACGTGTGTAGGTTTGGGAAGGCGTACTTTTGTTTGACAAACACTAGGGGGAGTGCTGTGCCTTTCTAAAGCAGCAGAGAGCTTAGGTGTAAGGAAGTGCAGTAAGTATGTTACTAACAGGAACAAAGCCCAACATAGTTTGCTAGGAACCCTTCCTCATCCCATATAGTGGAGAGCCACATCCAACCACAAGGCTGTACCATAGCATCACCATAAACCATGGAGATGCCTGCACACACTTCATGTTCTGGAATGGTGGATTGTGCACAAACAGTGAGACTATACAGAATAAGACTTTGCAAATACTGCATCACCTTGCTAGTACTCACTGGTATATCCACTAGATGGTGTCTGGCATGCTTTCAAACAACTGGGAAAACATGTACATTGAGTACACAGACAGAAAAACAAGGAAATATTTATTCATTTGTTGCCTTCTCTTTACTCGGAGTACAGAATGTACACAGTACTGTAAGCGTGTGTGTGTGTTAATGAATAGCTTGAAGTGTGTGTGTGTGTGTGTGTTAATGAATAGCTTGATGCCATCAGCAGTAAATCCATAATCATTATATTATCCACTTCTGTGATTCAATCCCATATGTGGCATAGCTATGTCAGCTCTGAGACAATGGCTATTCAATATCAACATACAACTGTTGGGGTGATTGGGTACCTATTGTGAGATTGTATTTGGCTGTACAAGACAAATGTGTTCATTACCCAACATGAATCCGAGAAATTAGTCATTTCAGTGGGAAATGTAATTCACTGTTGGGATATGCAAACTAGGAATCGCTGTGTGGAGATTTGAATACTGAAACAATATATGTCCCTGCTGGATTAGTCTGTGTTCTCTTTGTGTGCTAGAATTGATTCATTTCACGAACCATAGGAGGGTGTTTATTGTTAACTCTTTTAACACTCAGTGTTTGGCCTGAGGTCATGTTGTAGAAGGGATCTTGTCTTGTATCTGGATTAAAGGTGAAGACATAGGAGCAAGACAGTACAGTAGAGATGGATGATCAGATGATGTGAAGGAGTGGTCTGCATTGGTCCTCCTTCTGATGCTCAAGTTTCTCTTCTTTCCTTATGTAAAGCTAAAGGAACTTTTAAAGTGATAGAGATGTTGTGTGACACCATGGGATCTACTCTGCATTTTGGTTCACTGCCTGTTCAGGGCACACATTTTGCAACACTGAGAGTGAATTTTATCTGGCTGTCTAATCCAGGCAGTTCGCTAATGTTCACAAGGGCTCAGAGAAAGTGTCATCGGCTGTGGGCAAGTCAAGCAAACACTTTAGCTGGGCTTTTTTTCTAATGTTCTTTCTTCTTGAGCCTGTGCACATGTGTGGTCAAAAGGCAAAAAGTATTAAAGCTGGATCTGTAGTTTTCCTATTCTCAACTGGTGGCTAAAAAAAACACCACATAATCTTTCAAATATTATGTTACTGTGGGCGTTTCAGTTCATTCACATAAATGGCACTGTGGTGTTGGCTTAGTCTCTCAGTATTGTTAACTGTTTGCTCCCATTTTTTTGTGCAGGCCTGGTTTGCTAAACATTGGGGACTCTGCCACTCAACCCTGGCTGGCTGATACATGGCCCAACTCCTGCTCCAACCACAATAACTGCAGCATCAACTGCTGCACTGCAGGCAATGGCAACAGCGACAGCAACTTGGCAACATATAGCCGACCAGGTATGTAGTGTCGAGGCTGCTATGCGTAGGCAACAACGCTCAAAGGAAATGATGTAGTCCTTGACAAACTAACTGTAGAGATAAGAAATGTATGAGCTGAGGGAGTCTGCAGTGCAAAAGGAAGTAAAATCTGATATCTGGGTTATCTCCCTAGAGAGTTGTTCTGTGTATCTTTTCTTTCTGTAGGTCTCCACAAGAAAAAGCTGCAGAAATATCAGGATTAAGAGTGGCTGTGTGCTGGCGTGTTTGATTTATCTGAGGTCAAAGTAGAGCTGTTTTAGGCAGGAAATAAAAGGAGCACACTGAGAGGGGCTCATGACTTTACTCAGTTGCTAATCGAATTGCTCTGCTGATTTCCATACTGTTGTTATAGCCAGTAATGTAATTTCCCCTAAGTGCTCAGTTATTTAAGAAATGTGCAGCGGGTGAAGAGGTCAAGGCTGGATCACAGATGGTGGCCAGAAGCACAGGAATAGGAAAAAAAAAAACAAGTGATACAAAGAGAAAGGTGTGCCTGGAAAACCAAAAGGAAGGGGGAAGGCAGGAGTGATGAAGAATAAGTATATTGTTAAATATACACTGATGTATTGCTGGAGGTAGAGAGTGTGCATTAGGTAAAGTAGGGTAGGTAAAGAGGGGAAAAAAAGGGAAAGAAACTTTTGGAACACCACCAGGTGGCCTTACAGTTTATTCAGCACTACTAGTAACAGATGCCAACAAAGGGGTGCAAATTTGGCCTCAGGAATCTTATACACTACTATTATACAAAAGAGCTCTTATATAGACTCAGACACACTGTGACATATCTGAAAAGAGAACAGAGTAAAACTTGCAGCCAAAAACTTGTGCTTGGATGACACAGGACTTAATGCTATTAATTTTCACCCGTGGCCCAAGTAGGAAACTTGGACTGCAGTGAAATGCTTTATGTTCTAAATTATGCACTTTGGGACTATGCCTTTAAGGGCAGCCCATAATTCATATCCAGCTGTTCAGCCTAATATCCATCCAGCCATTCAGTAATTTCTCCCTACTTCAAACCTTTTCCCAGTGAGGATTAATTATTCATTTTGTAGACTTTATAGTCATCAAATTTCTTTTTTGTGCTAATCACCCTTCTGAGGTTAAAGTCTACCTTAACATGATGTGAGATGTTGAACAGGGAATAACAGGCTAAAGACAGACCTCACTTTTGCATGACACCACGCTGTACAACACTAAGAAGCTTGCCAGACGCATGTTTTGTGTGTGTGTGTGTGTGCCAAACCTAAACTCTGTGAACATTAAGAGGATCACTGACCAGGTGACAGTGCAAAGAAATAGGAGTTAATGTCCCTTTATCCCAGCCATAGGGGCGCTTTCACACGTCAACCTTTGAAGTGTCAAGCTGTTCTGTGCAGATGAAATGTGAGGGGCATGGCACGAGCAGCGTGCACCTATGGCCGTCCTTGGTATTTACCGCAAGGCTGGTTCTCAGATCTGCTGGAGGATTTGAATATTTTATGAGCCAGGGAAAACTGAACCTGTCAGTGGGGCTGTGCTTTTACTGCATGCCTCATTCCAGGCCTTTGATACAGACATGTCTCTCTGTCCTTCTCGATGAGCCGAGGCTCTACTACCGTCAGATGGAAAAGAACAGAGATGACACCCACATTGAGTCATGGGTGAGACTGAGAAGAGACTAAGTGAGAAAGGTGTAATACCACCTGTGTCACTCACCTAAAGTAGGTCATCATTTGGCAAACAAAACAGACTTTAAATGGAAATAGAGATGTCTCTGTGATGGGCACAGTGATCTTTCAAAATCTTGAAATTAATATGTAAATGTCTCTCATGTTCAGCAAATAAATACTTTCAGTATTTCTTTTTTCTGTGGTAGATTACCTGATGCCCTTTTGTTTCAAAGCTTTTGCCAAACTGGCATTTCGCTGCAAAGCTCATCAGTAGTAAACGACACTGACTAAATACCCTCCTCATGTTCTCCAGCCGACTGCATTGCCAATTATAATAACCAGATGGAAAACAAGCAGACCAACCTCATGGTACCAGAGTCAGGAGTCTACGGAGATGTAGACCTATCCAACAAGATCAACGAGATGAAGACCTTCAACAGCCCAAACCTGAAAGACGGACGTTTTGTGGGTCCAGGGGGCCAGCCGACGCCTTATGCCACCACTCAGCTCATCCAGTCCTCCATCCTGGGAAACAACATAAACTCAGACAGAGGAACCGGAGGGAGTGGAGGTGGACTTGGGGGTGGAGGGGAGGTTAATGAGAAACAGTGCTGGAAGCCCACCTCAGTCCAGCAGCAGAAACAGGAAATGGGCTCCCAGCTCCAGTACAGCATCATGGAGCAAAACAAGCTAAACAAGGGTGAGTGTGGAATACCCAGCAGCCATGGTTAAAGAGGTCAGCTCCGAGCCATGATCTTCCTCCACTTGATTTTCCCCTCTGTTCTCTTTTCTCCTGGCTCTTTCATCCTCACTGTGGAAGCCTGTAGAAGTGTTTCATGTTCATATTTTACTTGGTTCTGTTTCGCTCCTTAACAGTAAACATAGGCACCATCGCCCTTTCTCTCTGCCCATCTCTATGGCATCCATATAACCCCTCATCACACTTGATGCAATCTTGTATAGTCTTTGACTCTAAATGTTGGGCAGTCCTGAATTGCTGTCATTGTGAGGTATCTGGGTTGTCCAGGATGAAGGCAGGTGTGACCGTTTGTCTTTGGTGTCAGATTTCTTAGAGGCAAGACAAAGATAACTCCTGGATCTTTAGATGCTTTGAACAAAGCTATCATCACCTTGTTGTACCTGCAGGAACCACATCTGGTCTGATAGTTTTGAGATTTTTGTGGTGATGTTGCATGTGTTCACATACTCACCTGAGAAATACAAAGCATGAACTGCATGCCTCATGTCATGCAGCACACTTGTACACTGTGCAAAGTGTATTGTTATTTCATGGTGGACATCATTTTACTGCATATTTCCATTGTGGTGTGTAATCAAATGCAGTCCTTCATTTCCTTGTTCATTATGAAGTTGATACTTTGTTTGAATGCTTTTGATTTGGCAAAATGTCTGCTTGGGGCCACACTAACCCTACTTTCCATTCTTCTCACCATCAGACCGCTACAGAGGAGGTGACAGCTCTATGCCAGCCACCATCCCCTACAACCAGACCCATGACAGCCACACCGGGGGCTCCTACAACAGCTCTGACCGAGGCAGCAGTAGTACCTCAGGTAAGAGGGTTGGGGCATAAAGGAAAAGAAGACAAGTTGCAGGAAGGGTAGTCAAAGGTTATAAAAATCAGCACATCCCTAGACTTTTCTCTCTAAGTTGTTACGAGTTTTATTCTTGATTTTTTGCTCTTTTTAATTTAACTGCCAAATTATTTTCCCAGCTTATTATGGTAGTGAAGCATATAATCACACATCCCCTCAGCTCCAGCTGAAAATCTCACTTTTCCTCAAAAGCAATAAATGACTTTGAGACCCTAATAATACATGCTTTAAAATGATAATTTGATTATTTTCTATGTCAGCCTATCTTAAAAAGAAACTGAAAAAGGAGATGCCTTCACAAAGTGGACAATTGATGCATAAAAAAAGAAAAGGAAACTGACGACAATGCCTCCACACAAAGGCATGAGCACCATGCCAGGCATTTGCACATCTTTTGTTTTCTTGGTGTAGTGTTATGCAATCAGATAAAAGAATCTTCTCTTTATTATTAATTTGTTTTGTTTTCCTGCTTTCTGTTTGTCCTTGCTTACTTTGCATTGCTTTCGTTAATTGGCTTCATTTTACTCCCAGTATGTAGCAGCCTAATTTCATCAGGGCCTCAATGTCTGTCTGTGGACAAGGACAAAGAGTAACACATTGCAGACAGTATGCACCACTGCCACCTTAATGCCATGTATCTATTTTGATATTGCATTTGAAGTACACTGCTCACTGCACCTCACAGCTCACTAATTGGAACCTCTTTTTTTTTTTTTTATTGTTTCCCATCATTTAATAGCTCAGAGGTATGTGGGCACACTTGCATTAAGTTGAGGGTTGCGTTAGGCTTTACACTCTCACATGTAAAATGATATTTCCTTTATTAGCCAGGCTTTCTAATGCATTTTATGTTCTGTCAATTCCTTGTCCATTACCTTGCAGTTTCTTTGACATTAATCATTGATGTTTTTCAGTCGGAGAGAATATATGTGTCTCTAATTGTCTTGTGACTGATGACTGCCTTTTTTTCCTCTTCCATTTTTTGGAGCAGGGAGTCAGGGTCAAAAGAAGGGTGTGCGCACCCCTAAACTACCCAAACAGAGCACAATGAATTGGGCTGACCTTCTGCCCCCTCCCCCTGTGAGCCCACCTCCAAGTCGGAACACAGAGGAATACACTCTATCGATGGAAGAAAGGTGGGGCATGTCTTCACAGACACAAAGACACAGACACACTGACAGGCATGCTCCTATTTCTTGCATTCACAACATGCATTTGCCCCAAGGGTTTTCTATCTATCAGTGCTAGGTTCATGTCAGACATTGATAGGATGGCATGAATATTTAGTGCATGTTTTCCTGGCTTCAGTGTATGAAAACATTCATGTTTCCAGTGAGTATTATGAAGGTAACGTAGCTTGATACTTTCTGTTGGCAGCTGTGAGCCAGACATGCAGTGCCCCATGCCCCCCTCTCATATGTACCTGCAGCCTGATGAGCTGGAAGAGGAAGAGGAGATGGAGAGGGGGCCCACTCCTCCCATCAGAGGGGCAGCATCTTCCCCTGCTGCTGTATCTTACAGTCACCAGTCTACAGCTACTCTTACCCCCTCCCCCCAGGAAGAGATGCAGCCAATGCTCCAGGACGCATCTGACAGCCATGAACGCAGGTACACCCATGTGGCATCAAACGGCCTACTAGGGTACAGGTGTGACACATAGCAAAAGAAGAGTAGCCAGTTTGTTCAGGAATATATGCAGTATCTATTCTGTTAAAGCCTTAAGGGAAACATGATCTCTTAAGTACAGTTGGGTGCAAAGGTTTGAAATGGCAAAAAGAGTAAAACAGTTTTTTCTTATCAACATAATATTTAATGCACATTCAGCTAGTACAAATGTTCCTTCATCAACAGAAGTAACAAAAATGGTCAGGGAGTGTATAAAAAGAAAGTTATGGTAAAATAATGAAAATCGTATCAGTGTAAAAGTTTGCATCGCCCTTACGTTAAATATTATGTTGATGAGAAAAAAATTCAGTTTTACTCTTTTGGCCATTTTAAAGTAAGGTGATGTCAACTTGTACTTTAAGTTCATGAACGTTTTCTGAGTTGCAGGTCATTAACTCCAAATTCTGTATACTATACAGCATTTTTGGGTATTATTCCAAGATTTTAGATTGAATTGTTAGATCCCAGGGAGCTATTTGTTTCACTCCATTTCACTACAGTGTGAAAATCAACTTGCAGTGAGTTGTTTGAAACAAATAAGACATCACAGTCTAATTTAGGGTTGCACGATCATGTTGTGAGATCTCAGTCTCGTGATGATTCTGCCGTGTTTGCATTAGCACAGAGATGCCTTGCATAGAAACCAAGCACTCCCTTTTCCTCACTAAGCTGCATTAACCAATAGCAGGGTTTTTTACATCACGTGACAAGCTGTAGCTAGGATGACTAATTGAAAAACCAACCAACCAAACCAATGTTTGACGTTATGAAAGATATTCTGTGCCCTCCTGCAACTACTTTTCAAAATGCTGCACTGCCTGCCCTATACACCTACTGTAGTTCTGAATAGCAGTTGAGGCAAAAATAAATCACTTTATGGTTATTAGTTGCAGTTATTGGTTAACGCAGCTTGGCAAGGAAAAGGGAGCACTTGGTTTGATGCACGGGATCTCACTACTAATGCAAACAGGGCAGAACATTGTCAGACTGAGACTGTACAAGGATCTAAATCATACTCACAAAATGATTTATCGTGCAGCCCTAGTCTAATTTAGTCCATTAAATGTTTTGTCAAAGTGATATTATATAGCCTAGTTCTAAACTCTCAAATATTCAGTTTATCTGCGACGAATTAGCGGTACTGTCCCATTATAACTGGCAGGTTAATTGTACTTGTTATATATAGTTTATGCAAAAATATTCTTTTAATGGGATTCTGATACCATGGGCTTGTCACTTTTTGCAGGTGCCATACTGTGAGCCCCCCACCCCCTCAGAGGCCCCTCTCTCCTTCACACACATATGGGTACATCACCAGTCCACTGGCCTTGGACACCGATGATATGGAAGAGGAGGATATAATGGAGGAAGATGAGGAAGGTGACGAGACAGATGCAGAGGTGGCCAAGATGCATTACCACCACACCCACCCCCACACACATCCTCACCATCCCCAGATGAATCCACGACGGTTGCTGCTACGAGGGCTTGAACAGACACCTGCATCCAGCATGGGCGACCTGGAGAGCTCAGTGACTGGTTCCATGATCAATGGATGGGGGTCAGCTTCTGAAGAGGATAATGTCTCTTCAGGGAGGTCTAGTGCAGTTAGTTCATCAGATGGATCCTTCTTCACTGATGCCGACTTTGCTCAAGCAGTAGCCGCAGCTGCAGAGTATTCAGGCCTCAGGATGGCCAAGTACCCTAATACACAGGGCCCAGAAGTTGGCGGAGCATCAGGTATGTTTTCTAAAGTCAACCACATTGACAAGAAAAATTGATGCAAGAAAAGACAGAGCAAATCATTCTTCTGTTTCTTTTCTCAGCACGAAAATACCAAATAAACCCATCGGGCCACCGTCCTGGCAGCCCACTGTCCACAGACAGTAGCATGAGTATGGCAGGTGTACACAGGAGGCCTCCTAAAAAGCAGAAGCAGCATCCTGCAGGTCATCCAGGGAACCAGCGACGTGAAGCCTATAATGAAGGTACAGAACGCATATAATTACATCTCAGGACTACAAAAATACAAGAATAAAGTTTTCAACATAAAAAATTGGGTTAAATTCTTGCTCACTAAATATAAATGCTTATTGTAGCTTCTTACCCAGGTATTGAATATTGAGCTAAATTTATTTATTTTAATAGAATACTAGCTAAGGCTAGTTAGCGGTCAACTTTGTTTTTTCAAGGAAAAGAAAAAAACAGAACAAAAAACAATTTCTTTTTTTTTCTGATATATAAACTGCACTGTGATTAGGGTTGCAATGGTATGAGATTTTCATAGTATTACACTATTTATACAGTTATTAGTATCAGCTACAACCACACACAAAAGGAATGAAAACAGTGTTCTTTATTGCAATTGACTGTGACAGTTGATTGAGCTACATTGCAGCACTAGATTGACCCTGAAGTATAGTTATAGTTCCTCTACTACTACCTGTAGTAGTAGTAGTAGTAGTAGAGGAAGTAAAAGTGCTGCTGTCACACTATAAAAGTAACCTAATCTGTAAAAGTCCTGCATTGAAAATGTTAAGTATCAAGAAAATGTACTTAAAGTATTAAAGGTAGAAGTAGGCTACTTGATGCAGAAAAAAGTTATACTATGTATACTATACTGTTATATTATTACATATCATTTCATTAATATTCTATCCCTCGTGCACCGATGTAAAAGCAATAGCTTACTGTTGTACTTGGTTCAGGTGGAGCTCTCCTGAACTATTTTGTATCAAAGTGCTGCTAATGATTATTTTCTTTGTATGTATTAATCTGCGGATTATTTTCTCAATTTAATCAATAGACTAGTTTGTAAAACTTAGGGCAGTAATAAGAAATGCCATCACGATGCTCTAAACAAATATCAAACGTTGTCAAGTCTACTGTAGGTGTGTGACAGCGCAGCCAGACTCATCTTGCGAAATACTTGACTTAGGCGTGCACACACACACACATACACTGTATGTGAGCTAGTAATGTTTGTGTGCGTTTCTGGGATCAGATCAGGATCAGTGTGAGATCTTTTGTAAGTCAGAGATTAGCCAATGAACAGACATTTAGCATTTTATGACAGACATTTAGATGCTCAAGTTTTATTGTAATAAACAGGACACATACTTGGATCTGCACAGAGCGATGGTGTTCTCGAAGGTGTTCATTATTGGTATATGCAAAGTAATCCCACACTGTTGATTTAAATTTCTTTGTTTGTGGATGGAGTTTGGTGTTATCAGCCGCCGCCTCTGCTGTTTTTCCGCATGTATGTGTGGTGCCCGTAGCGAAGTCTGACAGGCAGGCTTGCATTGTGTTTTTTCTTCAGTACTGGTAATAAGCAAATGTGCATACCATCATATACCATAAAACCAGAATCAGAATCAGTTTATTGGCCAGGTGTGTTGGACACATGAGGAATTTGACTCGGGTACATCGGCTCTCAATGTGCAAACAATGCAGACAAGGGCATGTTCATTGAAATGAGATAATTAGGGATAAAAATAGAGTACTTAAAACGGAGCACTAGAGACCTGTTTGAGTCTGTATAATCTGTACAATGTATATTTACAGGTATTGCACTGAGGGTTATTGTCCAGTCATACTGTCGTGGGTTAAGTGTTCATCAGAGTGACAGCCTGAGGGAAGAAACTGTCCCTGTGCCTGGTTGTCTTAGTGCACAGTGACCCATAACGCCGTCCAGAGGGGAGGAGTTCAAACTGATTGTATCTGCAGTGATCCCGTCTGCCCTCCTTTTGACCCATGCGGTGTACAGGTCCTCCATGGAGGGCAGGCTCACACCAATGACCTTTTCTGCAGTCCTGACTGTCCTCTGAAGTCTGTACTTGTCCTGTGTGGTTGCTGAGCCAAACCAGACAGTGATGGAGGTGCAGAGAACAGACTCCATGATTCCTCTGTAGAACTGTATCAGCAGCTCCTGGGGCAGG
>NW_018128060.1:409615-410034 GCF_001952655.1 Monopterus albus | reverse complement strand
GGGATGTAATGCAGTGCCGTGTTCACTGCATCGTCCACTGATCTGTTTGCCCGGTAGGCAAACTGCAGGGGGTCCAGCAGAGTCACCGGTACACTACTTCATCCCTAACTGTAGTACCATACTTTATTTTATTTCAAAGATAATACAGGTGCATCTCAATAAATTAGAATATCGTGGAAAAGTCCATTTATTTCAATGATTCAACTCAAATAGTGAAACTCGTGTACTATATACATTCAGTCCACACAGACTGAAGCAGTTTAAGCCGTTGGGTCTTTTAACTGTGATGATTTTGCTCACATTTAACAAAAACCCACTAATTCACTATCTCAATAAATTAGAATATGGTGACATGCCACTCAGCTAGTCAACTCAAAACACCTGCAAAAGGTGTCCTGAGCCTTCAAAATGGTCACTCA
>NW_018128060.1:405864-409467 GCF_001952655.1 Monopterus albus | reverse complement strand
ATAGAGAATCTATGGGGTATTGTCAAGAGGAAAATGAGAAATGAGAGACCAAAAAATGCAGATGAGCTGAAGGCCACTGTCAAAGAAACCTGGGCTTCCATACCACCTCAGCAGTGCCACAGACTGATCAACCCCATGCTATGCCGAATTGAGGCAGTAATTAAAGCAAAAGGAGCCCCTACCAAGTATTGAGTACATATACAGTAAATGAACATACTTTCCAGAAGGCCAACAATTCACTAAAAATGTTTTTTTATAGGTCTTATGGGGTATTCTAATTTATTGAGATAGTGAATTAGTGGGTTTTTGTTAAAGGTGAGCAAAATCATCACAATTAAAAGACCCAACGGCTTAAACTACTTCAGTCTGTGTGTACTGAATGTATATAATACACGAGTTTCACTATTTGAGTTGAATTACTGAAATAAATTGACTTTTCCACAATATTCTAATTTATTGAGATGCACCTGTATATATTAATCAGCATTACTGTAAATACGCCAGTGTTAGCAAAAAAGCTCATTTTCAACTGCTGTTTCTTGGCCAGATGTAAAAATAGCCATACTTACCCTACTTTGCCAAACCAAAGAGAACATAACCAGACAAAAGTAAAAGAAGAGCAAACAATGCCATGACAGATATTATAAAATGGAAAGAAAAACATAGCAAACATTCAGGATAAAAAGTGTTAAAGTTACAGTCATCACATATAGTTAGAAGTTGACAGCAGTAGAACAGGTGACCTCAGTAAAACCAGAGCAAGCAAGAACTGACTAGGTGTGATGCCAGGTTTCATGTAAACAAATAATAAGAGTCTCTGAGTTGTATGTTTAATGGAAGAATATTCCAAAACTGGGAAGCTCTTAATGTAAAAGCTGTCAATGCCTAGTACAAAGTTCCTTGTTCAGTACTACTCTAGGTACAGTAGACTCCCAATTCAGGCTGGGAGTTTAATTTAAATACTATCACAATTTAAATTACAGCATTGGACTGAAAATCATAATTCAAAAATCTACATTATTTCAGAAATTCTAAGCTGACAGGCATGTACATTATTGTCTAGCAAAGACACTAATGACTTAATACAGCCAACACACTGGTGGACAGATAGCATGTAGCAGCAGTAGCAGATTAGCACACAAATGGCCAGTTTGTATAAATCCCTCTCCCTTCTTTCCCTCAACAGATATGGTGCAGTTTATTGTGATGTAGTATCTCTAAATGGCTTAGTATCATCTTCTCATGTGGTTGTGCACATGCATACATGGCATCACTCCTAATCTGTGGCAGTGCTGAACAGATCAGGCTAGTGTTGGGCTGGAGGCCAAGTCCGTGGTGGGGATGAGTCAAGATGGGGGTTGTCTCAGGGGAGCTCTATCTAGCTTGGCTATGCTGACACTGGAATGTCTCCTCACTCTAGCTACTAATGAAATTGATCCAGGTGCTCCGGCTCACACTGCAGTGCCACCTTTCGCTCAGCAGGGGCCGAACATAAACCAAACAGAGGCTAAATACCTGAGCAGATGTGCACAGAAGGAAAAGCTTTAACCTTGTTAAGGAAAAGAGCAGTTGACTTTATATGGAATCACTCTTTACAACACATAGCCTAGCAGGAGAAAGCGCCTCTTATCTGGCTGCTTCCTCTCCACCATGATCTTGTGCAAAGATCATTTTTTAATATTTATCAGCTTTTTGAGTCTGTTCATGTGCATGTGCATGCTCTGCTGTGTACAGTATGCTATCCCAGAGCTGGCTCTCCTCTTAGTGTCAGGTGTCCTTGAGTGTTGGAAGCACTTGACAGGGGAGATTTAATATCCAGCTCACTGGAAGCCAGACCAGCTATATCACAGTAGAAAATGCACCCCACCCCACCCACATCCCTCTGAACCTCCACCTCCTGCCATCATCTTTATATCCTGGCTTCTTCCCCATCCACTGCCCCTCCCTTTGGAGTGATTTCTCCATCCTCTCTACTCCTCTTCTAGTGTGCTCCCTTCTCTTTTCTCTTTGTTTGAGTAGTGAGGGGGCGGACTGTTAGCTCTGCTGCTCTGTCTGTCCATCAGTCCTCCTGCTGATTGCATTTGATCTGAATTGATTGTTTTTCATTTGGAGGTTATTGCCTCCCCCCATCTCTCCTTCTACCCCACCCTTTATAGCCTGTCTGTAGTCTGGAAGACTAGTACTGAGGTGGTAGGTGATGGCAGGTGATTTATTGAAATTTTAAAAGAGGACAGAAAAGAAAGCAAACACTAACCACGTTAGCTACACACAATATTTTGCAGTGTGCATCCCTATGTATTTGTTTTATAACTCCTTTCAAAATACTCCAGACTAAGACTACTATCCAGACATCATCACTATAAATATACAAATAGTATCAGTAAAGGTGCCAGCAAAACAGCAGAAAAACAAGCAAACCAGCTAGGAAGGCATCCCCCTTACCCCTACAACCCAGCAGTCTCCCTTCCTCACCCTGCACCCCCTCTTTGACCTGCTCATTTTGCTCTTGTTTGCACAGTGGATGTGGAAACACCCAAGTTATACCCCCTGTGATTCACATTGCATTGGATGCTAATGCCTTTGTCTACCTCCTCTCTGAATTTAACTCTTTCCTGTCTCTTTTCAGCTGTCTCAGCCTTGTCTGCCTTATTAACAACCAGGCCCACTGATACACCTGCCTTGGCAAGCCCAGAGACACTTTGTAGACCTGAGCTCTGTCCTTGCTGATATTTCCTCATAAATCTAACAGCCGCTTTACTCCTCTCTTGTAGTGAACTATATCTCACAGACTGTGGCATTGATCGGACTCGGGAGGCAAGAGAGATATTAAAAAACTGCAGGCGCCTCTCTCCTGGATGATATTGACTGGCTTGCTGACTTTTGTATTCAGGAGGAGCAAATGGAAGTGGAGGATAATCAGAAAAGTGTATTGAAGCAGCCTGATTCCACCAACAAGGCACAATAAAGTCATCACCTGCCCCATTAGACTTTGGCTTGTTAACATTTAAAAAAGTAATAAAAAGCTTTGGTTTTTCAGAAAGTGCAGTGTTGTACAGTCTAGACTGTAGCTGTTGGCATGCTAGAAATTATCTGTCTGATCCTATGTGGATTATAGGTGTGGCCTCCGAAGCTGATTAGAACATGAAAAGCCAATGAGCACAGGCATACACACCTTGTCTCTCAGCATTTTGTTTGGATCAGTGCTTGAACTGGGCAGGAAAACAGTGCCAGTACCCCCCCTATCATTTAGGGCAGTGCCAGCATTTTGTTTTAGGGGCAGCTTAGGCCTGTAGGTTTAAATAAAATTTACACAGTGAAAAAATACTAACAATAATTCTAATTGTAATGTATTTAGCTATGTATTCATTACTGACACCCTGCAAAATCAAAAAGCTCATGTTAGGGAGTGGAAATGGTATGATCCACGGTAGGGGTCTTCGCGTTAGGTGTGATGCTATTGGATGCTTCTTCAGCACACGAATGTTGCCCTCGTTCAACGTAAACTTAAACCTTAATCACACAAGTAAACTTTTAAAACATTTGTTGTTACTGGGGGAGCTCAGGTCTCTTTTGGTGGAGCTCACCCCCCCCCCCCCCCCCCCA
>NW_018128060.1:394282-405846 GCF_001952655.1 Monopterus albus | reverse complement strand
TAAATTGTCCGTCCTGATTGCAGCTTTCTGTCACTGCCACTTGCTCTCGTCTGCTGTCCAGGCGAGAGACAGTGCATCTTAAACGAGCGGAAAAAAAAGTCCTGGTACGCCACAAAGTAAAATTCAGAAGTACGCTACAGCATACTAGTGCGTTCTGGCCCATTTCAAGCACTGGTTTACTGGTAAAATATACTGGAAGCAAGACAAGAACTACTGAAGTGTGATTCCATTCAATCCACACTGAAAGCGAGAGTGTTTAAAGTCATCAGAGCAGCTGTCTGTTAGCAGGACAAAGTCTATTCCAGGTCAACCAACAACACAAATGTACTGGACAAACAGTTTTCATGTAAGATCATCAGGAAGAAATCATATTTTTATGTAGCCCATCGATTTATTGAGCTGTAACAGATACCAGTAGAGATGGGAAACAACAGGATCTGTGGGTTTTAAAAATCTGACTGGAGATTACGCTTCACCAAAAGTAGCAGAGGGCAGAGATTCAGTGTGGATTGACTCATTTGATATAATGGACTTCTATCTGCAGTGTGAGACACACACAGAAAACACTTCCAAAAATGCTTCCAGTGTGTTTTACCAGTTAGATGGCTGTGTGACATGTGAGAGGCCTGGCCTCACATGAATAATGTCCAAAACGAGCCTTGATTCATCAACAGTGGAGGTTGAGCAGGTCAGAGAGCCAGCTGCTGACCATCACGCTCTCTTCTGTTGCCTTTTGCTCAAATCTCATAACTCTCTGGCCAGAGTTGGCTTCTTTCTAATGTCATCTGTTCTATTTACTGTCTGTCCAGAGGCGTTTCCGCGTGGCATAGCCACACATACAGCCCTGGGTGTATGTACACACACTGCAGCTGTGTTTGTTTATCACCTTGCGGGTGTGAGACAACTGAGTGACAGATGATACACACATTCATGTTTCTCCATCTTTTGCAATAACCTAAACCCTAGTTTATCTCAGCGGTTAAGGGCTTTTTTTACTTTATCCCTCAGATCTCCCACCTCCACCCATCCCACCTCCAGCAGTGCTGAAGTCCCCTACACACCCCTCCAAAGTGGCCTTGGAGGGCCGGGGAGTGATTTCCCCCAAAGCAGGTGAGGGTCGAGACAAAAGAGGAGGAACAGGAGGCTATCGGTCCAGAGAGGGCTCAGACCCCAGAACCAGCTCGTCTGAACGCAAAGATGCTCAGGAGAGACAAAAGACTGCTCATGGAGGGAAAGGAAATAAACATGAGAGTAGCAACAAGTCTCGCCAACATGCAGGTACTACACAACAAGTACAATGGGTCATGTGCAGTATTTTTGATTAAGAAAGTCTCAATTCATTCTACAATTGCTCTCCATCCCTAGGTCCAGAGGACATTTTACCCTACAGCCGACCACAGTTCCCCACAGTCAATAGCCCTCGAGACCCAAGTTCCTCCAGCTCTATGTCCTCCAGAGGTTCAGGGGGCCAGCGGAGAGGAGGAGGAGGAGGCCGCAGGAACCCCGCCGACATGGGCCTCAACACTATGGGGGCCTTCCAACCAGGGGATGAAGAACTAGAGGTACAAACTCTTATCAAGTACACAGGCTATCCCTCAACAGATCAGGCTGTCACAGACTTATCCATATGAATGTAGGCTTAAAAAAGAAAAAAACTGATATTTGCTGAAAGCAATTTAACATATACACACAACATACTGTAGCACAATTAATCTGGATACTGGGAGATAGTCTTCATACATGGATTAACAGGTTAGCCAGATAATTTTAACAATCTGACATGGTCCCGGATTGGTTTGTTCTTCAAAAGTCAATCAGACGCCAGAAGATACCATCTTAGATGAGGGTGGAGTGAAGAAAGACAAAGTGAATTGGTGTCTTCCAGCATCTATCTGACTGATAGACACCCAATCTAGGTGATCAGCAGTGTGTAGGACATGGATAGTTGGAAAACAAGAAAGGGCATTAGCAGTCGAGGACCGGGACTGCCCACCCCTGGATTAATCCATGTACAAAGAATATCACCTGGTCCTTTAGAACTGTTTGTGAAAGAATAATTAGCAATATATTTTACAGAATAAAAAAGAGTTTTCAGTGTTACCTGCTGGATAAACTACTGTGTAATGTTGACATTATTTCTAAATTACCTTGTTCTACGTTTGTGTACTGTAGTTCTGTGTTACAAACACAGGTACTGATTTGCCTGCATTGAGCTATGGGCCAAATTATCTGCTTTCACTTTAATATAAAGTAGATGTTAAACATATATTTGTTTTTTGTTTTTGTTTTTTGCCCAGATGGTAGAAAGCTGAAGAGCAGAGGAGGGACAGGGGGAGCTGGCCTGGTTTTCCAAGAGTGGAGCACCATTGTTTCTCTTTAAATATCACAGTATTTCACCATCATGTCAGCTGTCATTATACTGTACATCAAGTGTTTCTTTACATCTGGAAAGCAAACTATGTTTTTTTTTTTTTTCTAACTTCATTTTCTGTTAATTTGGGGGAAAAACAGTAAAGTGTCTGAAGATAAAAGAATGGTGCATTCAAAACAAAATACACAGTAGTATATTTAATTCCAATGCAATATGGAGTGAAATCCTACTTGACATGACACAGCTTGTCTTGACAGGAACTTTGGAGAACCCATACGGTCAGATGTTACTGTAATAAAATAGCTGCAAGCAGAAGGGGCTGACTGTGTGTAAATATACGTGTATACATGATGTCCTTTTGTTTTACCCGCAGTGGTCCCTCAAATTTGTCTTCCTTGTTTTATTTTGCAAATTCTAATTTTATTATGACAGTAAATATAATTATTTTATCATTTCCATCCATGTTGTAAATTGCAATATTATTTAGCTGCCCCAAGAAAGTGCCACTTTGGGTTTTTTTTTTTCCCTCCCTTCGTTTTTTTGTAATGCACTGTTATTTTTCGTGTTGTTGTCAATGTTTGTTATTTGTTTTACTTTGGTTTTAAAAGCACAATCACTAAACTTTATTTTAAACCATTCTATCTATTAACCTTTTTGTCTTACTGGAGGAAAACAGGTTTGACAGAAGAGTCTAGTTAATCCTGATGATGATGTAAAGGTTGCTGTTTACCAAGGCTGTGCTTGAAAGGAGACTCCTTGTGTTGTGATTGTCTTCCTCTCCAGTTCTGACACTAGCTCAAGTGATGAAAGACAGTTAATGTGAGTCATAGCTGCAATGTAAATATCTTATCGCATTGACCATGAACTCAGCTATTGCACATCAATCGAAATGGTGACGTTTTGTACTAACTAATGCACTTAAATGAATGTCAAATACAGGCTATAAGAGTTACTTTGGGAATCTGGAGAGGTTGTAATTTGACAAGAGTCTCTTTTCTTGATAGGGGTTATGGACCTCTGTTTTTGAGGAGAAAGGGTGCTGTTTATTCATAGGACATCTGCAAGCATTTGTTTCGTAAAGCAAAAAAAGAACTAAAAAAAGATGAATAAAAAAGTTCAAACTATTCATGTTCCTCTGGTCATTTGTCAACAGATTTTCCCCCTAGATGATTTCTTAATATGAATACATTAAAAACCAGCCAAAACCAACAATGTATCACTCTGTTACACTTACACTCCTGTTTAAATTAAGATCATGGTCAAAATATCCGCAGGTTTTATTGATAGTAGAGGCAGTGCCAGGATTTAATGACATCAGAAACTATCAGTAAGTAACCTCGTGTTAAAGTTACTAAATCACGTATTAAGGGGAAAAGGTAGGAGATTTTTCAATGTCTGTATTGTGAACGATTTTTTCAGTTAAGTTAATACATTCATTTAATCTATTTATTTTCCCCACTGAATGTTGCTTCCCTGGCGCACATGACAAATTTGTTTTTCTTCCGGGGTTGCCTCCGCGTTCTGGGGTCCACTGCACATGCGCACTAGGGGCGGTGGGGGACAATGGTGGAACTTTCTCAAGCTCCAGCATTGAAATATCTGCCGTGCACACACTGACGAAGTAAAAATCACATGCATTTTCAAATACACCTTTCAACCAGACATGCTTTTATTAGACGGAAATTGCCTCAAGGTGTTTTACAAATGAATGAATGTCCAGATGTACAAAGCTGACTGAGACCTCTCCACAAAAGCTTAATGATGTATTTGGTGCCAAAGATGCATCTACTAAATACTGACCCGAAGGGGGTGAATAAAGATGAAATCAATTATTTTCTCTCATATTTATAATTAATTTACTTTACTTACAACAAGCGTCTTTTTCTGTTCAGCAAATTAAATTGACGATTCAATGTTGTAACAAATCTAGGAAACATATGGGGAAAGATTTATACAATTAAATCTACATTTATTATAGCTTAACTAAAAAGCATCATAATAAACCTCACGTCATCGCATCTATTTCATTTTAATATGAAATCATCGCTTGCCTCACTCAAAGACACAATGTATGTACAAAACTTCAACACTGTCAAGGAGGGAGCTATCAAGATCCTTGGCTCAGAGGCTGAAAAGCAATTTTTGTTCTGTACAGTAGCTATTCAAATGTATTACATAATGCCAATTCCATTAGTGTTCTCTATTACTCACAATATCAGAATCCCATGTCATTCAGTAAAGGCTTCTGGAGCTACAGAGGGAAGCCAAGACCAACAATGAAGGGACTATATTAAATTTGACAGGGCTAGATTGCTGCCAATTAGGCGTAAGGAGGCTTCAATGAGGTTACATAAGAGAGCAAACATCTTATTTCTCATCACTCACTAGTTAGTGGGATAGGTGCTGACACAGCAAAACACAATATCCATAAAATCAGAAGATGGCATGGTCACCACAGAGTGACTCTAGATAGTGCCTTATCCTAATTAGGGACCGAAATACATTTGTTCCACTTTATTACATCTAACCTGCCTACTGCTTGTTCTCACAGAGGCAATAACCTGGCCTATGGGAGTCTTTAATGTCAACCGCTGTCTGTCTGGCTTATTCAAACATCACTGATGAAGAAAGAGAGATTCCTCCCTTTTATACTCCCTCCTGAGCCTCAAAGAACTGGAATGGAAGTCCTGTTTTTACAAGTTAATGACTAGTGCTGCCCACCTCAACATGCTAGAAGCCTCAAGAGACCGACCACTCCAAATCTGCTGCAGAAAGCCATCAGAGCGATAAGAGAGTCTATGGCCGCTGGACTCATTTATTGCAACCATTAAATTTTTTGGCTAGTATCTCAAGCGCTGTAAAAACACAGGAATGTACAGAAGTAATCTAATCAAAAGCTAAACAATCTTTTGCACAACACTGTTTTACAACATACCTCCCATCGTTAGAATTAGAAATGTATCATTATGATTCAGTAATGGTTTTATAATGGTTTAGCCTTGACAACTGCAGTCTTTGAATTCCCAGTCTCCTCCTCCTCCTCAGCTATCGTAGCTTTTAGTTCCCTTCCCCCTTCATTCCCCCACTAAGCACCTTTTCTAAAAAGAATACATTTGGAACAGGGGTAAAATACCCTTATGCCTCCATCCATCTTTCTAATGAGTGGAGGTTTGTCTAGGCCCCACAATGACATGGAGGTGATTAACAATATTAAGCGGGTTCACTGGCTGCCAGGGTTATTCACCCCACAATGGTATGAATATGCACAAAAAGCCGGGGTAGTCTTTGGTTTGGTCTTACAGTTACTCCACCTGTGTGCTCGGGGAAATGTGTTGTGGCATATATAACATTAACACTGGGGTAAGCAGAAGGAAAAAGAGGACTGCATGCATTTAGTATAACATTACTTTTCTTGCTAGTTTTCTCATATATAATTAGTCAACTCATAGGGAACATAACTGCCAGCTCTTTTAATAGTTGTCCAAGTTGCTTTTCAAAGAAACATTCAGACATTTAACATTTCTGGCTTCCTAATTGTGAGGATTTGATGCTTTTGTCATTTTCAGTGATAGTAAACTCCAATTACAGTTCTGGACAAAGGTACATCACCTCAGGCACGTTTTGAACTATTCTATGACATTTTATAAACCAAATGATTAATCACTTAACCAAAACAAACTGATTAGTCAATCATGATAAGACCTGTTAGTTGAGCCTAAGTAATTGCAAAACTGTCTTAATTTCGCTAGTTTGTGAACCAGTCAGGTAGTAAGGTAGACCGATAATGAGCTGCAACTTAATTTTCATCAAAACAAACCCTTTTGATGAAATAATGGATGTGCAGCCAGCCATAAGACGGTTGCACAGGGACCATCTACAAAGCACATGCTGCAAAGAGATATTACAAAAAATATTCAATAGTTTTGCTCTCAGTCACACTTTATCAAATTAAGCGTTGTAGTATTACTAACTGGTGACCAGTGATGTGTGGAGCAATTTCGGTAACACTAAGAATGAATTTTTGTTGCACTTTGTAGATGGTCCCTGCACCGTGGCCTTGGTCATTGTTGTGGGGGGGGGGATAATCAGAAACAATATTCTTACAAGTATTTTCAAGTTATATAAATTCTGGAAAAACTCTTTAATAACAGATTAGATACATTTATTGACAAACATAAAATCCTCTCTGATTGCCAATACGGTTTTAGGTCGAACGGATCGACATCTCTGGCCATTACTGACCTAATGGAGGACATTACAAGTGCTATGGATGAGAAGAAATACACGATGGGGATATTTATTGACCTAAAAAAAGCATTTGACACAATCAATCATGAGTTATTAATGGATAAGTTAGAAAAATATGGGATCAGAGGAATGGTTCTGAAATGGATTAGAAGTTATTTGACACAGAGGCGTCAATTTGTGAAGTTGGGTGAATACCAATCGAATGAGCTGGATATTGTATGTGGAGTGCCTCAGGGTTCTGTTTTGGGACCTAAATTATTTATATTATACATTAATGATATATGCAAGGTTTCTGATTTAGTGAAAGTGGTTTTGTTTGCTGATGACACTACCATATGGGCATCGGGTGAAAACCTACAGCAACTCTCAGGATGGGTTACGCAGGAACTTGAGAAGATAAAGAAAAGAAAAGACAAATTCTCCTGGAAATCGCATATCAGATATGTTCAGAATAAAGTAGCAAAAAATATATCGATATTGGCATGGGTGAAATATATTTTGGATGGGAAAGCACTATGCATTTTGTATTCTGCACTGATTTTACCATACTTAGAGTATGGCGTTGAAAACTGGGGAAATACATACAAAAGCTCACTTCAACCATTGTATACATTACAAAAAAGCGCGATAAGAATTGTGCATAAGATGGGGTACAGGGATCACACCAATCATTCAGTCTAAACTGCTAAAATTTTTCAATTTAGTGGGATACAAGACTGCAGTGTTTATGTATAAAGCCAGGAACAATTTATTACCTGGTGGAATTCAAAAACTATTTAATGAAAGGGAAGGGGGATACAATTTAAGGGGTCAGTTAAATTTAAAAATTCATGTTATACGTACAACCAAAAAAAGATTTTGTATTTCCATAAGTGGGGTAAAACTATGGAATAATTTAAGTGTGGACATAAAAAATAGTAATAGAATTGACGAGTTTAAACATAAATATAAAGGTATGTGTCAATCAAGATATATGCAAGAACAGGCTCAATGATTAATTAGATGGAACATTGTGGGTGTGGTGTACATTTTGTAACCATTCTTTAGCATAATACTTGTGTGGGTAGAAGTGAATCATTTACTGGTTGCAAACCAATGATGGTAAGATGATGTCATGGGGTAGGACTGGATAAGTCTGACTTCTTCCTACTCCATTCAAGCATGTACTAGGTATAAGCAAATTGATATTGGATTGTGTGTAAAAATGTGTGTTGTTATATCAACTGTTTTATATGCTTGAAAGAATAAATCAAATCAAATCAAAATCAAATCAAATCAAGTTCTGAGGACTAAAAACTACTTCATAAATTAGGTTCACTGTCTTCACATCCTACAAAGTGCATGCAAGTTTCAAGTGAATGAATGAGTCTAATTTGTAGGTAGGGTTGGCGATCCTGGAAGAACTAGCAAGAGGAAGCTTGCTTTAGAAAGTAAACAACCAAAGAACCCTTTCATTCTGACTTCTCTCCAAAGCCACTCCTCCAAAACACAACACGCACTGCCTGACTACTACTTACAGATTTCAGGAAAATAACAAATGCCCCCTAAACAAAACAGAACCTATAATTAGCAGAAATATGGACACCATGGTGTCACTTTTCAGCCACTTTTGTTCTCTGTTTTCACAATCTTTCAAAATGTTAATTCTGGTTTTACTTCTTGCAGCATCTAACTTCTTTTTAGTTGTAACTTTATCAAATATGGTGTTACCCACCCAGATCTGCGGCCTCCACCCGTAGTTGGGAACCTCTGGTTCATGGCCAAGCTGCTTTAGCCCTGGCTCATAGTTGGTAACTAGCCTTACAAGACTGGGCGGCAGTCTTCTTGCTCTCATACCACATGTAGGTCACAACAACAACATTGCCTATAAGGCTGTATATGTCCTAAAGTGGAAGGACCGGCCTGTAACAATCATCTCTTTTGCCAACTAAAACAGAGCAGTAACACCTCTGCCTGCAACTGCAACACCTTGTGGGAGACTTAGTTCATGCATTGAGTGCACGCAAGTAGGAAGTAGGTTGACACACACATAGGCCATTCAATGGTTTTGTTTGGGACGAATAGAATTATTCATTAAGTGTTTTTCAGCCCTGCTGCTGCCACAGATGGTGTATTTTTTTCTTTATGTTGTCATTGCATTCAATGTATTCATTGCCATGGAGATGAAAAAAGTAATTCAAGAAATGTAACAAAAAAATGCTTCTGGAGGAAATCGCCAACTCTACCTTTAAAGACAAAAGACAAAAGATTTCCTAATATGGAAAATGTCAGTATGAGGTCTAATTACTGTGTGTTTTACTTTTTGCAATCAATAATTCAAACTGCTGTTGCTTTCAAGTCTGTCCTGGCAGCCAGAAACTAATTTATTTTGTGCACATTCAGGCTGTCTCTCATTTCTGATCGCCACACTGCTTCATTAACCTCCTTCCCAAACTAGGAGGCAATTAAGTGAACAGCTGTGCACTGTCTGACAACTCGTCTTACTGTTCCTACCCTCCGCGAGAACGCCAGGGAGGAACCCGTCATCACAGGTGCACAGTGTTTAGATGGCTTACAAACACCTCTCCACAGCTATTTACACTACAGCTGCAGGTCAGACGCCACCTCTTCAGACTTTCAATCAAACCTCATTTACGTTTAATGATCTCACCAACCAACTCATCACAATTTCACGTAATTACAAAAAGTTGTTTTTAATCCATGTTAAACACTTAAACTTGTTTTAACTTGTGAAAAATTTAACAGAGAAGAGCTGTTGTAAAAAATAGCTGTCAGAGATGAGACTGCCAGATGTAATGAGAGAGGCAGTGTGGAAGACAGCCAAATCCAAGGTTTTTTTTAATAACTGGGAAGTGATCTGGGTGATTTGTACATCCATTTGTTACTTAGCCAGTCATTCTAATCATCCTTATTTAGTGCTGACAGGGTCTGCACAATTAACCCAGAGGAATATAGCCTTATTCTGCCACCCCTAGAATCTTCCTTCCCTCAGCTCTTTTCTGTGCCGTGTCTGCTTTGCATCATTAAGCTGAGCTCACATCTAACATTTAATATCACCACTGATTCATGATTTTTTATCAACAATAATGGATTAATACTGTTATAGGCCTTGTGATTAGTAGGATATATGTAAATGATTTATCACAATAATTATGTATATGGTGTAGAAAAGTAATGGAAAAGGACTTTGAACCATAAAATAACTTAACTGTAACAAACACGCCCACAAAGATGCGTTACCGTGGATCTGATGCTGCCGATTGGTGACCAAAACAGACTTCTAACGGCGCTCCAAGTGGGGCCAAAAGTCTGTTACAATTTCACATAACCCAATACATTTAAATATTTTGTCCAACCGACAATTATTAAGCATTTTGGAGAAACCCATTTTGCCTGTTTTAATCAACTCGATTAACTTGCTGAATTTAGTTGACATTAATATCACAGTCAGTTAAGTTTTGGGGAATTTTTTTTTTATTTAGAACAACAGATGGGAATGTTTTTGGTTAACGCTGCAAATTAAAAACCTGACAAATCACGATATTTTACCTGACTGATTATGAAATCCTCAATATCTTCCACTGCTGTAAAATTGTCCTCTTGACTGATTCGTAACATTGGCCATGATGGTCTAATACAATGAGCGATATTAAGGGAACACGTACAGTACCTCGATAGTACAGCAGTATCTCTGTCTATGGTATAATCGTCCTATCCCCAAGCCCTACTTCAGAGCTCGTTTCTATGAAATGCACATTAATTTGTGTACCTCCTGTGGATTCTTAATCATACACCTGTCCAATACAATATTCATTCTATTACAAATATGATAGATTTCTGCTAAATTACTAAACAGAACACCAATTAAAATATCTCTTCACACAGAGAGAGGAATAGTGTAGGAGTATCAATTTTCCACCAGCTCATTTCTCAGTGAAAAGAAGAGTCTCATCTTAGTCAGTGTGTTAGTTACACCTACGGTATAATGATAGTACTGAAATAACCCTTGAACTCATACGACTCCTCCTCTAGGGTAGGAATGCCCAATGCAAACATACAATCACACTATTTAAAAGCAGCATGTTTTCATAACCGCACCGGCACACGCTCTCAGCAAAACCCTGACATGACCAGTCATGCAGCCTCAATGTAAACAATAATAGACAAAAGGCCCGGTGGTGCCTGATGTTCAGCGATGGTACATAATGGGGATAAATTAGCGTGTTTTCATAGTCATATCCTGGGGAGTGCTGGTTATTTGAATGGTGGCTGTTCTTCAGGCATTGATAGATGGAAAGTGGGGACAAGGGTCGTGGAAGAGATAAAGGATGGGAGGATCATGGCAGTGAAGTTTAAAAGGTGTGGACACCTTTGGATTCATACCTCTACGCTCTCCTCTTTTCTTCAGGCTGCTGACTGAGTGGAATATGAGACATGGCTTCATCATGCTTTGTGTAGCCTTGAGGCTTAGTTTTTCTTTTGTTACTTCCCATATGATGGCTGATGTGCTTGTGCTGCCATCTTAAGCTGTTTTACAGCCAAGCCATTTTTCTCTTTTATGACTGTGACCTATTTAGGAATAACAGCTACACCCTTTTACTTCCATTTATCTTTGTATTTAATGCTTGTATTTTAACCAATTAATTTTAAGCAGATAAAAAGGCAATTGTTAAAGACAAGACAGCATCCTATGACTGGCTTAAGGTTGGATGTTATTTGACTGCAGTATATTTCCAGATCGTGTCCAGAGATGGTACTATCGATTATTATTTCCCCCCCCCTCAAAAAAGAATAATGAGTCCACAGAATTCTACTAGAAAGGTTAATACAATATTGAAATGTCAGGAGAGTAATGATATTTTACTTTCTTCCTATTGTTCTGTAGGGCAGGGTGACAAATGTCTTGCCCTTTTCACTCCCTTCCTCCATATTTGTGATTTTATTC
>NW_018128060.1:349212-393937 GCF_001952655.1 Monopterus albus | reverse complement strand
CCAGGACTTATCCTCCTGTGTGTAAATGCTGTAGCTATATGCAGTGACAACAGAGAAGACAGGCTGTGCTGTACACTCTAGTTGTCAGTTAATGAATAGCATTCATGCATCTTCATTAGGAGGCAATGAGATTTCAACACGAGGAGTTTACCTTCTGAGCAGAAACTCTTCCCTATGCACCAGACCATCAAACTGTAAATTGTTACTTTTCAGCTTAGCCATGAAGAGAAAGGGACAGTTCGTGCCATCTTGTCTTGCAAGAGATATCAAAATCCTGTTCTGTGTTTTGGTCTTAATGGTACAGATTCTTAACTGCTCTTAACTGTTCATTGCTTCTTTAATGCACATCTTGACTCCTCCCGTGCTCGTGCAGCACCCTGGCATGGGGTCCAAGTTTTAATCAACTCTGCATAATTGGAGTGATTCCCCGTCTTGCTGTATATTTCAATCCATCTGTATAATTATGGAGAATTAAAGTCTTTGTCAGAAGGAATGGGGAGGGAGAAGTCTCACACAGATCCTCCCCTGCCAGTCCCCACACACCTCCTCACCCCTCCTCACTGTAGCTCACACAATTACAAACCATCATGAGAGAAAGAGGAAATTACCTCTTTTGTCATCTCATTTTTCACTGGTGGGGGCTAAACATGAGTGTCAACAATAATTAATGCATCACGACAACCTGCATGCAGAACATCCCCTATATCAGCTTCAATATTACAGATTAACCGATTTGCTTCATATGTTTACACAGAGTCCCGCCTGGTTTTAGTGGTATTTTATGCTTTAGCACTGGTGGCATGAAGAGTAGAAGGGAACTGTGATCTCCCTGCTTGCTATGGGTGTGTTCAGCCAGCCATGCCTCAGTGCAGAAACTGCATCGATGAGAAGAAAAGCATTGGGCTTAAGGTTAGCATGGGTCATCATTACTCTGCGTGAAGCCACAAGCCCTAAGGTAGGCCATTACGGCAGGGTGTCAATAGCTGATGCTGTTCTATGATGGAATCTGAATGTTAGACTTCCCAGAGTCATGTGATCACTTCCTGGCTCTAGGTTAAAGATTCAGGCAATTACAGGAATACCAATTTATCTTACGCCCATACTAAATAATCCTCTAAAATGGTTGGAAGATTTTACACTGCCAGCAACGAGAACAGAAATGAAGATGTGACCACTGTGTTTTTCTTCTGCTCACTGTTCCTGGCATTGCTCCTTTGATACCGTCACTGGCATCCTAGTCATAGGCCGATCCCTGGTCCACGTCTCTCTCATTTCCTCATCTCATCCATCCTGCAGCAAACAACTACTATTGCTTCTCTATATGGCAGGCATCTGGAGAGTATGGCCAAATCACTTTACTATCCCGCAGGGAGAACAGCCCTCCAATAATTTCCACCTCCATCCAGAAGTCCTGCATTAACCATGAAGCTAGTTTGCCAAGTCATAAGGTTTCATTCACTTTGTCAAACCTGACAGATCCTTTGAATAATTGCTATTCTACAGTCTAGCTCTTTCCTTTAGTGTTCCGAATTCAAAAGTCATTCAGCTCTGAGGCTGCTGTAGTGTTTTTGATGTAGTTCACAGGAGATATGCTGTATAAGTGCACCATATAAAAGCCACTAAAAATAACAGCCTTTATGAATGTGGTGATGACTGTTGTTGTTTAACTACTACCGTACAATGGATTTATCTATAATAATAACTGTGTGTTGTCCATAATTGACTCTAATCCATTTCTATCTTTATTTATTGTGCTGTCCCTGCAGGGTTCTATTCTGAAACAGTTGTCGCCCCATCTCCAGCCCTTTATGAGACATTTAACACTGACCTTGGCCTTCTCCCAGTTTTTACCTCAATACCTCCTCCCTTTTGACCCTCCTCGCCATTTCATCTCTTCATCATTGTCACTTCGCCTCTAACATCCCAGCAATTGCCTTTTTCCCCCTCGGACAATGCATCTGACAGCCAGTTTATACAGTGGCAGAATGCATCTATCTCCTGGAAAGCTGAGGACCTCCACTGTCTCTACCAGCTCCCTGACTCCCTCAAAGTCGTACCTGCATCCTGGGGCTCTGCGTGACTTCATGTGAACATTTTTGCCTCACGAAAGTTTGCTTTGAATTTGGCAGGTGTAAACTCAGTTGTGCAGAATCAGGGGCAGGTCACAAACTCACAAATTTGTTTGTGACATTCTTCACCTAGGACTGTTGTTGTTGGATTAAAATGTTGCTTGCATAGTGTACTCCAAGTCTATTCAGTTAAATCTTATGAATCACGTTGATAGCTTATTTTCTCTCATTCAGCCTGTCTCCTCTACTTTGCTTTGCTTTATGTGTGTGAGAGAGTGTGTTCAGCATGGATACGCCATACCCTCAGTGGGGACACCGGAGAATAGCAGTCACGGCACAGGACAGTGAAACACATACAGGAAGTGCCAGCTTTGCGCCTTTCTTTTGGCGGTCCTAATGAATGGTAGGGAAAACACTGAGCACCTTTGGGCTCTGGACTGTTGAGCAAACAAAATAAGCAATTTAAAAATGTGTTTTTGACTGAACATTGTGATGGGCACTGTCATCCTTTTTGAAGACTAAATGATATGAGAGCAAAAACTTTTCCTGAGACCCACTAAACCCTTGTGTCACAGATTCAGCTGCTGTAGGTTGGACCTGTCCCTCAGCTAAGCTCTGCGTTAAGAACAAAGCCCCCACTAGATGCGACTCCAAGTTCACATGCATTAATGTAGTACTCACTAGTACCATCACCATCAACCCTGAAGTCCTCGCTGCCCCTGTCCTATGAGAGTCCTGGCATGAGATATGTGCAGCCAACTGAACGAGCAAAAGTGCAATGAGCCTTTGCAGCAATACAAACTATAAGTAAAGTACAGTAGCTAGATTACTCTGGGTTATGGTGCCTTTTCAAACATCTGCTCAAACTAGCTCTCCAGCTTTCATTTCAGTCTTTGCAGGTTTACACAGCTCTTCAAAGCACTATACTATATTTGATAACGTAATGTTCTTTCTTTTCCTCTGTATATTCTCTTAATCAGTCATGTAATGAGCTACAGTGCTACTATTGTTTGGATTAATTGTACATCACCCAATTAGACACAGTACACTAATGCTACAGCTTTATCTGATTACAAGACCAATAAAAAGATCAAAAACATTTTACATAAGTAGGGCTTATGTTTCTCAGAGACCAGTTTTCTCCTTGAGGACAGACAGTCAAAGTGAATTACTGCAAAAACAAATTTCTGAAAGAAGACAAATCACAGGCTACCATTTTGTCACAAGTTGCATTTTTCCAATTTGTGTTTGTAATTAGGCTGTGCAGCACCCAGACATCCAGCAGATAATCTGGCCTTTCTGTATTAGATGGGAAGTGGACCATGAAAGTAATTGGTGAGTATAGCACAAATTGGATCTAAGTGTGATGCCATTTTTATTCCTCTGAGGTAATATTTGCTAAGCGTTTAGAACAATACTGCTGCTGCACATTTTCAAAAAGCTTTACTGCATACATTTATGATGCAGTAATCAGCCTAAAAGGTGTAGTATGTGAAGTTCACTGTCACCTGGAAGGAAGGAAAAAGCTTACGTTTCCAATTGTGGCTTTGGCTGCTTGATATGAGGAATAAATAAATAATGTTTCACCAGTCAACTGTTTGAAAACTGTTCCAATTAGGACTCTTATTAGATGCTTCTGAAATAAACTGCCAAATCACCCACAAAACGAACAAGTCATTTTCTGGCAGGCATTTTGTTACTGTTGGAAGACATGTAGCAGGTTTAACCCAAAGTTGTGTGAGGCACTTATACAAATACCATGATTTGAGACAAACTCATTAGTAAGTGGCATTTCTTGGTAATGAGATCTTGAGCTTGAGCAAGTAAACACGGGGGGGGGGGGGGCAACAAGAATCATACTAGTGTGACCCCGGCATCAAAAGCATGGAGATTGAATATCTGCAGACTATGGTTGCTTCCAGCTTATAAATGGGATTTTATCACTTTGCTTGAATTCTGGCTGAATACTGAATAGGACTATTGTGTAGCAGGGGAGTAAGGATGGATAAGAAAAGGTTTAACTCTTAGAACAAGGAGGGGGTGGAGAACTGATGTCACCATAAGCATGTGCTGTACCAACTTAACGACGGACCTGAGCTCCTTCCTAGTAGAGGCACAGTGGCTTCAGAAATCAGAAATATTAATCTGAGAATTTAAAAATTCTGATAATATATAGTTAAATTTGGTTATGACCACATTTTGTAATAAGCACAACATTTGCAAAACTAAAGATTATGGACAAATGATGAGATGATTTTGTCAAATCTTTGGCATTTCAGCATAACAATCCAAATCATGTAGAAGTATGCAGGCTCCAGTTTATTAGATCCACTGAGCTAAAACCAATGCTGACAACAACAGCCCTTCAATAAATCCTGTCTTTACTAGGATAATGATGAGGCAAAGACAGGTAAAAAGCAGAACTTTTAGTGTGAAACCATCTGCATTGTATCTGCTCAGGTCAAGTTGTGGTGCTAGATAGGACATATTTTATATAATGTAGCCTATATTTAAAATAAAACACATAAAAATAAAGCAAAGATCGGTAGAGAAACGATCTAGCAGTTGTAGCTTGATGCATTTCTGAATGTGAATCACATTTAGTAGCAGCATTTTGGATGTAAATCCACGTTATGCAGTACAGCAGGATCACTGGATGTGCATTCACATATGATAGTTTGCTTGCCAACCTTTTGTTAATCTGATTGGTGGGGTTAAAAGCTAGTGGAGTTCCTCTCTATTTACTCTGTGTGCCTGTGGCAGTAAGCCCCACCAATTACCTCCTTCATTCTGCTTCATGCTGAACACCGGGAAACGTGTCAACACATCAAGATACTACTCTGCACACACATCAAAGCCTGGCCATCCAAACAGGGGAAACCTCTGACAGCATAAATTACTGTTGGAAGAAGGTGACGGCACTGTACATGTATCACACCTTGTTTGCTGTCAGACAGGAAAACAAAGGAATGCACAGGAGCTGAGCAACAGGAGAGGAGGAGGAAGCAGGATTATAAAATGAGCGGCACACAGGAACAGAAGAACAGGGAATTTAGATAGAGTGGGGCGGCAGACAAGGAAACGGACAGTCAACAGGCAGAAAAATCCTCTAGTAGTGTCTTCCAGAGGACTGTCACCTCCCATAAGAGTAACATGGTAAACAGGAAGCAAAAATAGCCTTCAGTGTTGTGCAGTGGCAAGACAACTGCTGGCACAATGCAGTGTGTTTATCACGCAGCTTTGTGCAAGAGGAGCTTCAGAACTGTTTGATGAGGGACATGTCTGGTGTCTCTGCCATTGTTCGGCACAGTTGAGAATCATTTATCACAACAGGAGCACCTGGTGTTGAGAAAAGCTTCAACAGAGCAGGAACTGGAACACCACAACCAGAGCATCTCTCTGACAAAGAGGGTGAAAATAGCAACATTTTTCTCCACATCTCTCTCTCTGCTGCCCTCCACCTTAGCTTTTCACTCCCTTTCTCTACAGCTTTTAACATGCCTCCATCTCCTCATGTTAATTTGCTGCTTCAGTGACACGCATCATTGCGGGGAGTCATTTCTAATAACCCTGCCAGCCCCCATACAAGTGCCTTTGAGTCATGCACCGAGATGTCATTCAAATTATTAAGCCTAATGGTGACAATGATGCATTTCTAAAGCCTTGCAGCCTTCCTGACAGGACTGCAGTTAACTCAACACAGCCAACCAATCGTTCAATACCCCTTCACCCCCACCCACCGGCCCCATCCCTCCCTCACAGATGATCCCCATGTCCCCATCTCATCTTTTTGAGGAAGAGCACGTACTGAGCCTGCTGGGGTGCATCTTTTCATTTCCCTGAGCATTTTAACCCTTTTTATTGCTGAAAGATCTCAGTGCGTCACAGCCTCCTCAGTGTCACCATCTTATCACATGGCATGAAGCAGGGCTTCGCATTTCAAAAGGTATCAAGGTAAGAGTGTTGAAGGTTTCTTTACCTTCTTTATCCCGACCTGAGTCAAAGCAGAGTAATTATTCATTCATGCGGGGCCATCAGGGATGATGCACGGATGACATTTTCCCTCAGCTGCTTTGTTGTTGCAGATCCAAAGCAGAAAGGATTGTAGGTGCCTAACATCTGCTGTTTCCTCCCTTCACCTCAGTTTGGTACATCACATCTCAGCAGCTAAGAAAATAACTCAGAGGCACAGGGCCTCTCTCATTTTACAGATTTTTGGGTGCAAGCAACAGAGTGGGGCAGATGGCAACATGCCCACACCATAATGTTTAAGTCTTTTTAGTTGCATCTTTTAGGGCTGCCCCTCACAGTCAACTAGCCGAACCATTAGCGGAGAGTGCCCTCAGCTGACTGAGACTCTCCTGGTTGGTTCATGCCAGTTGATTTTCTGATAGTCTAGCCTATATAAGCAACAAATAGTCAAACAGTCAGACTGAACAGCCAAATCCGAGTCGACTGACAAAATCCTTAGTCGGGTACAGGCCATGCATTTATATTGAAGCAACGCAAGCTGAGGTGGAAGATCTAAGAATACCATGGCAAAGCAGCTATATTCGGCTCTGAAATTTTTAATTTGTAATTTGCTGAGAGTTATACGAGTGGCGTTACAGTCCATTAGAGAAACCGTTTTTCTTTGTCTGTGTTTATTTTCACAAACTCAGCTGCCTGGACGATGCCACAGTGTTCTGGATTAAAAGAGTAGAAAGCAGATGCCTCAGTGATAAAGACAATTAAACCGTCAGCTGCACCATCTGCTACTGACCATGAAAGTCAGGAGTAGAAAAGGGATTTGAAGAGAAATTTTGATAAGATACTGCAGGTAAACAGTCTCGTTAAAACACCAGAGACCTGCGGGCAGTGACAGCTAAGATGGGCCAAGGAGTGCTCAAGTTTTACAAACTATATAATATGTATGATTTTGTTCGCTATCAAGATAAGCTGACATTTAACCAAAGAACCCAAAACAGATTATAGATACACAGTAATATGTATATATAATATCCCTTTAACATGTTCTCCTGCACTATCCCTTCCGTCCCCTTTCCATTTCCAGCTGCCCTCCAGTCTCCTATGTGGCCAGAACAGGACAAGATAGCTGGGTCTACAGTGGCTGTCTGGGGGTGATTAACAGATTATGCTCCAGAGAGTTGTGATGTGCATGCTTGGAAGCTAAAAACTGTCCTCCTCGCTGGACATATTGCTTTATAGGAACATGTAACACAATACACATGTGGTGAGTCCTGTCACTTGGAATGAAAAGCAAGCAAATTATTAAATATGTGCAGCTTCTCTAAAAGTTCAGATTGGATTAAACATGGTTTTATTCAAAAGTTGAACGTTTATTTTAAAAATGAATTTCATATTCAGCAGTGCCAATGAAAACAGCCACAGCCTTGTATCATTCAAAGGCAAGGGCAGATGTTCAGTGCAAGTCCTTGGCAAAGATTTCTATCTGCAAAGCCCTGGCCATCACATGTGTGAATGCGCTGTTGTGTGAAAAACATGAGCAAGCTTCCATAAAAGTGAGGCATAAAAAAAAAAATCTCTCAGTCTTATGCTTCATCTGAGAGCAGCTCTGTGTGTGTGAAAGGCAGAAAAAGATAGTTTTGCATATTTCTGCTCTGCTTCATACAACCACAGACAAAAGCTGGCCTTGGTAAAGCCGTTTCTTTTTTCTTTGGTGTGGTTTTCAAGCAGAAGGCAGAGCGTGGGTTTAGTAATGCCACTTCTCATGGACAAGATTTAAAGGACATGCAGAGGGACACGTGTAATTTGGACTCACAAAGAAAACATTTATGATTTTATCTTTTTACTCTATGTATTTTGTTCCACTGGCACGGCATTTGATTCTTTTAGACACTACAGCACATTAAAAAAAATCTCATGTTTCTGGTGAGTTACATAACCAAAAACCTCATTAAAAAAAATGTAAAATCTGTCTGAAGACAATAAGGTTAACACAATACAACAGCACTGTCACGCAGCTACAAGCCAAACATCAGTTAACCTGAGGATTTCTGTTTATATTCCATTAAATTATTCTGCATATCCGGTCTCAGATACTGCTGCCCAGCCTTTAATTAATGAGAGTCAGACAAGGTTTTGGGGTGTCTCCCACTGTGTTCGTTAACACACATCATTAATCAAGAAGGGGGTGGGGGGTTGGTTCCATTAAGCAGGTCACTCAGGATCATGGTAAACAATTAAGCTTTGATTAAGAGATTGTTCATCACGCCATCCCACTAGCAGCCAATGGCATGTTAAAAGCCCACATGAACAGGAAGTGTTGCACATGAAGCTCTGTACTCAAACAAAACAATGGTACACTGTCACGAAATGCACTGAAATTCAAACATCCAGTGGCAACCTGTGGCGCCAACACACACACACAGGGCCAAAGTAAAATTATACTGTAGTTTCTTTTCAACAGCTTTTACCTTCTCTACAGTTGATGTCATTACAATAAATGACAATCAATTTCTGTTTATTTCTGCCAAAAGAGTTTTTCTTTTCTCTTGAATAAAATCGCTCAGCTTTCACAACAATTCCTGCATTCAGCTTGTTTGAATGGTCCCTTTTGAAAAGACTGCAAGGTGAAATGTTCTGTAACACTCCCTCCCACTCTACACCTAACTGAACCGCAAATCTCAAGGAGAGCGAATAAGCAGAGAGAAAAGAAAGTCCAGGCAGGCAAGGATGCTGGGGAATGTGAAAAGAGGGGGGTGGGATGAAAAAGGAGTCAAAAGAGCTGCAGAGAACGCTAACCTCAGGGTTACCATCACATAGAAGTGAGAGACAGCTATCCATCTGTGGAAGGTAGAAGAGTGTCAACATGTCAATGATGAAAATGACAAGGTGAACTTACAAACAAGTTTGCATTAGGTTCATGCCAATTAGCAGCACTTCACTTAATATGTCAAAAGCAACAGTCTTAAAGATCATGATAGCATGCCGACCACTAACGAAAAGACATCATAAGTCACAAGCGGATATTAAGCAGCAGAGATATGATATGATTGACACAGTTCACATGCTTGTGATTTTGTTTTCTCCAAAAGAAAATGTGTCTTCAGAATTCCTCAGTGGAATGAAGATATTAATTTCTGCAGTATTTCATAATATTAATATTAATAAATGGCTAACATGAAATCATTCCACACTATTATTTCTTTATTGTATTGTGCAGCATCTGTAAACAAGCTGAATGACTATGGAAGAAAAAGGTGAAAGCTAGTTCTGTTCACTAGATGTACAAATTTAAATGTAAATTCAAGCAGAAATGCCAAGCATCTGGTGATTCCATGGTCTCTAATGGGGATTTGCTGCTTTCATAGTTTTGTGCCATGTATTTAAGTTTTGGACTGATGGTTGGACAAAAACACAGACAATTTGAAGAAGTCATCTTGAACTCCGGGAAAACGCAGACTACAGCACTAAGTAGTTCACTGAGGAAATACAGTAAATCCATCAAATTAAAACTATGAAAATAATTGTTAGCTAAAGCCCTACTGAAGACAGAGACTGTCCACCTTTGCCTGGAAATGTACTATTGTCGACATAACCCAGTAACACCCTGTCATTAAGAGCCACTAATCTTCAAACTCAGAGTCAGCAGCATAAGAAGAGTGGTCTTATAAAAGAGGAACTGCATGCAGCCAGCTGGACTAGTCTGTTTTATGACATAAAACTCAATATATGGAAAGTGTTGGTCAATAATGCAATGTTTTCATCCAAACAGGTGGAAAATTATGTGGCTTCTAGAGTCATTTATCAAATACAGAGCTATGGTATGATGGAAATATATAGAGAGATAAAGGCTGAGACAGGGAGGGGGGAGAGAGAGAGAACGATTAAATGCAAATTTTCACCGCTTGTCCCCAGCAGCTGGTCTAGTTGTTTGACATGGGTGATGAATGGTGTTGCACTGGTACTGCTGCCCTCTCACCTCCACTCACTGTCACCAGTCCACAGACAAAGAGGTGGAGAAAAGCAGGAGGAAAAAAGAAAATCCTGGTGCACGAGCCCTAAACGCTTCCTTTCATCAACACACATACTCTATGTGCAAGCACCTACACAATCACTCCCTTCTCGCACCACAAACACACTGGTATAGACATCAAAACACACATGCATTCAAATGCACACTCACTCGTGCGCTCACACCCTGATATCTTGCTGCAGCATGTATTTGCTGAGCAAAGCTTATTTCCTTCTGCCAGGGTAAACAGTTTTTTCTCTCTCCACAGACCATCTCCAATGTCTGATGCAACAATTACACAGCTGTATGCAAGCCCAGGCCTCTGGGAGTACGCAGATAAACAGGTACATCACTGCAAACTGCATATTTGCCACACGTTCCGAAGGAGATGAGAAATGAGGAAGAGGTGGTAGAGTGCACACTGGTAAACAGTTGGAAATAAAAGGTGTGAGTAGAGGGGGGAAAGTTGCTTTGTTGGCAAGGAGCAGAGCAGTAGCGGAACAGTCATTACTTGTCCTGCCCCCCAGGCACAAGCAGAGGAAGAGGTGTGAAATGGGAGCAGTTCCTGCCTAGTCTGCACTGATGGGTTTGTTTAAAGGGTCAGGACCGATCAGTGAACCTTTTCCATAAATATGAAGGCAAAAGTCTCCCAACCATCTCAAAGAAATATCATGAAAATCACTTATTCTCACAATGTTATTCTTTGACTGTGGGATTGTTTTTAATTATTTGGATTATGGCTCCATAATTTAAAAATGTTTTGCCTCCAGTCTCAGTTTTGTAGTATACTAGTTTCTTGAAGGGCATAATAAAAGTCTTTCTAAATTGGAGTTAGGATGGGATTAGGAAAAACAGCTCTCAACAGATAAATATGATTTCTTATCCACTATATAAAGGTCTGTGCAGGGCTTTAACCTGTGCACACAGGATGACAGATATTTCAGACAGATGCATCTCAGCAGTGCAGAGAAAAGTACAGAAAGCAAATAAACTTTACACAGCTGAACAGGAGACTTTTTTAAAATTCAGACAAACAGTAAGGAAGAAACGTGCACACGGTGACTATAAAGCACAAGGCTTTTTGCATAATCTACTTTTTGGATGGAGGAGGAGAGCTGAGAAGAATACTGCTGCTTTGTAAGAAAAGTAGAGGTAACCTTTAAAATCTTGATCAATCATCACGGAGAGAAAAGACCCCAACTTACTCACATCACGTTTTACAGGGACAGACAATGACATTTGCCAGTGCACGATACTGAAAATATGCACGTTTACAAAAACAACTCATGTTGTAAATGAAAGCTGCCACAGCAAACTTCCATCAGATATGTCAATAGGACCAAACCAAAGTGGGTGATTTCTGATGTTCCTATCACTTCACCGTGACGCACACCGAACGCACACTAACCACTCAGAAACATGGTTACATACATATTCTATACTGTGACTTTGCTCGACCCGGTGCAGGAAACAGCTGACACACCTCCTCTTACATAAGCAGAGATCATTTGCTGAGTGCTACCATCGTCAGAATGCTCTCCTACTGTCTTTCCTATGTATAAACAAACATTCAAACAGATCCGAGACAGAACATTTCAGCCTTCAGAACCTGATTAGCAGTAGTATAACTTTTATCTTCAACTTTTCTATGACATGTTGGCAGACAGATGGTTCAGGGGTTCTTCACAACACAGGCATTAACCCAACTAATCCAATAAATTGGTCATGATAATGTTTTCTGTAAACCATGACTGAACAGCACAGATTAAAACACTGAGGCCTCCATCGCCCTCGGTACTTATCAACCATATAAAAGTCTGGCCACTATGCAGCCATGGATACAAGCAGCATTCATAGTCGTACCAAACTATTTCTCAGCTACAAAAGAACATAAAGACATACTGCAGACCCGAGAGCCACTTAAATAAAGCATTTCTAGTCAGCCTAGTCACCAAATGGCCCAACAAAAACACCACCACCAAACTCGCGTTCACCAGCAGAGCAGTGTTGGAGCCTGACAAACTTGCACTTATCATTATCTTATCATGTAATAAAAATGAAGTAAAAGCGTGAACTGTCTTACCTTGAACTTTAAATTGTGTGTTGCTGAACTCTGGGTATAATCCACGACATCTCTATTGGAGGGGGTGAAGTTAAACAAGTCATTTGACGCACGGTAGTTTGAGGAAAAACGTATACGTAAAAAGTATTTTATCTCCCGGCCTGCTTTGCTCGCAAAATAATAGCCCTACTTTATACTTGTCTCTACTTGAAATACTGTATGATAACAACGTTTCACTTTTGGACAGTTTTTGATTCAAGGTGAGGAGCACTAAACCCCGACAACAACGTTTCACTTTTGGACAGTTTTTTGATTCAAGGTGAGGAGCGCCAAACCCCGATATGGGACAACTTCCGTCAAGAAATTGGCTCAGGTGCGCGTGATTGACGTTATGCCTTGTCTGGTGATGGAATGATCTACTGATCTGTTGAGGGAGGGGTGGGTGAGATCATTAAATAAGCCCCTTCGGGGAAGTTTATGGAGATGTACATTGTTTACTGTAAGATATACATTGCACATGCTGCATGGGGAAACTTAACATCAGAAGAGTTTTGTTTAGTGAACTTACTGCAAACTCATCCCTCTAAACGAATAGCATGGCTCCATTGTACATTAAGAGCACAGTGATCATAACCTGTAAACACAGTATGGGACTTATGCTACAGTATAGTCAGACAGACAAGTACAAAACAAGGTGAGGTTGCATTGACAAAATGGATTCATTTGTTGCATTAGTGTTTTTGTTGGTCTACAGGGAAACGCTGAGCAAAAGTGAATCCTGAGTCACATGGAGGCAATGCATGAATATATTCATCAGTTGTTTGGGCGCCAATTATTCATTGGACTGAAGTAAAATGTGACTACTTTAGGTCAAAAAGTGTAATGCTCTGACATCACAAATCAGGGAGATGGGTTTGCTGAACAGGTTTCTAACTAGAGGCCACCTTCACTACAGGTCCTGTGAGCTACAGTAGACACATTTTTAATGCAGACTATACACACTGGAGCAACACTTTTTACATTTTGAGTGTGCAGTTTACCTTTCTTGACCTTGTGAAAGTGGCCATTTCAACTTGAATATTTCAAATATCTCAAGCTGCAGAGCTTCCATCACCTTGTGCAAATTCCACAGTCAAAAAGTTGAGAAGCATTTCCTGAAGAAACTGGTCAATTTCATGAGCTGTGCAGTCTGGTATCCACCAACACAGACCATACAAGACTTCCAAACAATGAGGTTCAGGTACCAGCAGGGTGCTAACACACACTGAGGCAACCCCATGTCTCACATGAGCCCAGCATTGATAAGACAGCACAACGTTCCAGAGAACGGTTCATCTTGAAGTTGAAAATACTGCTGCCATCTCACACAGTAAATAACTCAGACAATCAACACCATAGCAACTGCAGACACATTTCACTGCCTGCTTAGAAATCAAGGACTCACAGTGGGCCACAAGTGTGGTCATTACCAGATATTTGTGATCAGCACAGGTGGTGTGTGTTGTGTGCATGTCAACTGGGGCATTCCTCATACATGAAGAATGTGGGATATTGTGATGGAGGTTAGCTGGAAGAAGGAGCTGGAGACAGAATTTGCCTTTTTCTGCGCTCTCTGGAGCCGCTATTTTTATCAACCACCATGGAACAGCACAGCAACACACAGACAGAACACACCAAGCACCACAAAACCCCCTGCCAACCCAGAACTACATGCGCCACGCCCAGTGTGGCCTTATGGGGGATCCCACCAGGTGCTTTGCCCTCAGGCATCAAGGGGGACCCCACCAAGTATCTCTCTACCCTCAACGCAACAATATGTTTAGGTGTAGCAATGACAGAACAGAGAACAAAATTTACATGCTAATTTACATTTACATGTAATGCTGATAAAAGTAGCTGTTCCATGTTTTGAATATTCAGGTTTGTACCATTTCTTTCAGAAATAATTTTTAGTTTGAGTCAGAGAGCTTGAAAGCTGCCTGTCTCGGTGACTTAGAAGATTTGGATTTGTGTTTGAAGTTGCTCATTTGGAAGCATCAAGGTTTGACATCAAAAGTGCAGCTGAGTCAGGAGCTATCTCACAAGCACATCCATCTCATCCCTGCACGTGCACGCACACAGACACGTACGTTGTTGCTGAGTCAAACTTGATCAACATATCAGTGGGTAGATGTTTTGGAGAAACAGGCATGCTCGCTATTTCTCACGTTGTTGTACTGTAGCCTCAGTGTAAGAAAGTACTAAATCTGAAATGCTACAGTTTAAATGCAAATAATGACATTGCAGTTTATTTCTTGTATTTTTCTGCAGAATTTTCTTTAACACCTAGACTGGACTAGTCAATGCCCCTACTGAGTGGCCTTTTTATCAAAGATTAATAACATAAGGCATTTTTCATTTTTCAAAAATATTTTATTTGATATTGATCCAGGTACAAGGAAATAAAACATGGATTTATTTTACAGGGCATGGGAATGAGACTGTAAAAGTTTATTTTCTTGATCCACTCTCTTCTGGACAAGGACATGCAAGTGAATACAGAAGGTGGTTATAAAGGAAAAAGAAACTGAATGTACTGTACTGTAGAAATGGCATTGAAATGGTGTCACCTCACCCCCGTACTGTACAGAAAGACTTCACCCAACAACTTTCTCTTTTTATCCGTTTTAATCCTCTTTTATAGCAAAAAGGCAACACACAGATAGGCTACAAAGAACCAACAATACTGAGAAAATGAACAAAAGAGAGGGAAAGCCAAAGTACTTTCATCCTTCCAAAAAGACATTTTCTCTCTTGACTTGACAAGTAAATTGTGAGCGTCTTTGCTCCTTGTGTTCAAAAAGGTTTTAAGTTTCTTTAGTTTTGACAGTGTGGTGAACATGCAGGACGAAGAGTGACTCCGACGGCTACTGACCCGACACTTCACCGTGCCGTGAGCACAGTGTGCCTGTCATCTCCTTATGGCCTCGCTGCTTGGCTCCGTCAGCAAACTTTACAAGGAACAAAAATACACATTTTATATCTCACAAATCTTTATGCATATTTCACAATATACTTTTATTATCATTTTAATAAATACAAAACAACACTGTGATTTTAAAGAAAACAATGAGTATTAAAGAGACATTAAAATGCATTAGACATTAGAAATAGCAATCTTAATTTGGTATGTTCTCTTAGTGACATCGTCTTAAGGTGGATGAACCAGCACATTATAATAAAAATACACAGCAGAAAAGAAAACAGAACCTGACATGAGAGGGATATTTCTGTCAATGAAAATGGAATGGCATAATCAAGTGGAGATGCATATGGATATATACACATATATACACATACATAAACACCACCAGAATGTAAAATAACCTGAGATACTCTTTGCACCTCATTTCTGGAACACTGGCCACTGGGTGGATGATGTAAAATGATGATGGCATGACGACGACATTATAACAGCATCTGACGACCTTTAGTTTCCACCCCCTCTTTTTTTTTAAATCAACATTAGCAGTACAAAACAAACAAACAAACAAACAAAAAAGACAAAACAAACAGTCATTGAACCACAAAAATCCTGAACATTAATATTGAAAACGTTGTAAGCAGCGTTTCGGAGTTCATAAAAGGCATACAAAGAAACTAGCTTTTTATTTTAAAAAAAGGACAACCAATAAAAACATTGGCTCAAAAGACATACTGAGAATCAGAGGCTGAGAAGTGGAAAGCTGCGGACAATAAGTGTGTGTTTTGTGGCGGTCAGGGAGATGGGAAGTGTTCTGCTCCGCGTTGTGGCTGTAGACACAGAGGCAGTGGGACCTGCTAGTGAATATACAAGGCCTTTCTCCATTATCATGTCACTGTTTGGGAACAAACAGTGACTCAGAGCTACACTGTAAATCATACACACACGGTTTCCTCTCAAACGTATTGACACCGGACTGCGCTGAACATTTGGTAACTGAGGCACCCACCTTTAAAGCAACAACTGCTTTAATAGATCACCTAATTTAACATGACTTAGCTGGATTGAACAGGTCTGTGTGTGGTTTTACTTGGATCACACTGTACCATAGATAGTATAAGAAACATAAAACAGTAAGTGCTCTAAACAATATTAAAAATGTATGGAACTAAAACACACACAAAAAAACAAAAGATGTAAACAAATTACATCGCTCCCCTGATATTTTAGGTAGCTTTGGGAGTATAACTGCTTCTAATTACAATAAATACTCCTTTGTCTGTGATGTCTGCTTACCTGTTAAGGCTTTAGAAGAATCATAACTCTGTCACTGTAAGTGCCATGACTGAACTCGAGCGTGCGAACATTTCACTGACTCCTCCTCCCTTTTGACAGTTTTATGGCTGGTGTGCTATTATGCTGGATGAGGAGCATAAACTTAGTCTAGTAAAATTGTTGAGGGAGTGAATCACAAAATAAAAAATAAACTTGAAATGCTTGGAGGTATTTAAAAAAAAAAAAACAACACTACCTCAGTCAGTTTCTGAAAACCAGACAACCCCCAGAGCTGCCAAAAACACCGAGCACTAAATGTTGCTGATATCAAACTCTAGGACAGTTAATTAAAAGTGAAATAACTGAGTCACACACAGCATTACAGTATCCTCTGTGTACAGTTCTTCCAACCTTATATCTGCCTATCAGACCCATGGGAGCTTTGTGTGTCTGCCACCCAATTACACTCAGCTATAGAAATGGGCGCTTTAGTTGTTGCTGTCTGAGAGCAAAGCCCTACTCTTTAATATCTCTCTGTACATTAGTATATAACTCTTCTTCTCTTTACTTTACAGTACAGAAACTCCTCTTCACATATTCTTCCGGTTCTTCATGTCAGCAGGAGCTATGTTTTTGTGCTTATCACCAAAAATTGCAGTGCAAAACAATAATTAATAATAATAATGGTAATAATTAATGGTACAATAACTATTAACAAATAATGGACTATAAAACAATTATTTTATGGCACAACAGCCACTCAATTCACATATAATACAAATAACCAAATAAAACCGACTGTTCCTGTATATAGAAATAAGAAGAACTGAATTAGGCTTGCATAGCAATGCAACAACAAGTTAAAGAATATATTTACAGAAACAAAATTCCCTTTTCCCTAAGGGCAGTTACCAGAAAATTTGTTCTTATATAGATGTTTTCATTTATTTTTAACTTGCCTTTTTTAACAAAAAGAAAATTACAATAAGATAGGAGGTGGAAATATTTTCTTGAGGACAAAAACATAGTGAGATGTACAGTATGTCTGTGTCTATACATCACATTTACAGTTCTGTGACACTTTCTCTGTAGCGTCCTTCCCTGTGAGAACACATGGGTGAGGACAGAGTTCGTTGCTCCGACAAGGAGCGCGTCATCCTTTCATGGACAGAACGGGTTTCCTCCAGTCCGCATCCAAGGCAGATCACTCTGAGAAACAAAATACTTTTTTTTAAAGTGTCAAAATTCAGGAATTACATATTTATTTTAAGGATAGACAAACAGCTAAACAAAGATATTACATCAAGGTAAACAACTGCTAGCCAAAAGGCTAAAAGACTGGAAAACAGCTAGCCTTGGTCTCTTTTGAGTTCCTATTAACAACTCTAGAGGTCATTAGTTAACATGTTGTATTTCATTAGATTAATCGGTACACAAACAGAAATGTACAAATGACAAACTGGTTTTACGGGATGTGAGCAGCAGTCGGGTGCAGTGGCTTCCCAGAGCGTTGCTGCCTCGGGTGATAACTAACAGTGCTATAATCTGAGACAATATACACAACAGTACTAGATACACTGTTATTTGACAAGAACAGCTGGACTACAAAAGTGATTTTTTACATTTTATGTGCAACACCATACTGCATATTAAGAAACTGCTGTAAAACATCAAAAATACTGAATTACTCACATAACTCTCCAGAGAATGGTCCCTGTCCATTGGTCCCTAGGAATTCAGCATGTTCTGTGGCGGTCCACTGTTGTGGCTGTCGTGGCCCCTCGGTCCTGCGCGGCCCCGTTGAGCCTTTGGATGAGGCTGTGCCAGAAGAGCTGTGGCCACCAGGGGAGGGGAACGATGGTTTACTGTATGGCAGGCACCCATCCTCTGAAAATACATACAGAGGGCCCCAAAGGCATACTGTGAGTTTGAAAAGTAGACACAACACATGACTTTGATTGTTGCAGAGAAAATCATCTAACATCTGATGCAGAGACAAAGGAAACTTTGCACCCTCCCACATACACACAGAGAGAAACACCCTCTGCTTTCCCGACATCTGCAGAGTGGCACTGCCAGCAGGCACTGCCAGGGTGTGCCACAGAGAGGACTCACACATGGCCTTGCAGCTACCAGCCTTATGAGGGGGTAAATACAATAACAGAGGGACCACTGGCTGCTGTTTCACCCCCTGCTGTAGGCCAACATAACACTGACCCTCAGCAGTTTCCGTCTTTGCGTGAAATCTCATCAAACCGCTCCCCACTGCTCCACTAATGACTGTAAGAGAGCCTGCCTCGACCAGTGGATTCTGCTGTGAATCAATCAGCGCTCTGACACATATGGGAATTCACCTATGGGGTTTTTTTTTTGTAAAAATGCTGATTGTGGCACCTGTCTTTGTCTCATGGTCTCAGACTCAACTGACTGAGAGAGTCCTGGTGCCGAGAGGGCAGGGCGCACAGCATGCAGATCTCTAATGGTCACAAACACACAGGCACACACAGATGGGAAGTAGAGTGGCTGCTGTTTGTGTGAGAAAAAGAAGCTGAAACGATTAGAGCGCATTTCAGTTGCAGTGGCCCTTCTGCTTTACTAGGAACTGGCCGGTGTTGGCAACAGTTACAGGGGCACTGGGGAGGCTGAGGGGGGCATTCTGGAAGCCATAGCGACTGGCAGACAGTGCAATCTGTTCATGGGAGCCCAGTCTCCATTCAGCATAAAAGCTAAATTCGATAGCAGAACTTAGAGAAAATTCCCTCACTGCTATGGTACAGCAGCAGCAAAACTCTTGCATCCGTCTTGTTTTCTTGATATAATTCAATACATTATCTTGCTATTGAAGTAAATACTTCAGCCAGTAAGAGGAAACTTCCCACTAGCACTCTAGAATGTGCAGCCAAAAGCAGAGGTTTTTCCCCTTAATAATGAACAGTTGTAAGTAAGCTAACTCACTGTATAACTCTTGTTTTGGTGGAAGTGGTGTAAAACTGCAAGCAGCATAACATGCTAACCTTGACATGTTAATATAGCATGATAAACATTTAACAATTACAGTTCTAAGCATGGTAATTTCCATGCTAATGTAAGCAAGTTAATGAGCATGAAGTATAATTACAGCTTTATAGGGTTGTTTGCATGGCTACAGACTTCAGCCTTGTCTCAACTCTACCTGTTTTGTGACCCCTGCGCCCATCATCAGCTCGGTCCATGGAACCCAGCCTGTCTTGAGCCTGGCAATGATGTTCGAGAGGAGTTCGTGTCTGTCTGTCAATGGAGCTCTTCATGTCGTCTGGCCCAGACAGAAGTCCACACACAGGTGGACGCTCCAAGGAGGAAGCCTTCCTATCTGTAGGGGATACCATGCTGCTTATACTGCGGCCCCCCTGGATACGGCTCTGCCCCTGACAAGGAGGCGGCTCAGGAGGAGGAGGTAGGTCTGTGTAAAGGGAAACCCACACTAAATCAAATGGATGCATCCATTATGTATAAAATATAGTGTTGTAAAAACTCTAATCATGTCTAGACATGTTTCCATTCAATATTATATTGCAGAGAACTTTCTTAATAAACTTTTGAAAATGTGTTTTCAGTCTCTGCCTCACCGTCTGCACCAGCATCTCTCCTGTGAGGTGCTGTGCCCTGGCTTCGGGGTTTGCGTGTGGGCCTTGTGGCCCTCTGGTGGCCAAAGCTGTGTGTACCGACTGTGCTGCCATCGGTTGAGAATGGACTGCTGGGCCGGGGTCTGTGGGACAAGCCCTTACCTGCAAGAGAGATATGGAACCACAGGCCAACTGTTTAATAAAGATATTAAGGAGCCAACACCTAGAAGGTGGAGTTGAGGTTGTCATCGAGAAAGGTAGAGGACATTAATCCAAAAACCTATGAGAAGACAAACGGTTTTCATTAAGAGAGAACGCTCTCTGGTGGAAGCCTGTGAAAGGTTGCAAGTATAACATACTGTAGCATCCAGTTATTACCCGAGAAAGCCAGAATCCAAGCCAGATGAGTTATAGAGGAGGTGAGTTAAAGTTAAAGATACCCACAGTCTAGCCATTACAACAGGTGCCATGCACAACCTGGGCACAGCATCCACAAGCAGCACAGAGGAAAGACAAGGCCACATTATGGAGGAAACACCATTCAACGGATGATGGGAGGAACAATTAGAGCAGAAAGGAACAAATGACTAGTAGTTCCAGTCCAGCAATAGGTAGCTGGTCTCCACACACCAACCTCTCTTGCTGAGGCTAGTGCCCTCCAGTTGGTAGCCTGCCTTGTCTGCAGCAGCCACCAAGGCCTGGGCAAAGCTGCATTGGGTAAAGATGGAACCATCAGATGAACTGCCCAAACTGGATCTATGGCTGGAGAAATTATGGTCATCCTCGGAGGCTGAGCCCCACCCATTCACCATGGACCCTGTGGAACACCACAGGTTTTAGCAAATGTGTGTGTGCGTGTGCGTGTGTGTGACTTTTTTCTTTTTCAGAACATCCAAATTGAATCTCATCATGTTCAGACTCTCCAGTGCAGTGGCTATAACCTTTATAAATGTATCATCTCTCATACTGAACATCTGTGCTGTGATTCTACATGTAGATGGTTGAAGGTATGTAGTGATCCTATAAAAATTAGGTCGTAATAACATACTACACTTAAATGATTTTGTATCTGCTGCAAGGCATTTCTGTTCTTGCAGGTGAGTGCTTTTGTGTAGTCATTCTGTTCTGACCTACCCCCTTTCATCTATTCCAAACACATGCAAAATATATACTGCATATACACATACACAAAGGTGCACACAAACCAGAATGTACACCGTGGAATAGCGGGACTGGCGTCAACTCATTTTGCTCTTCTTATGATAAAGAACAATGAGCGCACCTGTGCAGAGCAGACGCAGCTACAGAACTGCCTCAGGTTACACAGATGAAGCATCTCACAAAACAACGCATGGGATCAAACACCTGGTGATATGTGATGAATACACAGCCACTATTTTCTAAATGGTACTTAAAGTTAAGAAACGCTAATTATTTTAAAATCTCAGTGAGAACTGCTGTAGTTTTACACATCTACTCATATATGTTACTCTAAAGATGACGAAAAGATGAGAAATGAAATCAATTTCCTTCTTAAAATAATTTGAACACAAAGATATGGTCTTTATAAGGGAGCATATAACATTTGACTTTTAGCTTATATATCTAATCTAAGTACTTCTTCATGCATTGATTCTTTTCCTTCACATAAAAAGCTAGGCCAGCACTTTAAATATAAAAATATCCTTCTGCCAATAAAAATATGGCACTTTGGCAAGCAAAAACACGGAACAGTCGGCTAATGTGACAGCTTTCAGTGGGACTGGTTTGGCAGACTTTGCTAAAGTGGCATGAACCCAACTGCTCTGCTCACACTTGCCATCCCTCCCTCACAGAGTGCACATGAGTGATGTGGTTGAACAGTCTGGTGTAACAGAGGACTGAAGAGGTGTGAGGGTAAAGGCTGTTGAGGGAGTGATGGGTACAAAAAGTTCACAGCAGGGTTTATTAAAAGGTCAGTATGAAACAAAGGGTGGCATGATCCTGGCCAGGATGGAATTCAGAAATTCAAATGAACATGACTCGCACACCAGCTTCAGACTTTGGTTTCTCAGATTCTTTGCAATACAATACAACACACCTTTCCCAGCCTCCTCCATTTGAGGCTCTTCATTTTTAACCATATGCCTGAAAGAAGAGGTTGCTCAGTCACTTCAGGGAATTGCAGCTTCACCGGCTAAAGTTGCAACAGAATTTCAGTTGAATTCTCTCAGATTAATGGACACTTCTATAAAATATAAGCTTGCATAAGGTAGAGAACCCCCTCACACAACCCATTTTTACAGCACTAACTGAAATCCAAGGCAGTTACTACTTTGAGCCCACCCACCATCTTGCCTTGCTATTTTCTTTGAAATTCTTTTCTAAGAGTTTTTCTCTAAGAAAGAAAGACAGCAATTCCACTGGGTCCAATCCTCCCACAAAGAATAGAACAGATAATGTAGTATAGGTAGTGCCAGCCAAAGCAGTGAAGCTTCCAACTCCTCTGCCTCAGCAAATCACATCCCAGAATGACTTTTCAGTTGCAGTAACTGCCACTTTCTACTGTTGAACCTCTGGAGCACTTCTATTCTGAGATATAGCAGTCCAATCAAACAGTGAACATTGACATATAAGTTGATTTTAAAAAATCTATCTAGTTTTCGTTTTACCTTAGAAACGTGCCCCCCCCCACCCACTGACCAGGTTTCTACTAGGAGTCTGTCATTTTATTATGTCTTGAACCAGAGCAATGGGCCAAACCATGTTCTCTAAAAATCACTGACTGATGCCTCCCATGCTCCACGCACTGATAGAGCAAGGCCAGTAAACGGGAGATGGTTGGGGGGCAGTAAAACCCAGCCCAGATCCCCCCTGCCACTAAAACTGATTTATACTGACGGAAACCCTAATCTGCATGTCATTAACCATGAAAATCATTCCCCCTGACGAGCAGGCATCTATACCTGCTGTCAGGAGACGAGACCCTGCTCCTCACAAACCTGGCAAGACTTTATGGGATGATAATCGCCTACAACATCCCAGCTTTCCACTAACTGTAGCCATAAGAGCCTCAGTGCTACCACATCTCAGCTTTACGCAACATATACTGATTGCACAAAAAAGCCAGGTAATACCTATATGTTCACTTCATCTCTCTGGCTCAAGCAAGATGCAGCTCTGCAGCACCAACCACAACAACAGGATTTACAGTTGTATTATCTCAGAGCATAGAATAACACACTGGAAAGCCTGTGCAGACAGTCTGCTGGTGAAAAATAGCCAGTGGGGAGAAGGCTGGCTTTTTTTTCTGGGGCAGTGAAAATGCTTGATTTACTGGCCTTTGGTGTAACATTATGAAAACAGACCTATTTCCATATTATTAAAACAATGACAAATCTATCAAGTGCGGCTCGACAGAAATCTCACTTCTACCCTCCCCTGTTTGTATAGCCTCAAAACGGTGGCCACGATAAATCACAGCAGTTTCCTCTATCCTCTCTCTCTTCCTCCCAGTAACCCTGGAGCTGGCACTGTGTTTGTGCTGTCAAACAATGGAGTGCGAGGAAGAGTTGCAGAGAGATAACAAGAAATAGTGTTGTCTTCAGAGTAATACAGTAGCGCAAGGATGCAGTAGATTAGGGCCCAGTTGCTGCTTTATATTCCTCTAAATACATCAGCAGTAGCATGTGTCAGCGCTACCAAAACCACTGTTCCATCATCCCATGGAAACCTACTCTTAAGGGTTGCTACTGACATGGTAGACCAACAAGTAGCACCGTCAACCCTCTTATTCTCATGTTTTCTCGTTCAACTGGCTCAGCTTCTCCATCTACAGATACACAATATTTTCTGTTTGCTTCTGGTTTATTTTTTACCTCTAAATATCCCAGTATGGATTGTGATATTTTAGTTTTTTTTACTTTGTTGGAAGACCTGATGTCAATGTCACAGGGTTACACTACACCAGCATTTTCTATCCAAACTTCTGACATGCATGATAGCCAAATGGCCCACATTTTTCATGAATATCCCTCCAGTTTTACCCTCTAGTTTACAGATGTCAGTATTTTCTTTGCCACTGGTCAGTATGAGAGCAGCAGTCCAGAACTCAGACCTGCTGCTGCAATGTCATGGCCTTCACATGTCCCCCCTGACAGACGGCTGTAAAAGTTTCAAGGAGTTGTAAAAATGGAAATGGTGCCTCTAGTATGGAATGAAATATGCAACACATGAAATTTATTTCAAATCTCCTTGGGAAGATATGGGTGGCACAGGCTCCAGTGCTATGTGCGAGTTAAATCACAGTCACTCTCCTGTGCTCGTCTTCCCTCTCTCTCCTCTTAGTTTCCCTCTCACTATCCTCTTTAAAATTCATAGACTTTCTTATCTCTTTTTTAAGATATAATTATAAATCCACAGAGTTTGCCAAAAATGGTTAAAAACTTGATTGAGGGTCACTTGGTAAGCATGTTCACATAAAAAATGAATACATATCAATATATAGCATGTCGTAAGCAACTATCCAGTTATAGTAACACAACATGAAACAACAATGGGGTTTGAATATATTTTGCCAAGACATAATGATTACAACATACAGTAGTCATTTGGTAATAATAAAACTGCGTAACATTTATTAAGTAATACAAAATACGTATAAATACATGTACATAGATATGCATTGAACAAAAAATGGATTTTCCAGAATTGTCCTTATAAGGATAAATTAAAAGAAATTACAATGTGAACACATACATTAATAAAGAAGAGACGCACTAGTGCCAATTCAGAATCCAGCTACCTGTTAAAGAGCTGTCCAAGTTGTCCATGCTAGACCCAGGTGTGTGCTCAATGCCGCGGGGATGCCTGGCTCCATAGCCTTCATCCTCCTCCTCTTCGTCTTCCTCCTCATCCTCATCAGCCAGGTCAGTTTCTAGGTCAGAAACCATTGTGCTCGACACGTAGCCCACTGGAGGAGCTGGTGCCTGGGGAGGAAGAGAGCCTCCCTGCATGTGCCTGGAAAAGGTATAGACATACAGTATTCATCAAGGAAGGTGGAGGGGTCATACAGAGAGAATACAGATACAGAAAGAATACAGGAAATATTCAGTATTTTCTTTGCCATAGAATGATGAAAAATAAGGAAGTTCATGGAATTTTAGAGGCAGCTTTCATATGTGAAGCAGTGAATACATTTGGACAATTCCACTAATTCTATGGTGCTGCTTGCATACCAACACAATGACTTGCTAATTGCCGCTGTAGATGCTATAAAGGCACGCTCTCCAGGCCTGTCGACACATGGCTGTCACCTCAGCGGCAGCTTCCTCTGCTGACAGCTGCGTTTGTTTGAGGAGTACAATGTCTCTGACGCGGTTTGCAGTGGGAATTGGTTGTAATTACTGGCCCTCTGATGTTGTCAAAAATACTCTCCAACCAACATAGTCATTACTGGGTAACATGACATCTCCTTCCTGACAAGTCCCCCCCCCCACTCCCATCTTGACTATTAGGAATGAATGCCAGTCTCTCATTCTCTGTGCGTTGCAGACAGAATGAAGCATGGCCTTCATCCGACTTGCATGAGCGCAACAACAATGGAATGTGCTGTAGGGGTGTGGGGGGAGTAAACAACCATGGGTAAAAAATGTGTCTCTTAGCATGAGCAAAATACAGTGGTTGCCTAAGTGGTAACATGGGCCCATTAAAATTGAATGATTAATGGGTTTATCTCCACTGCACACACAGTTGACATGAGGAATACTGCAGGACCAAAATAAATCCTGGCAGTAATACACAGTAAGCATTTTAAAATGACAACAATAGGATAAGTTATTGACTATATGTATGCATGTGTATATAAATACATACAGATAGATTTGGCTGCATTTCCCTCAACTACAATAACTGCAGGAAATGGGTAAAAAATGAGCCAATTTAAAACTTCATCATGCTGCTTTAATACTGCGGTTTGTACCATGTCTGTTTTGCCATGTCCAGTTGGTACGCTCTCGTGAGCTCATCCAAATGGGCCTGGAGCATGGGCTGCATCTCGTCACGAGGTGAAGGGGTAAGGGTGGCTGTGGACTGCTGCCCAAAGGACACTGCAGCTGGGGAAGAGGCGACCCCTCGGATGGGTGGGGTGGGGACCCTCTCCTCCTCTTCCTCCAGTTCGTCCTCCATGCCCTGGTGAAGATAGGTTTGCACGGGCATGGGCGGGCCCCAGCCATCACTCTCATACCTTAGATGGGAAGACACATTTACATTAAAAATGTTCTCAGTTAATCTTATCTCTAGTGTATGCAGTTGTGAGCCCTACCCCAGGGTGGCATCTAATTATATTTATTACTGATAACTCTCCAGATTATTTCCTCAATTGTTCAATTAATCACTGTCTACAAAATGTTAGAAAATAGAGCAAAATGTCCATTATAATTTCTCAAAGTTCAAGATAGTGTCTTCAACTTATTTTATCCAAACATTTACTTTAATAGATGAGAGATTGAAAGAGCTACAGTAGGTTGATGGTCGGACTCGATCCGCTGATGTCCCACACACGCTGTACCTGCTGGGCTACGCTGTATCTGTTCAGCTCTCAGGACACCCAATCAGGTGTGTGAGATATCGTCAGTATCGCCAAATATAAAAAGTTAATATAGAGAGAGAATAGCAGCCAGGATAAAAATATAAAAATTTTAAGAGAGATCTATATGCTAACATAGTGCTTTGTGACCTTGTCCAACTTTTGTAAGAATGTGTTATATGACAGCCCTGAGAGGAATTACAGAGGTAGTCAGGCTTCACTTGCTCATAGCTGTGCTTATACAGGCTGAAATAATACTAGCCATAAAGAAAATGTTCATTAAAGAAATTTGTCAGTGCACACCCCATAGGACATAACTGTTTTAATCTTCTGCCATTAAAAACACCCTCAGATTTACAGTGCACAGGACCCTTCATTTGCTAGATTGCCTATTAAAGCGAATGACTCCCAGATTAGAAAGGGGAGTAAGAGGACATACTGTAGTACCTAAAGGGCCCAAAATAGACACACAAACACACACACTATCACTTAAACGTTTCTGCTACACACATCAAACCAAAAATCGGTAAGAATGCTGGAAGCTTTTTACGTGCACTTCAGGGTCAGTTGGGGTATAACCCTCTGTTGTACGGATCTCCATCTCAGTTTATCTGTCTCTTGGCTTTCTCTTTATGGAACAACGCAATTGCAATTTTTTCCACTGTGGAATTCAGTATACAAGTTAATTTGAAACCATCTGTGCATCGACACACTATTAGCAACATGAGACTGCACGAATGTTGTTGGGTTTTTTTTCATTTTTATTATTATTTTTTAGTTTTCAGTAATGAAGTTATCCCATAAACAGAAGACAGGATCAGCAGAGAGCCTGGTCTACAGCCATCTGTACATAAATCTTTGCGCAAGAGCCTGTGTTAAGTGAGGATGTGTGTGTATCTGGCTGCTTGTGCAGACTACATACACATTGATCCTGCACTTTTCCCCAGATGTACAATAGTACAGTAATTAGCTGCAGAGAAAACAGAGCTGAACTCTGTCATCACACACAGCAACGTGTGGTGCTGCTCAGGTTGGCAAGCACCATCTTGTTCATTCCAGCAAGAAAGACACTAGATATCTACTCCTTAAACAGTCAGAGGATACATACAGTAACAGCAATGAACAAGCTGAAGCAGAAACAGGGACAGTCTGTTGTCAGAAAGAGTCTATATGGCTAAATTAATTAATTTTCTGTCAGTAGTTTTAGCTGCCATTTCTACTCTCTTTAAGTTTATGCTCAGATGAAACAAAATAAATATACTGTATATTTCAGCCATTTACAGTGCCTAAATTCAGTCAGGTAAACTTTAGTATTACAGCAAAAATGTGATGACATCTGTATGAAATCCTCAAACAGCACATTAGCCGTTCATATCCAAATTATGTACTTGTATTTGTTTATATCCCTAGTGAACATACCCTCCTCCTTCATTGTGCTCACTGGGATAATGGTCCATCTCAGTGCCGGGCAGAGGGTGAACAGGGGGAGGGGGCAGGGGTACGTTGGCCCAGTTGGACCCATTGGTTTTAGTGGGTTTGGAGCCAGCCTTGGTCTTCTTCTTCTTTCCTCCCTTTCCACCTACAAAAGGCGGCGGTGTAGTTGATAGAGTCAGAGAAAACATGATTGTTATAGAAAATCAATAAAAAATGAATATAGCAGTGGGATAGCATTGCACATTACATGCTTTTGCCAGGTGACAAATGTGTATTCTAAAGAAACTCAATTTAGTTCGAACGTGTTACTTAGATTATGGATGTATTTGGTCTCAATTTCAGCATACCCTTGGAACTTCAGGTGTAATTTCAAACACAAATTTTCAGTGGGCTCCAGCCTGTCAGGTCTTACATAAAAATGCTCAAGGTTGCCTGATGAAAAGCTTGCCTCCAATGACTGATTGGCTGAAAAGCCTCAAATCTCCATAGAAACAGGAGAGAACGGCAGTAAATGAGGGTGAGGCAGACCTTTGTGATCCACCCATTCCTCAGTGTCCCCTTTAACACCAGGCTTTACCTTCCACAAAGAAATATCTCACTTCACAGCATCATCATAATGAATGGATTGTGTAGTGTCAGTATGCCCCTAATGGAATTCACTGAGAGTCTATTACTACTTTCATTTCTTTTATTACACCGGAGAGCCACTAACCCCATCCATTTCCACTCATATCCCTCCAGCACCAGATTCTCCTCTGTCCCATCCATCTTTATAAATCTGCCAGCCAGGTCAATACTAGGTGTTGCACGATTTGGTCACCCTGGAAGAAACCTTGTTTTTATAATACATTTGAATTCAAGCCCAAATCTGTTTTTAAGTTGGCATATACAGCATATAGTGTATTTCTCAAGTCTTTTCATAGTTTCAAGTCAATTCATAGAATTAAATTTAGCTTTGAAGCCTATAAATAAAACCAAGTGTAATTTATTTACAGTAACATTTTAAAGCTGTCTTTTTATTTACCTACTGACAGTTTATTAAAAAAAAAGCTTATTGTTTAACAATTTTTACTGTCACTTTCAGTACTTCTTAACTCAGTGGCATATTTGAAAATATTTTACTACAACTTCCACAGCAGTAAGAACTCAATCCTTTTACAATTCTGTCACTACAATTACATCTACAGATTTTTAATAATAGGGGAGAACATGTTACCCTAACAACAGGGCTGCAACTAATTATCACTTATTTCAGGTTGTTGTTGTTGTTTTTTTCCATTAATCAGCTATTGTTTTGGTCTATAAAAGATCGGTACATAGTAACAATAACAATTTCTGAAACCTTGAAATTGGCTGCTTTGTTCAGCTAAGAGTCCAAGACCCAAAGTTATGTAGTGTACTATCACAGAAGACAAATAAAAACACAGTAGTATATCCTCACAACTAAGACACTGGATCCAGGAAATGCTCTACACACATTCAGAGACAAAAAACAAAAACAAAAAAACAACAGGCATAAAGCTAAATCAGTTATTAAGAAAGTCATTCATTGCTGTTGACACAGTAAAGGATTATTTTTTTCAGGTCTATATAACTCATCCAAAAGCAGCTAACAAGTGCTATATACTGTAGTACATCGTTGTTCAGTGTACTTCCACATTAACTGGTTGAGAAAGGAAGGTAATTTCAGAAAATACAAGATTCAGTGATTTAGAAAGTTGAGACAATTCACACCCGTTTGACCAAAAACTCCACTAAGCATTGAGTGTATTGTAATTGTACATGTAATATGAAGATTGTACATGTATGAATCAATAACTGTTGCTCCAACACAACATGGGCAAACATGTTTTGTGACCTTACAAAGATCTTTTCTATTCAGTCATTATGTAGAAGTGTCTCTTTAGCAGTACTGCCAATGGTCAGCATACAGTATTACTATCTCTTAACAATTCATTACACAGTCTGTTCTTTGTCAATGCATACAGTACACTTGCTCCCATACAATAGTTGCATTGCAACTCATTTCACCTCACAATATCCATTAGGTTTACAGCACTATTTATTTTGAGCGTTAAGCTTTCATATTTCCTCTCTTGTGCATATAAAAGGGAAGTAAAGAGACAAACCTACAGTATAAACAGTATAGATTCATTTATGGCAGGCTGAAGTGCCTCTCTAACAGGAAACAACTCACATCTCAGTTCAGAAAATACCTCAAGCTGACGTCATCAGCCGCACAGACCAGTAAAAGCTGTCGCTGAGAAACTATGTAGAAACATTTGTAACTGTCATTTGTTGGTTAGCATTTCCTGCCAAAGGTCTGTAATCATCCTTCTCAGTGCCACAAAAAGCTGCCAATATTGAATCTTGTGTAGTGTAGCATCAACAGACTCTAATTTAATCTAATGAACTGACTTGACTCAGGCACAGTTAAAGTAGATCGCTGTCATCAAAATAAACTTAAAGAAGCACTTATGTACATTTCTATTGATTTATACAGAAGCCAGATGGCAGAAAAATCACAAATGCTGCATAATATTCTGTATTTTAAGTCCAGAAAAATCTGATAATGTTGCTGTTAAAAGTCTTTTAAAGCGCTACAAAGATAAGCAGGGTAGACTGTAAATGTTGAGGCAGGAGAGGAAATATCAGGCATGAGGAGACAGAAGAAGTGTCAAAATGAAATTAATAAAGAATAGAAGTAATAAAAGAAACAACTATAAGCCTAAGGCAGGCAGCACCACAGAGTACAGTAAGTATAGTCTGAAAGTAATTAGGTTCCCTGATTGTACCTCTGGGCGACACTTGACTTTTACAAATAAATGGTGAGCTGACATGATTGTTCAATCATCCTTAGTCTCTCCACACAAGACCAGCTATCAATATTGTAAATGAGCCTCTTTTAGGGAAGGATGGTCTGGCACCGGAATTACAACAGCTCACCCCAAATATGAAAAATACAGAGAAAGAGGCTGTGGCTAGGAGCTATACAGGGATTACACAGTGAAGCCATCTCCTCTGACAAATCTAGGCTTCCCTTCAAAGGGGAACTCACACTAAATATAGATTCAGCATTGGGTATTTATACCCAGGGTTTGGACGCTCCCAGCCTGTAACTGTAGGGCTGCATAGCCTTGAGCTTGTTTTATTTTTCACTGGGTGCGTCAGTGCTGAGGGGAAAAGCCACAAAGCAGAGCCACTAGAAAGATTAAGCAGCCAGATACAAAGTTAGGGAATAATTTCAAAAAGGACATAAAGTACTATAATCTTAAGTTTAATTAGAACAAGTTATATAATAAGGTGGGATGCACAACAGGTCACACACTACCATGAACTTCATATGATCCTGGCGTTTCACAGACAGTCTGGTGTGAGAGCAGGTGAACAAGGATTCTTCAGGGTCTCTAACTGCTACAGAAGACGAAGAAAACACCAGCTACATCTCCTGCCTTATACTAAGTTTTAATGAGCAGCTTCATCTCCCCAGTGGGGACCCATGCTGCCATGAAAGCTGCTCTATTTCTGTTCCTTTTCATCCCACTCTCCTCCTTCAGACCTGGCGTTCATTATTCCTTCCATCTCCGTAGAGGGAGAGCGAGGCACCACAACTTCAACTCTTCCTCCCTTCAAATGCTGAGTTTACTTTGGTTGAAGTCTGAATCAAAGCTTAGCTTGTGCTGATTCACATTTTCAAGTTGCATACATTAATATTTTAGGCATTTCACTCTATTGTATTTACATTTACTTCTCACAGTCTAGGTGCAATGTTGTTTAACTCTGAAGTCTGTGCCTGCACATTATACAGTTTACATTCCTGTTTTTGTTACGAGCTAGTATGTATGATGAGGTGAAAGGTCATTAACTGTGAACATTTATATAGTTTCCTTTCACTTAAATCACGACACATAAACAGTTCATCATTTTGGTAAATATGACTACTCATGTTCTTGCTAAGACTAAGATGAGAAGATTGATAGCAATCTCACGTCTGTCTGCTAACCCTAACTTTAAGCCTCAGCCTGGAGACATGACTTTAGTTTAGAGTAAAGACTTGAAAGGCTATCCTGGATGTGCCCAAAGATGAAAAGTCTGCACCTTTAAAGCTTATTATCATATCTTTTTTTGTTTATTCTGTACAAAAGCTCGAGTACGATTCACAGGTTGCAGTTTTAAAGGGGTTAAGTAATAGTAGGTAGACTTTGTTATTTCTGGACAGAGCCAGTCTAGCTGTTTCTCCCTGCTTCTAGGCTTTATGCTGATCAAACTAGCTGCTGATTGTAGCTTAAGATTTAACAGAGAGATGTGATACTGTGTCTTTTCATCTTTGGGAAATAAAGCTAATAAGCATATTTCCCCAAACTGCTGAACTATTTCTTTAAAGTATATACTCGGCATTTATGTGCTGTTTACTGTTAGACAGAAATATATATTTTTATCTGCTTCCCTTCATCCCATGAAAATAAAATACAGCATGTGCCAGGCCCAGTAGCCCAGTCAAAGCCTTCAGTAACCTGTGTGGTTGTGGGAAGAATCTGCCTGTGGGGCATGGCCACTTCAAATCCTTCTCTCCAGCCCTCGGTGTGCCAGAGTATTGAATTAGAGACCAGTTAAGGCAGTGGCTTGTATCTAGATAAAAGAAAGGAGTGGATGGGGAGGAAGGCAGAGGGCTGCCTTGGTGTCTTATAAATGACATTGTAATTCTCTGAACATGGGTTTTAGTGTAGTTGGCCACCATTAGGAGAAGAGGGAAAAGGGAGGTATTTTTGCCACTTTACCCAGCCAAGCATCTCTAATGGTGTATGTGTGTATATAGCCCGCTCTGTCTGAAAGACTCCCTCTGCCCCTATTCCCGTCTGCTCACTCACATGGTGAGAGACAAAGTCTTTACAAGGACCAGCAACAATGGCAGAAACCCTGCATTAGCACTGCAGCCATATCCTATTAGGAGATAATAGTACTGTTCTCTCTCTGATCTCAGTTTCTTCTTTTGTTTTGCTCCACCAAACGGTCAATTCCTATCCTATATCACAACATGACTACATACAGTAATAGCTCTTAAACTCAGAATCTGGTATAAAAAACAAACAAACACACAAACAAACACACAAACAAACCAAAAACAAGTTGGGAAGCTGAGTGAGCAAAGCTTCATGGCAAGGGAGAGGGACTGTGTTGACTAAAATTTGCTTAGAGGTCAGGTTTGTACATGCAAATAATAGATCAGTGAAGCAATTAAGACATCAGTCACTCATAAAGTCAAGCGGCACAGCCCCAGAAAGCGTCCTGGTTTGCTTTACAATGCTCTGCTGTGTAAACCAACCTGAGAGACTGCCGCTTCGCTCTGAGCTGTTGCGAGAGCTGGTGGTGCTGAAATCTTGTGATTGGTTGTGCGGTATTCTATTAGACAATCCTTCGGCCAATCGGTAGTCAGGAATGAAAAGGAGGGCTACAGTGGGGGTTAAAGGGTAAAAATCACAATGGCATCAGGTGACTGGCAGTTAGCACAAGCACATGCAAACATGCAGTTAGAGCATCAAGCAAGCAGGATATATTCAGGATATACTCCACAAGCTACTGACTGAACATGTCGTTCACTTTCTGATCTCTGTGCAACAGACAACACATTGCTGGACAAACACTGTTAATCTTTCACAAAACTCTTCTCATTTTATGAAATTAGAAATTAATGGTCGAGATTTTAATTCAATATTCACCCCCTCAAAGAGATATAATCATAAACATAATCCTATGTGAGTATTTGATGCCAGGAAGAACTAGAAAACTAAGTTTTAAAGACTGATTGCATTAGGGGCACTATGTAAAAACTATAATTAATCTGTTTTAGACTGTTGGAAAATGAGATCATAAATATGTATTAGAATATGGCTGAGGAATACTTATTACACCTTAAGTACGAAACTCCACTTGGCTTTAAAAAATCCGGCATCAAATCCACAGTAATTAATTTGGATTATTTTCTTAAATATTAGTCAAGCTAAAATAGATTAGCAATGACTCTCAAACCGAAGGAGGAGTGTTAGCATCATGAAAACCCAACAAGAAAATGGATTGACTTAACTGCACCACACTTTTTAGGTTTTATTCAACCTTGGAGAGTTAACCAGGATGGTGGTGTCTGCTGAAGTAAAAATGACTCTTTTAAGCAACAACCCTGCTCACAAATCACTTCTAACACACTCACTGTTATTGCAGGAGTTTTTGTCAGGCAGGGAGTAGCCCAGGTTGGCCATCTCCTGCTTGGCCTGAAGTGAGGCCTTCCACTGGGCTTCAGGCAGGTCCACAGCCAGCTCGTGGATGCTGCTTGAGTGGAGAATCTGAGTAGTAGCATAAGGGGTGGCCTGGGATGTCTGGCCAGGGCTGCTGTAGTTGGCTTTGGTAGTGAAGTCTATGCTGCTGTAGATGGCTCCATCAGAGAGCATGGTGCCTGTCTTATCTGCTTGTCCAGTGGGGAGATCTGGGAAATAGGAAGAGAGGAAGTTTATGGGGAAGTTGCCCTTTAAAAGAAACACTCACCTCACCTGTAACCCCGCAGTATTTAAATAAAACCTTCTTCGTAGCAGATAAAGATGTGGGCTATTTAACTATGTGTCTGGCCTTGAATGAAATTCAAGCGCACATAGTCCTTGAGTGATGGAATTAAAGTGTGAGTCTTAGTGCTTATGGGTCAGCTCACATCTTAAGGAACAGCACTTAACAGGTTCACTTCAGTGGAAAAAAAATCATTCTAGTTATTCATATATTCCAACCCTCAGCCTCTCAGCTGTCCCTCTCCAAATGTGTGGATATCTCAGTCTCCTCTCTGGACTGTTCATATACATGAGGGATAATGCTGCTGCTCTGTGTGTGATGTCAGAAGAAGAGGGAGAGAAAGAGCAAGCAGACTCTGCATAGTGAGGTTTGCCTGCCCATTGAAGGGGAGATGATGTAGAGCCATGGCGGAAGTGTCCGCATCTGCGGCAGTCAAGCTGCGCTTGTCCTTCACGACTGGCTGCTCAAGACCATCCTTTCAAACACCCACCCACCGCCTGCTCCTCTGCCCATCTCTCCACTCACATTCTCCTGCTCTGATGTATGGGCGATGACACTCGGCTGAACTATTTGCCATTACTTAGGCTGCTGATAGTAGATGCCCTGCTGTTAACGCTCTAGTCGACCTCTGATGTGGTATATAAATATACAGTATATCCAAACTCACATGCAATATGCTTTCATGTATATATCTCGCATGCATATAGAGTATGCACATGAAGAACAACAAGACCTCTGGTAGAACAAAAAAAAAGGCAGGTCATCATCTTTCATCTCTTACAACGCCTTTCTCAAAGCACTTGGGGTGGCACCAAGGCACTCACCTCCTCGGCCAAAGTTACTCAGGTCATTTGGTCCCCCAGAGCTGCTGTTGGCAGGCAGGCTGGTGGCGGGCCACGAGTCCGCTAACCAGGGGTAGCCTGGGTCACTGGCGTTCAGCAGACCTGGCCGGCTAAACAGAAACACAGGAAGAAACAATAGATTACACATAGGCTGTGAAATTACACATGTACCAGAGTTTTTGTAACAAAAAAATGCCCAATTTGGTAAAATGCATAGGTAAATTTTGCATTATGTTAGTAGATTCAGAAATTATGAATAAAAAAACCTGACAGCAATCCGCAGCAAGACAGTGTGAAGATAAAAGAAAAAAATACAAACATATGCTTAAATGTTAGTTTGTGCACATGAGATGAGTTTGCTTTAAGTCTCTGAAGCTAATAAAACATTTCTGAGATGGGGGTAAATACTGTACAGAGACATTTCTTGTAGGAATTTCTGCAGGTAAACACAAATCTTTATATCTCTGTCTCTCCTGTGGTGTGTTTGTCACATTCTCTGAGTTATTAATGCAAAAACACACTGTGGAGACACTAATGCAAGCATTTGCTCTCTGCACACATGCAGCAGTGCATGCTGATCCCGACATCTTTATGTCTCCTTGTTCATCAATATCTTGTACATTCTGCTGTGTTTTCCCATCAACCCCTTGTGGTGATGTCCAGACAGTCTAGATTTTGTTTGATGAGATGTCAAACTGTGGTCTTAGCCTCACCATAATGCCCCGGCCCACTTGTGGGATGCCTGCATATGGGAGAGAGCAGCTCCATTTAACAGGTGTTGTGCCCCGCCTTAGGTGGGGAGAACCATATAAAGCAGCCATTAAAGCTTTAACCTGTTACGGGTGACTGCTGGGAGGCTGTTAGGGCCACTTTACTGTACAATCACGTCTGGGGCTTTTGCTACCAGGGGTAACACAGATGGACTTAAATGAGAATAAGCGATGCAATGGAATTAAATGGTTTTGTTTGCGTCCGTTTATTTGATGAATTACAGTATACACTGCATGAGTTTCTAATAGCGGGGCAGTGAAAGTGATTAAAATACAAAGAAAAATTGAGAATGTTTATTTCAATATAGGAAGGATTTACAAGAAAATACACATGTGCACTCCGAAATGCCGCAGACCTTGGTAGCTTGCAGTGCGGCTGCCTGATGGGGCTTTTTGTCTCAGCTTCAGTGGTGTGACATGTGGGCTCTAAGGGGCTGAGAAAGAGTCCAGCCCTGAGGACAAGGGTGGGTAATGGGTGTGCTCCAGTCAGTCTCTCCTTCATCCACAAGTTCTAATGAGAAGAGCTGTTCCACAAAAGGGAAGTCCAAATGAACTGTAGCTCTGGCAAGCTAAGAGCCCTCGCTGTGGTTCCTGAATGCCAAAACAGGCCCTCAGGGGAGACAAGTCATTCAAATTGATGACTGTGCATCAGACACATGCACTTTTATAGGGTAATACATCTCTCCACATCCTTCTACCCCTTTTTCTGGCTGCCATGCTCCCCGACTGTCATCATTCTCTTTCATCATACAATCTTTCTTTTACTCTATTTTCCTTTATTTTCTCCTCATACACCCCCATCTTTCTTTTTATCCCTCCTCCTCGCCTCTTATGTGCTTGGCATTTGTCAGACTAAAAGTAGCTGAAAAGAAGAGGACATTGGACTCTTTTGTTGACTCCAGCAATACTACAGCATAAATGTACGCTGCCTAAAGTAAAAGACCATGCCCTTGCTTCGTTGCTTGTTTTGCTTGTCCTGTGTGCTCAAGCGAGTCCTCCCCCAGACCACTAGACAAAGACCATTTCAAAGACAAGGAGCTGACAGTGGAAGTAGCTGCATCGGACTTGTGTTTATCACATAGCTGTATTCCTCCTAAGGATGATTAGAATATGACTGATTTCTACTGGGGAGATTTGTTATATATGTGTGCGTATGTGAGAGTGCACATGTGTGAGATAGTGGGGCAATGTTAAACGGGTGGCGGGGTGGACACCAGGTCATACGTCTAACGAAAAGTTGACACCTGAATTTTAATCAATGCCCAACCTAGGATGGATGGCAACCTTGGCAGATAAAATTTTATTTGGATCATTCCCTCTTCCTGTGCGACGTTTCAGTTTCTTGTGATAGGTAGGAGTCCATAAATATTGCCTATGATGCCTGACACCAAGCTTCCCATAAATAAGCCAAGTGAGAGAAATTAATTCCAAAGCAACTTCATAAATCAGGTGTTTATGGTCTCACGGACTAGTGAATGGAACTTGGGACTTGGACTAGACCATAGTTAACACACACTTTTAAAATTCACTCTCAGGGAACATGCTGTCATTTAACATTCAGATCTGGGATGTGAAGGAATCCCTATGGCAACAGTGTTAATGAAACCTGTTTGCTGCAGTGCTCAATCCATTCCCACTGCATATAAGAGTGAATCTGCTTTGCTAAAATATTGATCAGTGCTGAGATAGGAAGTTATTACTACCTCCTAATTAGCATCTCCCTATTGGCAGGGGGATAAGGAATGAGCCCTTATCAGCTTTTATCAATTTCAATTGAGCAGCCAAAGTCAAATCATCCAGGTCCTCCAATCTGCATCCTATTCATCTTCCATGAATCATTTATTTTGCGATCGATTAAGTGTAATTGTTCAGTCAGGGCAATTTGGCAAGAGCCAATGAGAAACTGGAAACAGACGAGGCGTCATTTGGTATTGTCTAATTAATGCAATAAACATCTCATGTAACAAATGAACACATTTTCCTCTGATACTCTGCAGCACGTTTTCACTTTCTGGGCAGATGGGGTAGTTGCAACATCTGGGATTTGATGGCACTAGAGTGACTAAGGGATCAGAAGCTTGTGTTACTGTAGAATAACAGCCCGAGACTGCATCCTGTTCCAGTGTCGTGAAAACTGTGGCAGTTGCTGCTAGTGACTAAAGGTATGACAAATACACAGCACAAGAAATACAGACATTTCAAATCCCATTTGCGGGAGTGAGAATCAGAACCACTTATGTGGAAAATTGAAGGAAAAACACTACAGCAGAAAGTAGATGAGAAAATGCATGGCAAGTGGCGTGGCTAATTCATTGAGAACCTGCTTGCAGCTCACAGAACAATATAGAAAAATATCCATTGTGGCATTCAGTCATACACACACAATAAGGGAAAAATAAAAGAAAAAAAGCATAAATAAAAAATTCTGAAACCAGACTGCAGAGCAGACGCCTTCCCAAAATCTTTAAGAAACACAGAGTCAGATTTACTTGACAATCTCTTGCTATCTGGCAGCCTTACCTAGTCAGGTGTGATAACCAGTAGTTAGACTAAAGGCCAAGAGTCTCAGGGGAGTCTCTTGAATACCCACAAAGCCATAGTGTCACTGAGATGCACCCAATTCTCTCTAGCCACTCTCTCTTTCACTAACACACAATGAAATAGAGCAGGCTGTACAGGGGTACAAGCAGGGTACCTCCACGCACCTCTCCCCTGGGTAATTATTTTTACATTATTACATGTGCTCAGATCCCAGCTGCCCACGCAAGGTGACAGGCAAATTTATCATTCCGAAGGGCTTCTGGGTTGCCTGTAGCCAGCAGTGGAAGATAAATGATAAAATAAAAGTGCTCTCTGCTTAAATTGTTTCTGTTAATTCTGCTGAGGAGATTTATGAGAACATCTATCGATGCGTGAACAGAGATGTGGTAGAAATGTATATTTGAAAGCCAGTTTGCACAAAAACAGGTACTGGTTATCTATCTATCTATCAGTCATTTATCAGTGTTACTGTAGATCCTCGCAGCTTGTTGTAGATTTAATGCATGGCTGTGGAGGAAAGCCTATGTTAACACTTAGAGGAGACAGAATGAAATAATGATGGGAAGACTTAAACAGTCATTTGGTGTTGTGATTTTGTTTCTGGTGGACACTCACCTTCCATTGCTCATCAGACCACCATCAACCCGCTGGAATGTCACTAAAGTCAGAAAAGAGAGAAAGAGGAAAAAAGACAAAGCCAGATATTAAGTTTTTCTAATATACATGGCAAACAACCAGGATTTACTTCCATTATTAAGATAAAATACATTGTCTCTATAGTATTGTCCAGTTTGCCATTGCACTTCAACAGCTATGGATTCTTCTGTCACGTTTTCTTCCACAACTAGATACTTGATGGATTTACTAAGGGATGCACATGTCCCCCTGTGTCCAATGCCTTTCATGAAGATTAAAAAAACGGGGTGCAATGATGACTGGATATTGCTTTGCTTTGCATAAGTAGAGACGTCATGTGTTCCTCAAGGACAAGATGCCTGATGAAAGGGAAAACTCATTTCATCTTTCTTATTTTGCTGCCGAGTTGTTATCAGATTTATGATTAAATCTCAGCCAAAAAATGATTAGAAAAGGCAGAGGGCCCATTAATCACTTTGAATTTTCTATCTGCAAGTGGGGAGGCTGAGTTACTGATCCTTCAGATAGCAGGGCTCCCCAGAAGCCATGTGGCCTGTTCCATTACAGTGATCTATAGATAACAAGGGCCGCTCTTTGTCAGCATCTAGTAAAACTCCATGGCTCAACGTGAGAGACGGCTGTGAAGGATCCATTTCATCTCCGTTCAACGACCATGATGACAGAGCAGCATCAAGAGTTCTAAGCATGTCAGAACTTCAGTAGATCACAGGAAACACAGAAGAAGTAGCAAGAGCTTTGGAAATCACCTCATACCAGTGAGGGGAAAAGATGAGGAAAAAAGAGGGCTGGTTTACTCAAGAGAGAGGAGAGCTGTTAGTAATTTGGCTCATTTGTTCCACAGATGGAGATTAAAGAGAGAAGGAGACTGAACATTCCTCTTCTCTTTTTTGTTTCTTTCAGGTTGATTCCACAACAAGCTGGGGCATGGGTGAGAGAGGGGGCTTTTCTGTGGATGGCGTAGTAACACAGACGACAGGGAGAGGAAACTCTCACAACAGATTACAGAGGTTGCTAACAGGACACTTTAATGCATCATTACCATTAGCTACATTTCCTTAACTGGCTTTACTCAGATAAAACAAACATTGCAGGTCTGTCTGAATAAAATATAGCTCTGACAGCTCAAGACAGACTTTATTCACTCATAGCTATAACCATTTCTGTTTGCTCCACAACCAACAAACCCACATTAGAGAATTTTCTGTGGTTTAAGAGAGGACTGACAGGAGAAAGAGGTGGAGGCAGGGTAGGCTGTGTGTTGAGAAGGCCTCTCAAGTCCCTATCTGTGCTCAGGCACATGTCTGGGCCGCTGTGGAATACTTTTATGTTAGCAAGAGTGACACGGCAGCATAACTGTGTTTCTCACGGCTGTCTTCCAGATAAGCACTTTCTCCAGTATGAATACAGATTAATCCCTTTTAATAAGCATTATGGGGGGGTGAGGGTGGACATAATCAGCGTATAAAAATTCCATCAAATCTCTCTCCTGCTGGCTGTGCGCCTCAACACTTTAGTGATTTACCTGTCCTGAACTGACAGCTTTAGGAGGTTGGGACAGGATGCTCTCGATGCATCAACTAATTGTCAATACAGAGAAAAGCTGCACAGTAAGGCTCTTCAGCTGAAACCTGACTCATGTTCTAAATATCACCTCACTCTAACTCTACAGTCTCTGCTACAATTGACCTTGTTTTGCGCTTACCTCTCAAAAGTCATTTTAGTGGAAAATACATGATTCTTCTCTGGCTCCTGTGAGGTCTGCTTTCAATTTAAAACCAGAAGTTTCACTAACATATTAATGCGTTCCATAATTTGTTGTTACAGCTGTGGAAAGGCTCAGAGTAAATTGGGATTTGGCGGGAGGATCCACAGGGACCAGACAGCTAACATGTGTATTTTATCAAAAAATACTATTTGTTGAGGTTGTCAGTATATCCAGGAAACAGAGGGAAGTGAAATGTGCTGACCTTTGACTGACTGTATTGCAGTTAACAGTTGCACAGATTCTAAACAGCACACAGACGCCTTTAAGCATAATTTTTTAAAATCCATAATCACTTTACTTCTTTTATTTTTTAACTTTCTCTTTACACCCAACTACTCAGTGTCATTGATAGGTTACCCTTCTCTCCATCCACTGATTTCATTCCGCATAGGACAGACGCTGACAATTAACACTGTTTACACCCATCAAAATGGCTGTAGTTGGCCAATAAGCAAAAGACGTTACCTAAGGAACGCATCACAAGCAAAGAGCACAAAAACTACATAGACGGAAAAGGATACCTAAGGAACGCATCACAAGCAAAGAACACAAAAACTAAACAGACGGAAAAGAAAAAACACACTATCCATTTGCATAAATAACACCTATAAAGTACAGATTTGTAAATTTTAACACAATTTGGACTTGAAAAGAAAACAAAAAGGAATATGATTATTTGAGGAGGTGTAAAATGGATAGCCTTGCCTGGCATGACAAGACTGTCACACAAAGACATAAAACAGGATGAAACTTCACTGAGCAACAGATAGCCACAACAGAAATACGCACAAATACGACAACGTGTAATTAAAGGCTGTCGGTTGGGCAGGGATAAGAGTTTAAGTTTGCAGGGCCCTGGACATGGCCAATAACAAATTTGGATTTCTTTGACTTGTAAATTAGTTTCTCTGCCACCTTCATCAGTACGAGGTTTGGATTTGCATTAGCCATGACCATCAGTCTAATAATCCAATCATATAAGCTTATATATAAGCGGGCAGGAGATGGAATCTAGGTGGGTTGAGGAGACAGGACAAATGAACAGTACCTGCAGGGGTGAAGGTGAAGGACTGAACTGCAAAACAAGAAGACAGAGAAGTTGTGTGTTAAAAGCCTGCAGAGATAAGCGGTGCTTTAGGGGTATCTGCACACTGTGGACGGGGTCAACCTGAGAGCCACTGAGGGTCAGAGAATGTAAGACCACATTGTCACCCAGTGTGCAGAGCATCAGCCAGGAAAGCAGCCAGCTCAGAGGCTACAGAGGTGCAGAGACGGTGGCTCAAACCAAAGAAAACACACAAACACATGTAACAAACAGAAATAAAGAGCAAATTAAACAAGCTGCCGCTGTGAACACTCCTTTTGACTTGCAAAAAATAAGAAAAAAAGCGGACATAAATATGTATTTCTCTTGAATCTCTAATTGTTAATAAGGAACGAGCTAATATTATGATATTGTGTTACACACAGACTGTAACACCAGAGTGTAAGTTCATTACCATTTTCTGCTCTCTAATTAAATCTTGTACTCTTAGTAGTGTATGTATGTGTGTGTGTGTGGACTTGGTGGTTGCTAGTATTGACTGGGGGTCACTCTGTAAGATGTCAGAGTCAGTGTGTAGGAGGAGAGCTGGATGAACTCCAGCAGCAGTGACCAGCAGAGAGAGTCCAGTCTGCCCGCTCGGCTCGACCACCCTGGGCTATTAACCAACACTGTGGGCAGATTTGTCAAAAAAAAAACAAAAAAAAAACTACAGCTCGCTGGATATAATTCAAGGTGACATCTGTCTCCCATTTGACCTTTAACACCTTAGCTAAACCTCACTGCTAGCAGCTTCTTCAAAGCTTAATCAGTGCTGTGCTGATTCATTTGATAATGTAGTACTGAAATAGTCTTGCTTTGACAGAGGAAATATACAATTATTTGGTAGAGGAGGTTTCCAATGATTGCTAAGGTACAACAGCAGATAATTTGCATACAGTAAGTGACTATGAGACCATGATCATTTTAACCTGCATAGTTGCTCAGGCCCTTTCTCTTCTTTCTCCTCCAGTAGAGCCAGATGCTGAAGCCCATGAGGATGACCCAGCAGGCCCCTCCGATACCGGCAATAAAAGCAGGCTGTTTCACTACATCAGTGATCTGCTCTGTGATGCTGTTATTCCGGTTTCCATGTATGATCACATCCCGGAACTCCTTACCTGAGGGCACAGGGATAAATGATAAATGGTCTTATACTTGTATAGCGCCTTTCTATGCTTTTACAGCACACTCAAAGCACTTTCACACATTATTTGGCCATTCACCCATTCGCACTCCCAAGCACTCACGCATTCACACACCGGTGACATCACCGGGAGCAACTGGGGGTTCAGTGTCTTGCTCAAGGACACCTCGACATGTTGACTGGACAAGCCAGGAATCGAACTGCTAATCCTCCGGTTAGGAAATGACCCGCTCTACCTCCTGAGCCACAGCCGCCCCCAGCTGGGATAGACACACAATATCAATGTGATGCTGACTGAATAGTTACTGGAGAGAAACAGGAAATAACCATGCTGCTGTGCATGATTTACTGCTTCAAGGTGAAAGTTAAGACATTCGGCCATGACTCACTGAGGGGCTTGAGAATGTGTATTGAAATATAGTGTGCTGACCGAAAAAGAAATAGTCTAAAACTTGTAACAAACCACCAGGTGAGTAGGTTGTTTGCTTAGCTCATGATCTAATTCACTGTGCTGCCAGTAAAACACAGAGGATTGTGGTCTGTATTGATCTCCAATCACAGCTCACCCTGACCAGTCTTCTTCACACTATTTCTTGGAGCAGTATTAGACTCAGAGAACAAACAGATGGTCCCACCCATTAACAGGAACAAATACACACTCTTCTCTCTTTCTTTTTTCTGTCCATCCTGGAGGAGGGAGCCTTTCTCAGTTTCTTCCATTTTCCCCCAGTTAACAAGTTTATGGGGGAGTTGTTGGTCTAAAGACAGAGGGTGTTGTATGCTAAGGAGATTGCAAAGCCCCTTGAGGCCTCTTGATATAAATAAAATCTGACTTGATTTGACACACCTGTAAAGATAAAAACCCACACATTATACATATGTGTATACATGCAAAGTTTTAAGCAAGCAGATCATCTTTTTATTACTGTGTAAGCACATGAAAACACATGCATTTGCACATCAACAGACACACAAACACACCACCTATTATAACTGCAAGCTTGAGGCTCTGCTCTTGGAGATGGATTATGTGAGTGACACTGGGGAAATGAGAACATGCTACAGGCCAAGCCATCAGTTATGGGTCAAATCAGCCTCAGTCTGCTTCACCCCCACATAAATCACTCCACATATCAAAATAGTAGGATTTTCACAATATTATACATTTGGCAATTCCTAGTGTTTCATGATAATATTCACACTGTTGTTCTGCTGAAATCACCCACTAATACTGAGATACAATATCATTCTTTGTGAATATTGATAACATAAGGAAATCTGATACTGGATGTTGAAATGTCATGATTTTTTTTTAAATCAGTCAATCTTACCTATGATAATAGACTGAGGCTCACTCTTGACTCCAACTCCTGCACTCGTGCTGGCAGCCACTTCCACCAGGTACCCCACCCCCCACTTCAGG
>NW_018128060.1:342102-349132 GCF_001952655.1 Monopterus albus | reverse complement strand
CCACCTGCAGCCCTCCCACCACCACAGAGCGTATGGCTGCATCCACTGTCTTATTTACATGGAAACGTGTTTCATTCCCTAAACACCAGATCTAAAACAGATAGGGGGGAAAACAGAGAAACAGTTGACTCCATTTGGCTTTGTATAGGCTGAATAAAGATTGATGCTGACTTGCTGGGACAAACCTTGTACTCTTGTATGATGCCGTTCTGGTGGTCTGGTGGAGGGGGGTCCCAGGAGATGCTTATGGAAGTGCTGTTTTGGTTTCCTACAGTCAGGACTGTTACCTGCTGAGGAGGGGCACTGGGAGCTGAGAGAGGGGGGGACAAAATAACTACATCAACAATCAAACACTATTCTGCAGCTCAAGCAGCAGAAGGATATGTAATTCTTAAAAACAAAAATACTGCAGAGCAATAATACATACAGTACATCTGAATGTATTTAAACAAAACCTTATAAACATACACATACTGAGAAACAGACACAGTTTTCTAAGGAATGCTATTGTTCAGTGACGGCACAGGTGGCTGAAGGCTGTCACGATGTCTCATTAGATGGTGATTTACATAAAGACCAGGACAGGTTTAGCTATAGCCTATCTTTACCATTTTACTATGGTTTAATATCTCATCCTCTGCTCCAGCCTGGTGGATTTGCACAGAGGATACTGGTACAGTATTGATTTGTTAGAATGATGGCCTGGCACAGTCAGGCAAGTGGTCTCAGTGAAGCAGAGACTCCAGCACTGACTGAACCAGGGTGGCATGTGGGTCAGTGAGCTTATAAGATGAAGCCCAGACAAAAAGGAAATATGGAAAAAAAAGGAAGCACTTTATGGGAAGGAAACAAGGTTTCAGTAAACATATCGACTGATTCCATCGATCAGCCAGATGAAACTAAAGCCAGCAGGTAAGAATCAGAGGGAAGGTTCAGAGCGAGGCACATCTAAATGAATCGGTTAAGACAGAAGGGATAGAAACAAGACCAGTCCCAGCTTTCATAAACCTCGCTCTGCTGTTATTCTGATGGCAACAATCTACTGACCCCACAAGGGGTAACAGAGGAAAAATAAATAACAGTTCTAGCCCAACTGGAAATAACGTTTTAAAAATAATGTTTTCTCATTTCCGCAGTGGCTGGCAGGGGAGCGGCACCACAACAGAATACTGACAGGTCAATTACTCCTGAGCTGCCTCTCCCTCACCTTACCTCCATCCAAAATGGCACATGTCACCCTGTAAATCTGTGCTCATCCCTCAGCGCGACTGGTCGCACTGGCCCCGAGAAAGCTTGAAGACCCTGGCATGGTGGAAGATGAATGGGTGCGATGATGAACCCAACACCTTGGTCAGATTAAAAAAAAATCTACCAAGGGAAAGCCTGATCAACCATGATGCTCAGGGTCCTCCGAGGGATCCGAGTGACTTGGATTGGTAGGATTGGTATGTAGCAGCAATCAGAGACAATGTCATTCAAAGTTAATGTTGAGAATGATTTAGCAGGTTATTATCATACTTATTTGTGCTAAACAATGTACATTTTTCATTAGAGGGCCTGGTGGCTGTGCTAATAGAGCCATTAGCAGAATGATATATAGCAGACAGGAATGTGACCCCCTGTCTCACACACAGAGTCCTGTGCTGCATAATAAAAGAATCCAAACATGTCATATCCAAACCAAAGGAAAAAAGAACGAAAGAAATGTAAAGCAGTGGGTGGCCTGGGAGGAGCACCGTGGACCTTTCCTACAGATACTCATCAGCATGAATGAAGATTAATGCACTACAAATGAACATTTATTCAAACACTACCGGTTTCCCTTCCCCCTACATAAAATGGGTTTTGCATGAAAGATGGCCTTCCTTAGTGACTTCCTAGACAACCATTCAATGGGAATCAGTTGGCAACCAGAGTTCATTTATCAGCCATGATATGACTGTCCAGATGGAGAGTGAGAGAACGTGTGAAACAAGAGGAGGAAGGCTACAAAGATGGACACAGCATTTGAGCGCTGAGCATACTGTAACCCGGCAAAGTCTGGGCCTGCTCTGGAGATTCTCTTATTGCATGAGCTAACAGACAACCTAGGTTTTAATCATCCACTGAACTAGACTTCTATATCCATCTAGCTGCCCTTCTCAGTAGTCCCAGGGTCTCTGAGGAGCCTAGAGCAGTGTGTTTGATGGTGTATCAGCTATGACCAGCCACAGCAGTAGGGTTGCGACAGAAATAGAAAGTGGTCGAGCTCTCTGAGGAACTGGGATGCAGATAGAGCAGAAGCAAGGAGCGTTATCAGCATTGGTATTAGCTGTGACACAGGCTCTGCAGGTCTCAGAGAGAGGAGATGTGCGGGCATGTATGCGTTTATTGAAGGTGTGTGTTGGAGACAGCTGTAATGTGATGGCAGGTCCACTACAGCAGTGTGCGCACTGGCTGGCCACAGCTGATATGGCCCCTTTGAGAAAGGGAAAATAAATGGGCCTGTCACTCCAACAGGATGTGAACTGTCTCCTATACATGCAGGCCTAAATAAGTTGTGGCAAGACGGGTTTTGTCTCCACTATAAAGAGTCTGTATCTGTCTTTCTGTGCCGTTGGGGGCATATAGTATATTTCTTTACTTTAGAGCATAACTTAATTTCAGCTGTTAGACTTGAAGGCTGAAGCAAGGCAGGTGCAGTGTTGCCGGATGCAATTCTGTTTTGGCCCAGGTTAAGATTATAGATTTATCCAAACACAGATCTGAGTGTGTGTCTGTATATGATACTGTGCCATACTGCTCTGTGGCCTTGTCAGAGCCTGTATGAATCAAGCTCTGGGCGACAGATCATATTTGCAAGAGGAAGTGTGCGCAGTGTCCAATCACAGCTCAGGCCCACGGCTGCTGGGTGATGGATTAGAAGAAGGTTGGCACTAACACCATCATTCATAAACAAAAAAGCACAGCAGAAAGTTCAGACAGACAGGCACAAACATGCATGCACGTCCACATGCATTCACACATGCAGCCTCAGTTCTCAGTATCAAAGGGAGGAGCAGTGGCCCTGGTGATATTATGACAAAAACCAACATGAAAGCACCCTACGTGGTCATGTGTCACCCATCATCCCACAGTTGTGTGGACACAACACAGTTTGACTGACTATGCGCTGCTGCTCTAGATATGATCTGCAACTTTGTACCTTCTTCAGTTGTCCGTGCCATCCGAGATTCACTGTCCATGCCTTGAAACTCGTTGAAGTAAGGCCGGACCTTGATCTCATACATAATTCCTTTCTTGAGTGCAGAGAGGACGACACCGCGTTCAGAAGGGACCTTCACATCTTGGGTCTGCCAGGGTCCCGGCGAAGGCAGCCCTGACGTCTGCCTGTACAGAACTCTGTAACCCTGGATAAACTGGGACTGACGATCCACCTGAGAAAGTGAAGGAAAGCAAGATTACTTCTGTATTTCAATGCCAAAAACAACAAAACAAACATAAAAAAACAAACTCTAAAGAGGAGGCTGGTAGATGCTAGTCACTAGATAGTACCAAAGGATGTTTTCTGCAGTGTCCTTTTTCCTCGCAGCATTGCCTGTATGACACTTTAGAGGCTGTTACTCATTTAATGGGCCTTTTATCACCAGCTATGACACACTTAGCTCAGTTAACACTCTGACATTACCTCATACACACAGTTTCCAGCACAAAGCAGCCCCATTTTCCTTTAAAACGACTTTCCGTAATTCCACCCTAAATGACATGTACATGTCTCATATGTATAATAAATATAACTAGTGACACCGGAAAGCAGGTCCCACCACATCTGAAATGGGTTGTGAGCATGAGAACGTTATGCAGCAACAAATAAAGACACCCTAGGTACACAAAGCGATTACACAACAGAGGTAACAGAGCAGCTCTGTCCCACCGGAACAGCAGAGAGTCTAAAAGTGTGAGAGCCCCCTGTAGCCCACAAAGGATCCCTCCCTTAAAACCTTAGCCCATTTGCTTAACAGAAAAGGCTGCATTTATGCAAAGGAGGAACAGGTGCATAACTCATAGTAATGGCTTGTTAACAGTAGAAGAAGTGAGCAGGGTTTTCAAGTGGGATATTAAGCAGCTGTTTTTCGCCAGTGTAGCTAAAGTAAATCAGCAAAATGGATTCCCTGCTTGGTGCATGACTTTCATTAATAGAATGATTTGGGAATATAAAAGCACTCTGAGACTTGCCCCTCTGTTTACTGAAAGGGCCCCTGATTGATTAGGTAGCCATGTTTTGTGTTGATTGTACATTACAATCATGAAGCAATGCTTTTGCATTAAATCAGCTACCAAGTCTTGGGGTGAGACTTATTACCGGGGTCAATAAACATGTCATCACAAAAAGTGCTAATGTGGTTCATTTGAAAATGGAAACAGGCACCCCATGCCACTAAGTAATAGGTGTATATTGTAAATAGCTGCACCTCTGTGATTTATAGCAGCAAAGTCAGAAAAACAACAGCACATATTCTGTAACACCTCAGCTTTGAGGAATATAAATAGCCATTTTGTCTTCATTGCCATACAATTAAACAAGAGACATTTTAGCCAAGGCTGCAGTTGTTTTTACATTTCACATTGAATAAAACTGTCTAATTTGGGAATGGCAAACACTATAATATCTGCAAACGTGCATGTATGTAAAGTTCAACCACAAACATTAATTTCAATCCATCTTTATATGTGCAAAGTCTTTGTTTTAAGAGGGAAGCAGCTGGAGACATACCGTACATGTATAGAAGCCCGATGAACAACTGATGTCTCTGACATCTCTTTTGATGTTGACGTTTCTAAGCTACATGATGTTTAGTTTCTTTTAAGTCACCAATTACTATATTTCAAAGCTGCAACGAACAACCTGACAAACATTTCCAGACATAAAACAAGTGGTAGCCTCAAGGAGCACCTTTCTGGCTTCAAAGAGGAATCTTATGTTAATATCAATGATCTTGACTTTATGATTCCATTTTGCAAAATCAAAGATGTAGAAGAATGCAGAGGTAATAAAACGACAGGCAAACTAACCAACTGTTAAGTTCTTCTAATCCAAAGACTTGAACTGAACAACTGAAAACAGCATATCTTCTGAAAGTGTAGTGTCACTTAAATATAGTTGTAATCTGTGTGCAAAATGACACGCTGCACTTACTGTCCATGTGACCTGAATGGTTGTGGGACTCAGGACAGCTGGGTTGTGCAACCGAACTATGACCTCCCCAAGCTCCTTTTGTACGTGCCTGTGGTCAACACCCTGAGCTGGAGGACTTATATCTATAAGAGCAAGAAAGACAAATAAGAAAAGAGAAAAAGAGAAAACTAAAGTTTGAAAAAAAAATTTCCCATTCTTTTAGTTTTCACAGAGCGCCCTCAGCTCCTCTCAGTAAAACTTGTTTCATTACCATTACAGGCAAAATGGTAAAACTGGCTGAAAAGACCAATTGGATTTACCAAAGACACATGCACTTGGTGATTATGACTTCATTTGAAAAGGAGCAACTTTATCTACATTAAAATGACCTCATTCCATTTCGTATTAATGCACCCGTTTGGTTTGGAGAAAAGCAAGGAGACTTGGGCTGGCGAAGTGCTTTAGATGCGCGGCTTGTCTGCCCTTACAGGGGCCTGAGTGAACAACTACATCAGCAAATGCAACAATAGTGCAACCCCCAGACATAGTGGATTGGAGACTATGACAATTTTCCAGCTTGTTTCCTGTTTTGCACATACTGTACTGTACATTTTGAGGTATTTACTGAATGGAACCAAAGAACAAAAAAAAAACTTCATTCAGCGAGCTCAACAGCCATGAATCACAGGCCACACTATGAGGGCAAGACAGGCCAAGCATAGTTAAAAAGAAGTGAGAAAGCAATTTGTCATGAATACATGCCATTCCCAATTAATGTGTCTATATTATCTCAAGACCTTCACCTCAGCATGACAGATATGCTGCAATTCATATTGACTCTGTATTTTATTTATTTTACATACTATTGATTTGCATTTGACAGAGCTTGACCAAAGGTTGTTTTGCTTAATTTATTTATTTTTTGCTTACGAATTATCATATCAGTGTAACCTGGAGGCAGTGGCCTGTCCAGTACCTTAATCAAATCTTCCTTGGCTTTGGAGGTAGTAATTTTCTCTTGTTATGATCATTAACATAGCAGGGATAGCACTAACCCACTTAGGTCTTCCAAAAGTAGATATGCTTATTTTACATAATTGCTTAAGTGTAGCCTTAATGAGCCTCACTGAGATGGAAAATGTGACTGCTGGAAAGCTCTGCGGTGGTTCGGTATAGCTATTCAATACAGATGTCTGAGGGGGAGAGAGTCACACTTTGAAGGGAAGAACAGTGACCTTATCCTACCAGTAGAAACAGATATTTTACTCATTAAAAAAAAAGAAAACTATATACCAGTAGTGAGAATGGTAATGACAGGTTCTGAAATAACTATATATACTGTATATTCAGTAAATACTGTTAATATAATGAAAAGTCCTTTCATATTCCTGTAATGTAAGTTACCTTGTGTTCTGACAGGATCAGACATGGGGCTTGGATCACTCAGGCCCTGGCTGTTGACTGCTCGGACCATGAACAGGTAGATGGTGTTGGGTCGGAGACCTTTGACGGTAAACTGGGTGGTTTTGATGTGGTCTGCTACTGTTTGCCAGCTATTGCTCACTGACTGACTGCAATGCAAGAGAAAAGGGTGGCTCCACATTATTTTATCATTTTATTTATCAGCGTACAATATATTTACACCTACAATCAGTAGAATAACAAGGAAAATAAATATTTACACACATTCTTCCTCTGTAGCACAGGCAGTCTGAGAGCTTCATACTGCATTTCAGCCTTTACAAATGACTCTGTTGAGTCAAATTGGTTTTAAATTCTGAAAAAACAAAGTTCATGTTCTTCTCAAAAGCATATCCACAGCTACTTGGCAACTGTAGTATCCTCACATCTGATGGAATATCTATTGAAAGAGTG
>NW_018128060.1:297897-341619 GCF_001952655.1 Monopterus albus | reverse complement strand
TATTGAAAGAGTGGCCGCCTTCAGCTACCTGGGGATAATGATCGATGATAAGCTTTTATTCAGTGTGCATATTGCTAATCTAGTTAGGAAGTGTAAGGTTAAGATTGGCTTTTATTTTACAAATAAATCTTGTTTTACTTACAGTGATAAGAAAGAATGTGTGTAAACTGCTTTTCTACCTGTAATTGATCATGGCAATATATTATATATGCAGCCTCCTCAATTTTATGAAGCCTTGATTTAGTGTAGCATGCATCCTTATCTTTCATTAGAAATGCAAAGTCTCCTACTCACCACTGTATTCTTTATGGGTTAGTAGGATGGACATCACTGACCCTTAGCAGACAACAACACTGGTATATTTGTATTTATAAAGCAACACTGGGTAAACTTCCAGCTTGTCTTTGCACCATTTTCTGTCTCATCTCTGGTGGTTAATGGCTATGTTCTTCCAGGTGGTTACTTTTTAATGTACCTTGAATTTTTTACAGATCTGGGGAGAAATGGATTTTCCTACTACGCACCTTGGTCATGGAACAACTTGTAGAAAGACCTAAAGTAACACACATTCATATTTATTGTGGAATTTAAGAACATCATAAAGAATACAGTGAAGGGGACATGCAGCTGTTTCTCTTGACAGTCTGTTGTTTTTATCTTGTGAGTGGAATTTTTGTTTATTATGTTATATGTGTTGAATTATAATATGCTGTTAATTTGTATGGCCGCCATCTTGGCCAGGTTCCCTTTGAAAAAGAGATCTTGATCTCAGTGGGACTTCCTGGTGAAATAAAGGCTATAAATAAAAATAAATAAATGAAAAAGACAAATAGTGAATGAGAATTTGATGTTACTGTTAAAACAAACCTGAAGGCTTCAATGACAAAGGAAGAGACAGGCGATGCTCCGACCAGCCCAGGCTGCCAAGACAAGGACACACTGTTCTTGGTGACATCAGTGACCTGAGGTTTAGAAGGTGGGCCTGGAAGCTCATTCTCATCATGGTTCCTCATGACCAACACTCCACCTGATTCTGAATCTAAAGCTGACATGTTGATTTTTTTCATTAAATACATGGAATCATTATGCCATACTGAACCTTTGACTTCTAAGAAAGCACTCCATGATGTTTCACCACTGGAGCTGGTTGCTACACATGTGTAGATCCCAGAGTCTGAAAGCTGGTATACAGCAGAATACACATACATATATGAATAAAAGCAAACACACACACAAACAGCATTGACTCACAGAAGTTTAATGATGCTATAAGTGGCACTTTTAGCGAAAGGACCATTTTTATGGGCAGTAGCAATGACTGAATACTTATGATCATCCAATTGCTGAAACGATGAAAAACGATGGGGCGACTTTGTGTTGACCAAATCGTGTATCCTTTGTGAATGCCTCAAAGTGCTGACGCTAATTTCCTAATGAATTCCATTTTCTACTCACCACCCTTCCATCACTTTCCCACTCTTCCCCTTTATTTCCCCACTGTCCTGCAGACCACAATAAAGCCAGGGCAATTAATTTAGGGTGGGCTCCTGGAACCCCCTGGACCGATGACAGCTGGCTTGTCTCTCCGTCCCTTTTAGGAACTTTGGTTGGTTGTTGGTTTTTGTCCCTGTGCCTTCCCTCCATTTATTAAATAACATGTCAGCTTTGTCAAGCTTAATGGATATTCCACTGAGGCCTCTGTGTGGGGAAAGGACAATGAGAGCCTTTTAAATTTAATCTGCTCTAAATGTGTATGTGTGTACATGTAAGTGCATACATGTTTCTATCCAACAGCTGGAGCCCATCCAGCCCTGCACAGCTGAGCCTTGTCAAAGTTGTTGTACCTTTAAATGATACTATTAAACAATTAAAAAAATAATTCTGCTTCTTCATCCCTTTAAGGCATTATTAAAACTGATAAGAGCAATACAATCTCTTACCTTGATGTTTTTGATCTGCAGGCTGCCCAACTCCTCCAGAGACATGCGGGAGTCCTTTCCCAGCAGACTGACCCCGTCCTTTAACCAGCTGATGGAGGGGATGGGGTCTCCTGATGCCTGGCACTTCAACAATGCCACACTGTCCACCCCAAGAGTCTGATTGGATGGGCCTTGGCGAATGATGGGAGGTGGTCTGTCTGTGAGCACTGCGTTACAAAAACAACACTGTGATACATTGTCCATATCATTCTGAAATTCAGATGAATGATGGTGTTCACATAAGGCAGCGCTGATCAGAAGATGCACTGGGGGTGGATGTCTATCATAAAAAAGACTGTTTTTTCTGCAGGTCTTGTAATTGCACCACAGAACAATGACCACGTCCTGTATTGCCAGGAAGCAGGGGAAAATGCTGAGTAGGGCTTTCTAGTTTCACTGATGTGGCAGAGAAATGCTAAGCTGTTCCAGTTACTGGTTTATTTTTAAACACAACTCTGGATTCTGTGGTACAGTTTGGTGGTGAGACTCTTGCCTATTGACTCAGTGTGGTTCAGATAAATACATCAATGTGGGGCACAATAAAAGGTGAATTTCAGATGTTACTGAAACACCTCATGATACTTGTTTGGGCTGTAAACCATGAGAAATCTTAAGATGAGAGACAAAAGTTTTACATTTTGTACTAGTTTCACTCTAGATTAATGCTAATGCTGTGGTGAATCCCATTTACATGAGAAAAGTCATTTGTTATAATGTGAAAAAAAAATGTCAGAGGTGACCTCAGAATGAGTTAGCACTGTAGCACACGTGCAGTTTATATATTTAGGGTTGAATAATACGGAGTCCCCCCGGCATCACCGTACCCACATTAATTAGAAGGTATGGATTAACGATGTCAGACCTGCAGGGGCCAATTAACAAGTCTACCTCAGTAACCTTTCAACATATTATCACACCCTGAATTCCACCCCTATTTTCTCACTAGCAGCTGCATCTGACAAAAGGAAATGATTCCAAGCAACACACTTCGGCTGTGTTATGGTCACCCCTTGCTTTGGGTCTCCTAAGACAGAAAGAGAAAGAACTGTGCAGAAACCTAAAATATTAGATACCACAACCAAATTTCAATAATAATATTTCACTTATTTTTTGGATTCTCTGGAATGTTTATATTAACATAGTTATATGAATAAAAAGTGGTAAAGCAAGTCATAGACTAAGCTGTAAGAGGATTCAGAGCACATGCTACTAGCCAGGGATTATTTATGATGTCTTATCTTAGAAACACCCCCAGCGAGCTTTTTGTTTGCCACAGTTTTGACCTACAATATAGACTAACACCAACATTAGGAGCTCCTTAATTTCACTACTTCATACAGTATCCTGAATTATAATGTGCATCATAATGGGTGTTTTTAATCTAGTTCATTACTCCATCATGTTTCTTAAGAAAATACAGATAGAAAGCTAGTTTAGACAGACAAGAGTGAGTGGTCCAGGGTTTGAGGCAGCTGATGTATGTGTCACTGGAATGTAGGAGTGACAGAGAGAGGAGGCAAGGCTCGACTGTGGCCTTGGGTCTCTGGCTTAGGAATTTCTCATTACAAATCTCCTTGAACTACACAGGTTGTTGTCGGGGATGGGGACAGTAAATCACAAAAAGACTGCAGCAGGTGTGGCCATGACCTCACCCTTGGCCTTCCGCTACCTTTTTTTCTTAGACCTGCCGAACAACAACTTGTTACAAGCCTTTGGTCCTTTCGGTTACCAAACCAACTAAAAGGACTAATTGCTAATCAGCCATTTGGCTGTAAATGTGTTGTTGTATCATTTCAGACATCCATCCATCCATTCACTTTCCTCTGCTTATCCGGGACCGGGTCGCGGGGGCAGCAGTCTAAGCAAAGATGCCCAGACTTCCCTCTCTCCAGACACTTCCTCCAGCTCCTCCGGGAGAATGCCAAGGCGTTCCCAGGCCAGCCGAGAGAAATAGTCCCTCCAGCGTGTCCTGGCTCCTCCCTGGGGCCTCCACCCGGTGGGACATGCCCGGAACACCTCCCTAGGAAGGCGCCCAGGAGGCATCCGAAACAGATGCCCGAGCCACCTCAGCTGGCTCCTCTCGATGTGGAGGAGCAGCGGTTCTACTCTGAGCTCCTCCCGGGTGACCGAGCTCCTCACCCTATCTCTAAGGGTGCGCCCGGCCGCACTGCGGAGAAAGCTCATTTTGGCCGCCTGTATCCGGGATCTTGCCCTTTCGGTCATGACCCAAAGTTCATGACCATAGGTGAGAGTCGGAACGTAGATTGACCAGTAAATCGAGAGCTTCGCCTTACAGCTCAGCTCCTTCTTCACCACGACGGACCGGTACATCGACCGCATTAGTCAAGAAGTTTCTCGGTGGTAAGGCACCGGGGGTGGATGAGATCCGCCCTGAGTACCTTAAATCTCTGGATGTTGTTGGGCTGTCTTGGTTGACACGCCTCTGCAACGTCGCATGGCGGTCGGGGACAGTGCCTCTGGACTGGCAAACCGGGGTGGTGGTCCCTCTCAAGAAGGAGGACCGGAGGGTGTGTTCCAACTATAGGGGGATCACACTCCTCAGCCTCCCTGGGAAAGTCTATGCCAGGGTACTGGAGAGGAGAATTCGACCAATAGTCGAACCTCGGATTCAGGAGGAACAATGCGGTTTTCATCCTGGCCGTGGAACACAGGACCAGCTCTATACCCTCTTCAGGGTGACGGAAGGTTCATGGGAGTTTGCCCAACCAGTCCACATGTGTTTCGTGGATCTGGAGAAGGCATTCGACCGTGTCCCTCGCAGCGCCCTGTGGGGGGGTGCTCCGGGAGTACGGGGTCCGGGGCCCTTTGCTAAGGGCGCAGCCAGGGGCCGGAGGGAGTCCGGTTTGGGGACCACAGGATCTCGTCTCTGCTTTTTGCAGACGACGTTGTCCTGTTGGCCCCATCAAACCAGGACCTCCAGCGTGCACTGGGGCGATTTGCAGCCGAGTGTGAAGCGGCTGGGATGAGAATCAGCACCTCCAAATCCGAGGCCATGGTTCTCAGTCGGAAATGGGTGGCTTGTTCCCTTCAGGTTGGTGGAGACTTCCTGCCTCAAGTGGAGGAGTTCAAGTATCTTGGGGTCTTGTTCACGAGTGAGGGAAGGATGGAACGGGAGATTGACATTTCAGGCATTTGAAGTACAATTTTGTTCCTGTATCAAGCAAAATGTAAAGAAAAAAGTGTTCTTGCTTTTTGTTCATGTGGTGCTTTTAATCTTCCTAACTACACGATAGCTGGTACTTCATCACACATATGGATGGCTGTCTATCTCACCCCCACTACAGCCGAGCAGATTAGATGCTCCGACACCTCGCAGGACCACACAATTCATTCTACCATGGTCCCTCACTCACTCAGTCATGCCTCCTCTCCTTCTGCCTCTTTCTCTAGCTTCCTCCCTCATACACATACTTGTGCATCTCACCCACTCACCTAAAACACTGATCATTAAACCTGAAGGAACTCAAGGACAATGCTTTCTTTCCTTTCCAAAAGGAAAAGTAGAACATTTTAATTAAATTGTGCCAGGAACAAATGAAACAAAGTGTAGAGCAAACTGAAGCAACTCAAGGTCATGGACATACTGGCATTTCTCAAACCAAAGCTGAATTTATTCTTGCACATGGAATAACAAACATTTAATGTATACATTTTTTTTGTATTGTATACTTTCAAAGGTGTTAAAGCTTAAATTTTTAACTCAACACAACAAGAAAGTTGTTGCAGTTAAATAACGACAAACTGAAATCAGATCATTAATGTCTAAATTTGTTTGCTGTGGGGTAAATGTCTAAATTCATGTGGGAGAGAATCAAACATGCATATTAATTCTACATCTGCATTTATATGCACCAGCTCCACCACTTTTGCTGTGGTGCTAAGGCATGTGCTAGTGTGCTGTAGTGTGCTGGCAGGGAAGAAGTTGAGTGTCAGTTTGTCCTCACCATCTGTGACCTCCAGTTGAGCCTTGGCGAGGATACTGCCTGCCACGGTCAGGGCCTGGCAGATATAGTAACCAGCATCTGCCCGCTGCACAGATGAGATGGTGAGGTCTCCGCTGGGCGACACTGAGAAGCGACTGTTAGGCTGCTGGGGTTGGTTGGGAAAAAGCAAATTCTGTAGGAAGAAAAACAAACAGCCAATTAGTGAGAACATGGAACCAATACAACCTGGAAAAATTACAAAATGTTCACACACCCACCAGCCAAACACACACATGTACTGTGCACAGTACTCATACAGTGGGCAGTCTATTACAGCTATAGTATAAACCATTTCATCTATCACTTGGTTACCCAACCGCACAAAGTGAACAACATGTATACACTTTGATGTTTTGCTTTCATACTTATACTTGGGTCAAGCCCGAGGCTCCACTGTGTTATAAAAGGTACTTTTGCTCTTGTTGGCTTCACAAGAACTTTCCTTTCTGCTTTAGTTTCACAGTGGTTTTGAGCTGCCTTTAGCCACAGACACCACCCCAGACAAGTTGAACTGGTACTGAATATTGTGCAGTTTACCTTTAAGATTGCTACAGCTCACTAAATAGCAAAGTTAATTTTCTTTAAGTTTGCATTTTAACATTTTATGTTGCATTTAATGCTTTATGTAAAGCACAATTACTTTTATGAATGAAATGTGCCATATAAATAACTTGTCTTGTCTAAAGAGGAATGGATAATCAAGGCAAGGCAACTTTTTTTATGTAACACATTTCATACACAGAGGCAAGGAAAAACAGCAACAGCATTAAAAACACTAAGCATTAATCTATCCTACTACTCTATTTCAGAGTAAACACAGAATCAGAGAACTGATTATGCATGACTAAACATCACCCCCACTTTTTTGAATAGCTATTCTGTCACCTCTTTGTATTCCTTTTACATATCAGCAAATGCACCAACTAGATTGAATTACACCTAATCACTTTAATGCAACAAATTATGTTGTTTTTAAAATTAGGCTCTGCATCTACATGATCCTCAAGTGTGAGACAAAGGCCTTTCTGTCATGTAATAATTACAAGTGCTGTCACACCTTTTATACTGTATGCTAGTGTGAGTGAGACAGAGAAAGCACTGATAAATACAAGAACAGAAGGCAGAGACGGCTAGGACATGCAAGTGCCTGTACAAAAGTGTTTGTCCTGCATTCATTTCAAAAGCCTCATCTTTAATGACAATGTGAGACACATGTCAGATATAAAGTTCACAAGTCGGATACAAGTTCACAAAATTACTCAGTGTTTATGAATCATATGCTTTAGGTCACACATTGCTAAGTGGTAAAATGGGTGAGTATTAGACCAAATGCTTGTGTGAACCTAAAAGCAAGTGTATCACTTTTTTTCACTCTTTCATGTGAACTTTGGTGTAAGTGTTGGTCTGTGGGCTATGCCTGTGTGTGCATGTGTGTTTGAACTTTAGCCAGAGCTGAATCATATCTCTGGCTTATCTACAAGTCTCAACAGGCTCCTAATTTGCACTGTTGTTGAGCGTTGCGAGGACACCCAGGTATTTGAATGGGTAATCTGCTTGAGTGAGGGATAGGATCGTTCTTATCAGTGCAGGGTCACCGGAAACCGATTAGCACTTTGCTAGGCGCACTGTCGTTTGGCAGCTCCTGAAAACAAAGGTGTATCTGTGTGTCTACAGTGAAGATACTGATGACAGATAGTGTAGCTTGAAGTGCTGTGTGTGTGTGTGTGTGTGTGTGTCTGTGTGCAGGGCAGGTGAATCATAAGTGCTCAGCAATTTTGCCCATAGCAAACAGAATCTAAAGTGCTGAGTGTTGATAAGACCAGATGTACAGCAGATAATTAAAGGTGCCTACTAAGGGTGTAATATACAGTATGTTCATTTAAAAAACTATGCAAAAAAGATAAAAATGTTTCCCCACAGTGGGTTGTGTGAGATTGTCTGTTCTTACCTGACTTCCCTCCTTCTGCCAGAAGACAGCAGGCTGGGGGTTCCCCTTGGTTTCACATGGGAAGGTGGCAGTGCGGCCTTGAGCCACAATTTGGTCCCTCGGACGGATGACAAACTGGGGCGCAGCTGAAGTCAAAGGGTAAAAACATCAGTGTTAGTAAACTGGAGGGACATAATGAGGCCAAACATCAGGGCTGGAGATCATCAGGGCATCAAGCATCAAGCAGTATACCACATGGTCAAATCAAAATGGGAGTGCTGTACAGAGCTTCCATGCAGAATTATATCTGTCTGTTGCTCTCTAATGGCTTTGAACAAAGGAAGAACACCAACGACCATCACTTCCATGGTAACCAGGTTGGCCATTCATCCAGGTGAGGCTAAGGCTGAATGAATGACAGTCACATTGGCATTCACACAAGGAAGTGCCTCAGTCACAATGGAATTTAGATCAGAGACAACACAAAGGCACGCCCATGCCTTGAAAACATCCAAAACAGGTACACACATACAGGGTTAATCATGTCTGACTTTCCATATGGAAGATTTTGTCTGCATCAAAATGCATCACATATAAAAGTCAAGAAGTGGAGTGGCTCAGAACTTCTGATCAAAGTTGCATCAAAAGAGAGAGCGAGACAGAAAATACTTTTTCTGTTTACCACACTTCAAGCTAACACCTCTCCATCAAAGAGGGACGAGGCTTAAAAGGCTATCAAACTTTGAAATCATGGTGTGAAGCTTTCTCAGTCAATATTCATGACTCCATCAGGAGCCAGACCAGTTGTCACACACTTGCGGTCAGGACAGAGTGAGACATTTCTGACTGACAACTTGACAGATGCAGTTCAATATTAAATAGAGAGGGGTGCGGAGATTAGATACAACCTATTTTGGTGTGCAGTGTCGCTTCTCTTCACTGAACATTCCCTGATGGCAGGTTATGGAGGCATGGATTCAAACCATTACTTGTTCAAGTGATATCTATCATGATTTTTCATGGGGCACTTAATAAGCAGTGGCTGATGAATTAGAGTGCATAGCTGGAATAATAACAGAATTTTAAGTTTCAGTGCTCACAGCAAACTATCACTTAACACAAACAGAGGGTTTTGCTGGTATTTCAAATGTCAATTTAAAATTCCCCCTTTTCATCACAAAAAAGCAAAAAGTACAGTGCTGCATTTAAATGATGCAGCATGGCAGCAAAAGAGAACGTCATACAGTATTCCATCCTAATGAACTCCCCGTCATCTGTACATCACTGCTGCCATATGTTAATCATAAGTACTAGAGAATATTGCCACAGTTATGTCAGCTGCTAAAACACATGTCTGAAAGGGTCTAAAGTCTGATCTGAAATAATTTAGTGCATGACCCTTCTTGTTTATTCTATAACTGCCACTGGGGTTCTTGTGTTGACAAGTACCATGTTTGCCAAGATAAGACATCAATGACCCATTTCTTACAGGAGGAAATATAGTCCTTGCAGAGATAACAAGAGTCAACAAATTAAAAGGTTCTCACCACAACCTCAAGTAAGTGCAGACGGTGGGTGGAACAGGCCATTATTTTTTGACAAACAAAATGAAAGACTGAAACATTTCTACACGCTGCTGAAACATGTCTTCTATGACAAAAACTATGACAAGATGTTGCAATGCAGCATCTTGCATCCTTTCTGTTTCTTTTGATTTCTTTGTTCATGTAAGTCCTTTCACTGACAAGCCAGCTGGTTCCAGTAAGGCCAAACTCTTCCCATTTGGCTAGTTTGTCCATGTAATCCCATTTTGGGGGATGTGTATTTGTCAAAGATACACACAGTTGGGAATGGTACAGATGGCTACAGATTTACTGCCTTCCCGTTTAGCCTTCTGCAGCCTGGATATCTTGTGGCTCCCCCAATGCTGGGCCTGATACAGATCTCCTAAATCATGTTCTGGCAAGGTCTCAGTTACCTCCCTTCTCTTCCCGTGTTCTGTTCCATACCACACACCACATTACTAAGTACTCACAAAAAATATGGGCTATCACCTCACAGACTGGTCATTATCACTGTGCCGCCCGGTCTTGTCCTTTCTCACACTCATGGCAATACTTTCAATCTCTCTTTCTATCTTTTACATTTAATGATGAACATAACTGTGGGAAACACTGTATGCTGTGGATGTGTTTAAAAACGGAGAGCGAGGCTAACAGAGCAGCACAGATCAAAAACTCAGGCAAATCAAGAGGAAGTCAGTGTGTGGCAGTTTCATAGCTTGGCTCACACTGGCTATGTTTTGATTCAGAGACCCTTAATATCTTGAGAGAGGCTCCTTCCTGTCCCCTCCTATGGAAAGGCATGATTGAGTGCCCATATTTAATTCATGACAAGTCACATCTGCCTAGTTTGGAGAGGGTTCAGCATAAAACAGCAGTCATGGTGAAAAGAACAAACGGACAAAGAGACAGACATCTATTCAGTACACCCAGGCACACAAACTCAGAAGCATTTCTTCTTGCTTTAAAATCTCACATTCAATAATATTTTATTCAGAAGTCGACAGCAATTACTGTCTCTTCCCACAGGCGGAGTGAATGTGTAATTTCCTCCATCTTCGTGGAAGCTGACAGTTTGACAACTGTAGAGCAGCCACTGCTGTTTTGGCAACCAAAGTCCTACCACCGAGACAGTGTCTGGCTTTTTCTGCCAGTCAAGCCTGCCTTGACACCCATTTTTGCCATTCGTTGCCTCCTTCTCCTTTGTCTTGCCTCCTTCCCGTATTCCTCATGTTTCTACTCTCAAAAAACATGCCTTTCTCTCCAAGAGCCCATTTTCACCACTGCCTCCATTATCTTTTTAATTTAACATCTTAAGTGTATCAAATGTGGTTCTGCCTTGACCTTTTCCCTATCTACGGTGAAATTAAATGAGATTCCCCAGTCTGTGTTGAGTGGCTCAGAAGGGAAGAAGCTCATCCAAAGCAAACAGACTCCAGCTTTGTGTTCCAAAAATTCACAGATGGCCTCAAGACATGGAAGTTAAACACGTCTTGGACCATATGAGATGACAATGTCTGAGACCATCAGACAGCCAGGGCACTTACTGATCGCAGTGGTCTAAAATCTATACAGCCTTCAGTTTAGAGCTCTGCTGGAAACAGAAAGTCTACCTTACTATACTTTATAAATCTATGAATCCTTCACACATTCCATCAGCCATAGACTAAGTAATGACTTCTGAAAAATGAGCCTGGACAAACGTCTCCATGACAACATGTTGATGTTATTATGAAACTGCTTTTATTACAAAGGTATAGAATCCAGCTATATACTGTAAACCGTGATTAAGTTTGTTGATGTTTTGACATAAATTCTATGTATTTAACTGCTTATGTTCCAAATAGACATGAATACTCAGCACAAATAAAAGCCATGCTAAAGTGACCTCTTGTGCATCATATTTAATGAACAGAAAGACCTGGTGTAACAGGACAGTGTTTTGTTAGGAATCCAGACAGATAGAAGTATAAATCTCCACAAACTACATAAAGAGTTTGCAAACAATATTTGTAATGGTAGACAAACCTGTGTTAATCAAAATCAGTCATGTTAAAGCAATGGTAGTTGATTGTCAAGCAGTCAAGAGCAGTAGTGTGGATGAAGAGGGCATGCATGATGGAATCAAATCAGAAGGATGGGTACTTACCAACAGGGCGAGCTGGAGACACAACAATGGAGGAGTGGATACACAAAAGAAACAAATTAAGGCACAGACATACAAACATATAAAACAACAGAAGAGGAAAGGAACAAACATAAAATAAGACAAAATAAAAAAAAAACAAAGTCAGAATGAATGACATGTTGGGTTGGGGCCAACATATTTGTGGCACAGGAATACATGACAGAGAGGATCCAATGGAGCTTTTGTCCACTGTCCACCCGACAGTTTGATTGATAAGCCTCTGATTCTCAGACCCCTGAATGATAAAGGCAGTTTTGTATGAGCGATCAATTCCTGTGGGGACAACCACTTCTGCTCTTCAGAGACAAATATGTTCCTGGACCTTCTCTGTCAGCATTAATGAAATCTACATTTCTATGGGTGGTGTGTGTTTGTAATAGAAAGGTGAAGGTGTGTTTGTCATTAGTGCTGATGGACAGAGCAGAAAAAAGAGAGCAAGAGAAAGCGAGAGCGCAAACAAGATTTCCAAGGCTATGTAAAGGCAGCACATGGGTTATATCCAGAGACTGAAGCTCCTGAAATCCCCACAGTCTATTCAGATGAGTTGCTGCAGGTAGTGGTTCCCCCAGTGTTTCATCTGTGTTATTGTATGTGTCTTCACTGTCAAGTAAAACATTAGTTACAGCTTTAAATAACAGCTTCTAAAGGAGTAAAAAGAGAAGTGAGCCCAGGTCTTCTACCTCCCCTTGGCCCCATGTGTTGCTCTAAAGTGCTCCACAGGGACGTCAAACACTTGGTTTTAATGGGAAGAAGAGTGATGAAAAGAAGGAAAACTATGGTCAGAATGTTTTTATTAACCTTCCAAATCAACAGTGTGGGACTGGCAATGTGCACCAGTAAACTGTGAAATAGCTTTGCTGACTGGGTGGTTACAGCGCGGACGGCAGCGTGGCTAGCAGACCATCATGACGAGAGGAGGGTAGCAGAGTGTGTCGACGCTGCACTTGGAAATGTAAATAATTAAACAGATTCATAGACTTTCTACATCTCTCTTGGCTGTGTGAGTCAGCATTCTGGATTTCCATTTGTCTAACATAGACCCTATGAAGCAAACTGCCAATCTAAATCTCATATTAGTCTACAAGTACAAAAACCTCAGCAGGTCATGACTTCTCATAGTGTTGTTCTTTGTGACCTAATGTGAAAAAGGCAACAATGGTGCTTCGTACCTCTGACTGTGAGCGTGGCAGAAGCCTCCAGCTTTCCCACACGGTTTTCTGCCACACAGGTGAACATGCCTTCATCATTGACGGAAGCCTTCTTCACTCTCAGCACGTAGCCTTCCTTGTCATACCTGATCTCATACCTGTCAACACAGATGTAACATCATGAAATTCAAGCTGCCTGTTCGGTATTAAATGAAAATAATATAAATTCAGGTAAAACATTAACTCCATGACAAATTAGATGTGCTTCTTTGTTTGATCCACGCTTGTCGAGTTGTCTGGCAGCAGCCGTGAAGAGTATTTGTTCTCAAAGAGGTACAGAGAAGCACAACTGTTTGTTCTGACAAATGAAGATTACAAGGGGGAGCATCAATTATTCAACAATGATACACAGTACACAGAGAGGTGTGTGCTCAGTTGGAACCCTCAAAACTTCAATATTCATGAGATGTTTCTCACTATGTGTATGTGTGTGTTCACGTGTGTAACTGTGTGTCTAATATACATGAACGACTATGCAGCTGCAATGAGTCTATATAGAGCTACACCTTCTCACTGTAAACCAAACTGACTCAGCCAGTACAGTAGGTGGACTACATACTACATAGCTATTTTTTCTTTATGTGTGTTTGCAGATGCCTGTATGTGTGACTACACCTGTATCAACTGTATGGTGGTTGACAAGTGAATGATGCTGTTCTCATTTCTTGCTCTAGTCTCTAATTGAAGGGGTTGTTGGCCTGGCAGTATGTAAGGAGTGCGCTGGTGGGGGTGGTGAGGCTGCGTGACGGTGGTCTGTCAGCCTGACAACCTTCTGTTGTTCACAATCTGTCACTCACAGACAGTGAGAACAGAGTTGAGATGAGCAGATAAAGGGCCACTGTATTAGAGCTTGACACAGTGTTGCCACTTAAGAGCCCCGATGTAGAATTTCTATAGGATTATTAATATTTAAAGTATTAGGTTGTAGAAAAATGAGACTGTCCTGGTGATAACGGTGCAACTGATGTGTTGCCTTCCCTTCATGCAGTGTAGTCAGCCACAAGTGTCTTTTTTGATACCGCCACTTGGAGTCCCCCAAGTCAGACTTATTTAAATTCACATAGGAGCATTAAAGAAAACAGCCTGAATCATTTTTATTATAACCTCTGTGCCATAAAACCCCAAACTTGTAGTCCAACAACTATTAAAACCATAAAACACCAAGAGCAGTGATGTCTGCCCAACACAGAGCTTACCCCTCAAAGACTGAAAATGCAGTCACAAAGTTGTTTCAGAAGGAAAAATTGTAGTGATCTGCATGTCCACGCCTGTGCAGTACGCCTGATGTATCACACTCGTAGAGAAGGGGCTGGCATGCAGACTACCCCAAATTACACCCCCCATGTCTCTATCAGAAGGGAGAAAGAAGAGAAGCCTTCTGCATGTCTTTCATCACTGTTACTGTTAGCTTATCCTGCCAGAATGGTGTGTAAGTGAGAGAGAGAGCGAGAGAGAGTAACAACATATAATAATACACGCATAATAAATGTTATTTAGCAGAGGGTTTTTTCAAATTTAGGATTAATGTTACTAGCTATAGCCACTGAAGTTACCATTAAAAAATCATTATCAGTTGAAGTGTACTCTATATTTCAATTATTTACACCACTTTATTTTGCCATCAGACAGCCCTTTCCAACAGGGAACTCAAGCCATTATATCACTCTTTTCAGAGCCACCAGAGTCCACTGACAAAAACAATAATTTTACCTTGCACAGCACAGGAGCTGCTGATCTACCACTGCTGTTTTGTCAAAACTAAAGTTTTATCAAATACAGTACGCCTGGAGCCTTTGAAGAGAGCATAGATGGATACAACAGGTTCCTCATTAAAAAGGCCCATCTGACTGCAAGATAATGCGATGAAAGTATCATAATATATTAAGATAATCATCTTACATACAGTATCTGTGCCTGCGTGCTCTCAAATTGCAACTTACAAACTGAATACCACTTGGAACTTGTTTTGTGCACCTTCAAGCCTTTTGGCACTGACAGATTTTCACATAAAACCCCAGGGAGAAATCTGAGAGCGCAGATTCAAAAATGAGCGAACGCATGGCTGGGATTACGCTCTCAAATTTGATTCTGCACTTACAAATCTGTGTCTGCATACTCTCAAAAGTTGTTACAAAATGAGTAATACCCGAAGTGTGGTTTGTGCACCGTCAAACATTTTGTCTTGAATTCACTTCCATAGTAACCAGAGTTCCCGGGGAATACATCTCATATCTTGTTAAGAGGTCAAACATAAACTAATTTTCAGGGCCCCATTGATTGACATAACTGTCGGCTGGATGCATAACAACAAGTCTTAAAAACAAGAGCCCTGGGACACAGACTCTGGGGGAACATTTTGGTGCTGTGGACTTTTTTGTGAGCACTTTCACAACTAATCAAATTTTGTGTTATTTCTGCTTGTGTTTATTATTGTGTCCTGGTTGTGGGAATTTGATTGATCAGTTTTTTTTTTGTTTTTTTTTTTTACATCTGTAAAGAACCTTTGTAAACTTTACTAACACTTACCCACCTGAAGCTCTTTTCAGGCGGAGCTCTGACTGGCACCCCACTTTGAAACAATAGTAAACCGCTACAAACCACAGCAAATACAGAAATATGTCACTGAATACAATAGCATGATTCTATTGTGTATTTCACTGCTTCAGGACAACAATAGAGCTCTATGGCAGAGACCACCAACAAACCATGGTTTACAGCTTGAAGTACTTTAGAGTAGCTGTATGCTGTGGTCCATTTCCCTGGGAATGGGAAAGACCCCTCTGCTCGACCATCAAGTGTTCTGATGGCTGGCAGCCAAAACTAATCTGTCCTATCCATGTCTTGTTTTTTTTTTCACCTGCTGTTATGACATTTCTTGAGCAAGCATTCAAAGGCAGCTTTATTGAAGCACATTCCTCAACTCTGACTGCCAGTCCCACCTCTCTACACAGGTACTAAAGGAGCCATAATGATTATTTGACTGAGTCATGACTGAATGCTTTGTTCTAGAGAGAGGGGATGTACAGTTCAAGTAATGGTGGGGGATGTGAATAAAAGCATTTAATGTTGAATCTGAGTGAATGGCATGCAAAAGAATGAGACAACACCCTTTTTGGACAAACCGACTGTAAGATGAAACACAAACAAGTTAATAGAAAGAGCTTTCTCCATTACCCTGGCCTTCGACTAGTATGGGTATGTAAACTCCTGACTGGCAAGAGGAGGTGGAGATGAGAAAAAAAGTGACAAGGACATGTTAGGACTTGGAGAACACATCACCACGACTCCCTAACAAACTATAATGAGAATGAGTGAGCAACGTGTTCCTAGCACTCTCAAGGAAGCTACGCTAAACTAGCTTTGTGTCAACAAATAAGGAAAGCAAAGTTTTACTTCAGACATGACTAGAATCCTATTTTTGCAATATTTTACTGACTTATCTCATGTCCAGTCTAATTGCATTGGTCAAAATATGCATGGCTTTCCAGGTTTTTAACTCCAGACCCAAGAGTAAAGTGTTACCTTTTTTATGAGATTCAGAAGCAGCACAGATGATCTACAGCAGTCTTTCCATTAAAATAATCTAAAAACAAGACTAAAAGTTTAGAGCCATACTAGTGACTATGTGAGGCTGTATGCAGTGTTTAGTACTAACTAGAAATAGTGGTATCCTAACATGCTCACAATGACAATGTTGACATGCTAATGTTAAGCAGGTGCAAGGATTACCATTCACATCTTGGCATGTTATATTTGCTAATTAGCACTAATCACAAGTACAACTAAGCCTAATGGGAATGTCATTACTTTTGCAAACATTTTGTCATAAATCAAAAGTATAGGATAAACTGAAATTTCTGACCTGATGCTGGCCCAAGATTAAAAATCCACAGTTCACCAGAGTCACTAGGATTCATCCTCTTAGCACCATGGATGTCTATCAAATTATCATGGTAATAGTTGTTGAAGCATGTCACATCAATCTTATGGTGGCACAAGAGATAAAATCAGAGGCTTACCAAAAAAAGATACTTGGCAAAAATTTCCTCCGAGTAGAACAAAGCATGATATTGTTAGCTGGTTCAGTGCTACCTAGCAAGCGGCAAAGTTACCTAATACTGTAGTTTTTAGATGAATGGATAACTGAACAAGTAACAGGGAAGATTTTAAAGACAGCCTTAGGACAATACGGTATATGCTTTCACCTCAATTCTGCGCTTTCACTTTATAAAAACAACCATGACATCTACAAATATTATTATCACTGACAGAAACACAAACAGTACCGGTCCCCACATCCTGACATGTGCATGACCAAGGCCTGGCAGTGTGGTCAGTACATGTATGCACAAGTTGTACAGCATATTTACTGTTCTTGGTCTCATATTCATCAATCTCTCAAAACAGAACCTCAGGCTGGTGTATGACTTATTAGAGGAAAACATGAGCCCAATCAATCTGTAATCAACTTCCTATGAATCAGCCCAGATAATGATGAGTGTAAAAAAAAAAAAAAGAAAAACTAGGGATGAGGTAGTTGTGGCTGCACACACATGTATACACAGGAAGGGAACAGTAGCTCTTTATTGTGACTGGATTTCAGTAGAGCTCCGTTTTCTATTAGAGTAGAAAGCCTCTCTCCTTTTGAACTAAAGAAGATATACGGTACATACACACACACACACACACTTACAGAGAAAATCAAGTGTACAGTCATCCAACACAAAGCCATACATGTGCAGAGTCATTCATTCAAGCAGCGAGATGTGGAGTGATGGGAATGTAAGCAAATGCCAAGACAAAGCAGCACCTTTGGGGGCTGTCAACTTACTGTTTGCGCTGCATGGAGAAGGGTGAACTGAGATGAAAACTTCACTGGATACATTTTCAAAGCATTACATCTCAAAAACACTCCAGATTATCACAGAAGATTTGCCTTTAAACTGTCTGTCAGGAACATAGTCACCTGTGTTCCATCTTGAGACTTGTGCCAATTTACTCGCATAAAGAGAATCTTATCTTTTGGTTGTGTGGGCAACTGAATGTGTCTACAGTTATCCACAATAAGACTCATTCTGAATGGATCTTATCTGCCTCACAGTGTGTAAATGTCAATGGGACTTGCAGAAGGGTTGTGCTTCAATAAAGAGCTGAAGTGAAACTGGAACTTTGGGGTTGTATTCTGGAAGAAAGAAAATCTCATTCAAAATCCCACTTAGATTTCTACTCTGGCTAATACCTAAAAATCCAGCCTTGCAACACAGCCATTTGCAGTAGTATATTGAGAGTTTCATTACATTTGTTTACACTATAATGATACATGTCTTTAAAACCACATATTATTGATGTTAATGTAATATGTTTGTTTTTACACAGCTTTAATGAACACCATTTCCCAGAAGCCTGAGCCCCTTGCAACTGAAGCATTACCAGCTGATGCAGGTCGACTGGCAGGAGAATTGAACTGAGCTGACTAGCTGATATCTGGAAGCACACATTCACTTTCAGTGAATTTTTATTTATGCGTGTTCTTCTACTATGGGGTGATTGAAGAGCACTGATACATGAGCAATCAACTGGTTCCTAATTAATGCAAATTCATACTTTATAATATTCCTTATTATGAACAACATACTGTTATTATGAAGTTATTAACACAATCAGTGTAAAAAAAAACCTTAAAGATAAACATACAGCTCCTTTTGCCATTCCACTCACCAACCCCCTTACACAGATGCTGACAAATACCAGATGTCTCCGCTTATATATCAAGGGAAGTAATAGAAACAGGAACCAAAGCCGTCTTTTCACTCTGCTGAGTTGCGGAGGTGAGAACTCACTAAACGTGGATGGTCAGCATAACACAGGTGCTCCTGTCACACTAGCTCTAACAGCTCTCCCAAATAGAATGACCCACGCACCTCTATCATACACAGGCACACACATGCACACACCACGAAGGGATTGAATGAAAATTCTTTTCTGCTGAATGTTGCAGGGGCTGTGATGTGGAGGTCAACGGTGACAGAAGGCCAGAATACAGATGGACTGCAAGACCAAAAAGGGCTGTGATAAGGCACAGGAGAGGGCACAAGGGTCCAGAGGAAATGACAAGGGAGAGGGAAACCAAAGCAGGGACAGACATGATGGGCCACACACTGAGCTGGTAGGCAGTGGGAGATAACACACACTGCCCAAGTCTTTTCACTGGGATTCATAAACTATAGCAGGAGTTCTTTCATTTGGAGACACAAAGCTCTCTAGTACTCATCCCCTGGCTCTCTGATGTGGGAGCAGCTATTATATGCTTTCCCCAAGATACTGAAAAGATACTTAATAGATAGATATTAATCTGATACTGTTGTTAATCCATATTAAGACACTTTCACAAATATGAAATTGGATACAATTGAGTGAGTATAACCAAATACAGGGGATGTCAATTTCTGCCACATAGTGGAAGGACATTGTAGATATGGTATCTATTATAATTCTATCAGAAACAAGCTGCAATCCAGCTGCATACTATATATTGGTAAAAAACCTGAGCCCCATTTGTACTGGATTTATTTCTCTACGAAAGGTTGGATGATTTTAATATTACATGGGCCTGGTCAGTGATTTTAATCTTGCCCAGGGCAGATAGATGTGATTTTTTTCTAGCTCTACTTTGGTAATAATTAAAGCTCCAATTACCAACTGCTATTCAGCACACTCATTGGCCCACTTTAATAACTTACGTCCTTTTCTATGAGACACCTTATATTTTACTTTTATTAGCTCAGCACATAGTTTATAGTTCTGTGTAACCGTGGAAGAAGCAACATACAGTCCTATTTGGGAGTGTGGATAATGAGGAAAAAAAAAAGGCATAATGAGAGAAAGAACTCTCATCTTCATAAAATAGGCTGATCTAATTTCAGCTAAAGGTAATTATTCTATCTTCTTTTAACTAATTTCATGGGTAGTGGACTACATGTATTTAAGACCATCACCTCTCAGACTCCAGTTCTCACCTTACTGTGAAGGTATAAAATGAAATTAGAAAAAAAAAAGATAATTTGATAACATTATATTAATAACAATAAAAAATGATAATTTGAAATTGAGATCATTGCCTCTTAAAGAACCAGATCACATAATTTGGCATTGGATAAATTATAGGGCAGAAGGTTTTTCTACCACCCCCTCCAACTGGAACATTAATCCTGTCCGTACTCATGTAAACAACTTAACTGAAACATTTTCTTATTTAGAATAAGATCAAGAATCAATTTAAACATTTCCTTAAAACACAGAGAAATATCTAAATTCCCCATTATAAATAATGTACCTTTAGTAGTAGTGCACGGCTTTTCCCTGACATTTTAATTTACCCATTCTAGCTGTTTACTCTGACATGTCCCACTTTAATGGTTTCACAGGGATATTGTATTAGGGGTGTGACGATACACTTAGCTCACGAGAGGAGACAATACACAACATTGGGTTCACGAGAACAAGACGAGATGATATTTTAATATTATGTTTAAGAAATCTTCAATGAAAAAATATACGACTGAAAAAAATACTTATTATACAGTCATGAGTCAAATACTTTATTTGACTGAAAGTCACAAAATGCAAAGCAGTGCAGGTGCTTTTGAAATGTTTTAACTAATCATCTTGTAATGAATGTCACTTCAGTTCGACTTTCTGAGCATGACTTATCATGTGTAGTAAAAGACAACAATATGCGAGCACTGCAAAAGGTTTTGCCATAGACTCAAGTGACTGGCTTCTCTCCTGCATGATTTCACAAGTCTCTTCGGACCCTAGAACTGTGCACGAGCTAAGAATAAGCTTCTAACTTCTAAGTGAAGCTGTGTGTGGCCATATATGCTATTTTCACCCTCAATGCACTGCACTAGACCAGTGACATCATCTGCCAAAGGCGATGCATTGACCAATCATGTACGGGGGATGATTGTTGGGGGACATGGACACCCATGGGAAGAAGACTTCTCTGCCAAAGGCGATGCATTGACCAATCATGTATGGGGGATGATTGTGGGGGGACATGGACACCCATGGGAAGAAGACTTCTGTTTACCCTGTTAGCATGAGCATTCACTGCTACTGTCAAATCTGGGCCACAGTTAACACACCATAATAACACGCCATGCATTTTCATTAGTGCTGGATGTTAAGCAGTGTTTTTTTATCCATCAGTGTCAAAACACTGGTGGTAGAACTGGTGCTAAGGTAGAGTAGGTTACATTAGTAAGCACGGCTAACCAAAACACAACAGGACCTCATGGGCTGGAAACATGAATGAAGCCACTCACGTTAACTCGTCACTAACGCAGCTCCATGCATTAAAACACAGCAGAGAGTTGCGTTTTTGCCAGAGTACCGATATTGCAAGATGGCTTTTACCGCTACAAAAAATATCATCACATATTAATATTGAGATCTCATCACACCCCTATAATGTATATTGAAAAATATGGAAATGACCTATTTTATTATATTACAGGACCAAAGCCTGTTGACAAGTGCCCTAGGACAGATGAGCCTATCTTCTGATTTTTATTTAGTTTCCTACCAACACCCAGTGAGCAGCACCATTGTCTTTGTCCTCTAATTGAAAACATTCTTGTGCTGTCTTTATCTCCTGTTCTAGCCCACAGAGACTGAAGTCAGTGCCATCCTGGCACGCTCATATGTGTGCGCCAGTGTACGCGTGTGTTTGCCTGGGAGGCTGCTGGAGCCACTGAGCATATTAAAGACCTGTTTACTCAGCTGAGGCTCCATTTGCCTTCTTCCCAATATAAAAGTTGCACACACAAACACCCACAGGAAGACACAGGCATGTGCAACACATGTAAAGGGACCAGCAATGAAAAGTTGAAATAATGCGATGGTAAAGGAGGATTATTCTTACTAAGTTTCCCTCTCTCTCTCCACAGCTTATCATAATAATAAGGACAGTGTAACCTTTTCAGTGAAAGAACAAACAAAAGACCCCTCCCCACTGCAGGAATGATCATGATGCTTTATCTTTAGTTATCTGTTCTTCCTGTGGTGAAGACCTACTAAAACACCTAGAGAGGATCCTAGTGTTTTATTCCTTTGTCCTACAGTAGCACGTTTAAGCACTTACCAGTTATCAAACTGGAAACTGTGTGGGATTTTAAACAATTCATTGCCAGTCAGAGAGAAGCCCTGTTTGATGTGTATTAAGTGGGGATAAGAAGCAGAGAAAGCAGGAACAGATTGTCACTTAACAATATGATGAGTCTTATTTTGGCACACAACAAAGGTAGCAGAAAATATCAGAATTAGAATATTGCAGTCTGCACGCTTCTTTTCTGCTTCAAAGCAAAACTGGAGAATTAAATACAGCAAGGAAAACTAAAGCTGCCATATTGTAATCAGAAACACTGTGATATTTATCATTTTCTGGGCAATTTTTCATGTGCTTAAATATTTTTTGCATTCAAATAAGCTCAAACTTCAAAGGGATGATACAGTTACAGTAGCAAGGACACAGGCACATGACGCACATCCTGCTTCGTTATAAATCTGTTCATTAATGTACAAAATAAACTAATTTCCAGAGCTAACTCCATATCAAAGACATGAGTGAAATACTTTTAAGTGTTTGCTTTGGCACATCACTCATGTCCTCCCTGCCCAGTGAACCAAAACCTTATCAGACACAAACAAGCTGCCCATGCTCAACTCCGCTTTGAGATATGTCTCGTCCACTGAGCGTATGTTTTATGAGGTGATCCAAGCAGTGTGTGACTGGCCTGTTGGCTGGAGGACAGAACGCTGGTCTCTTTGAAGTCCAATCCTGACAATGACACGGCTGCTGACTCTGAGTCCAGTGACTCATGGTGAAGCAACAGGCAGACTCATTTGTCCCAAGAAGAACGGTATCACTATATCATCTGTGGCTTTTTACAGGAAGTCAGTCAATAGTGCTAGCATTCTTCAGTAAATTACAGAGTTTTATCGATTTTCTTACTTCAGCTTCTGTTTTTGCAAGTGATATGTCAGTAAGAGTACACAGTCTGAAAGGGGTTAAATGAGTAGGAAAGGGAGTGATCACGTGTCTTTGAAGTGTCTGTTCCAAGATTTCACATGAACAGCTACACCTGCACACAGACACTTGAGGGTCACGTCAGCCGCTACACTCATGCTGCTACACTCATGCTGCTATACTACTGTCATGTTGTATCTCCTGTCATTCTACCTGTCTTTGTCCCTACCTGTCTGCTTTGCAATGTGCCAGATTTTGTCTGCTCTTTTTAATGTCTGCCTTTCTGCCCACTTACCTGTCACTCACTTTTAATTGTCTAGCTCAGTATCTATTTGTCTTCATGCAGAGTTCGTCTTTGACACGAGACCCTGCTACGGCTGTGGGAGCTGTCTGCTGGGGCGCCCAGGGGTGGATTCATCTTATCCAGAGTGTAATGTGCATTGTGTACAGCTTAATAGGGCTATTTATTGCCTCCTGGCAGCCTAGCCAGGTGAGCTCTGGCAGTATGAGCTATCATTAGTTTGAAACAGTCACTCAGATTGACATCTGTGCCTACACGCCTCCTTTGCATTAAGTGCAGCCTGTCACATCACTAATACACACATACTGGTATGCACAAAGGTACACACACACACACAAAACTGGTTGTTCATATATTACAACACAAAGGGAACAGGAGATATAATCTTATCACTGTCTTAAGACCCTTTACTCCCCTGATATACAGTGTACTCTAGCCTTTTGGATAATATTCTAGTAGATGTGCATACCTCCCACGAGGAACATCAGTGTCATCTTTCCTCCAGCGTACATTCGGTTGGGGGTCTCCTTGTACCTGGCAGCGGAACTCCACTGTTTCCTCTTCCAGGACCACTTGATTGATCGGCCTCCGGAGGAAGGTTGGTCGCTCTACAAGATGGGCACCACAGAAGAGAATTCAAGTATTTCATTATGTCAGTTTGTCACAATACAGCGCTTGTATTATTCCATACAGCGGTCTGTTATTAGAGAATAGTCCCCTCTATTAAAGACATATAGCAATGGCATTAAGGCACTGCCTGAGCTCATAACCGGTTCCTTTTTGGCAAGGCAGAAACTGAGGTCTATTCAGGCAACCTGTTCATTACATTTTGCTCTGCCTTTGTGAAACCTCATGACAGCTTAATGGCTAAATATCAAAAATGATTTACAGTGGATGTGCTCCAGATTGTATGCAACTCAGCGGGCAGAATGAGGAAAAAAGGCTCTGGGACAAAATGTAACTATGAAAACATTTGCCCTGAAATTCTTTGCACTATTGAGCCTGACATACATGGGAGAGGTGTCACAGAAGGAGAATTAGTAATTAAGAAAGCTGAGTAACATGTTTGTATGTCACTCTGCTACATCAGTGAAGAGAAACTGAAGTTTCAGGAAAACAGGAAAAGTAAAGCTTACCAAACACCGTGACTTGTGCTGTCTCACTGTCCCTTTCTCCAACCATGTTGGTGCCCACACAGATGTACATGCCAGCGTCACTTTTTCTTGTGTTAGAGATCATTAATTTTCCTCCACGAATCTAAAAAGAAATGAAAAAATCCTTGTAAACACAGACAACATCATGAGATCTTGAACCTTTCCACAAAACTGAGTTCCAAGTCCCCTTTTTTATTCCATGCATTGAAATCTACCTGTCAAACCATTATGAGTCACAAGTGCAGCAATAAAAGAATGATCCCTCTCTGCCAACACATGAAAACACTGTCAAATGTCTTAATTGGCAGACTACTTTGTATGTGACCAGACAGTTATGAGATCCACAATCGAGGCTGACAGTAGTTTTTTTTCTATTCAGCCCAGTTGTTAAAACAAATGGCAGTGATACTCACGGTGATCCTGTCATCCTTGTCATCAATTCGCACTTTGTCCTTCTTCCAGTAGATGGTGGGTTCAGGATGGCCTCTGGGAGGAACACACTCAAGGATGGCTGGCTCTCCTGCTGCCACCACTACATCTGTTGGGTTTTGTCTGAAGTCATCTCGCAGCACTGAAGGAAAAACACAGGAAAATGTTCATTTGTGTCACAGTTTTTAAAGTTAATTTTAAATGCCTCAATTTTTAAGTTTGCCATTTTTATGTCTCCTTGAATATCTCCTTATGTATATACAGCGCATGGCTTTTTAAATGGGATGTGTAGCTTCATGTGACTAGGCAAGCAGACGTGAAAGCTAATTGGAGGTAATGTCGGTCCCTGTGGAGTTAGCAGAACAAACACACACAGAATGCCTTGAAGCCTGGTGTCATTTACATGTGAGAGCTCACAGGGGTGCGGCACTGCTTCACTTAGCTTCACTTAGCATGTACACATACACACAAGCAGGTATACTGTACATGCTAACGCACAAAAAACAGTTGGTTGTCTGATGAGCAACTTCTGCCTCGCATGTAATCACCCCCAGGCAGGCCTTTAATCACAGAGATAGCCTTACACTGGCTCGTTGTCAAACAAGAAGAGCTGCTGTCACACAAACACAAAGATGAGCACACAAATGTAAATGTGGACATACAAACAATCACAAACAGCTAACTGTAAGAAAGAAGCTGGGTATTCTACTCGCAGCATACAGCTTCCATACCAATGAATGAACATAAAAAAATATCCATTATGTTCAAAAGCAGGTTTAAAGTTACAGACTGGGAATCACTCTGGCCCTCCTGCTGTGGGTACTCAGACAGATCTTTCTCCATTTGATGTACAATAAATTGAATCCATGAAGTAGCTCTTCAGGAATTTGAGCTTCAGCAGTGTCCATCAGTGAAGGACACATGATTCCTCTGATGGATAAAAGGACTGAGCTTGTTGGAGGATGTTTGAAGATGCTTGAGGACAGATAAATTAAGGGCACCACCACAGGACCTTATGTAAATTCTACATGGCACAGAGGACAATGACAGGGAGAGCCGAGATTACAAGAGGGGATAACTGGTTCATGCGCTTCAGGCTTCTCTCATCTCTTCATTCACTCTTCTTACCCTCACTACAGAAAGCCACACAACCATTGTCTTCTTATTTATTTATTTAAACCAAGGGGAAGCAGGGTGGAGGAGGAGAGAAAGCTTTCAACCCAATTATCCTGGGGATGCACAGGGATACAGAGTGGGACTTTTGTGTGACATGAATTCAAATGAAACCGTTACACAAGGGCAATAGGAGAGAATACAGAAGAGGTGGAAGTTGTGGCTTTCTCTCTCCTGTGCAGTGCTGCCTTCAAATCTAAAGAGCCAAGATAATTAGCCATCTCCAGAGTGGCAGACATTCTGGCCATGGTGGGCAAAACAGACACCATCACTTGGTTCTCTGTGCATTACAAAAACAAGTTCTACTGTTTAAAATCATAGCCTGGTTTGGACCATACACTGCCTGTTGTTTTCAAAATCACACAGGGTTTAATTACTATTTTTCCATTCACTGCTGATAGCACTCATGGGATTTTGTCAGAATCAATTTCCTTAGAAACAGAACAGTGAAAAAAGAACCACACGTTAGGTGCATCATTAGGGTGCTTTGCCACACTGTCTAATCTAATCTAATACTACACAGTATGTCACAGTGAATGCATCCTTAACTTGCAATCTAAAGAAATACACAAAAAATGGGGTGGGTGGTGGGGGGCAGCCGCACGTGCCAGCAAATAATAAAACATAATATACCCACGCTTGTAGAAGACAGGATAAACACTGCAACGCAAACAGCTACAAGCAAACAAAGAGGTGATACAACACTGGTGAAAGGATTATGCCGTGTTTGTTGGTTTAAGCTTGCTATTACCAAGACAACACTCTAAACATGTACATTTACTAAGTAAATGAGAGAAAAGGTCATTCAAATACACCTAAGTACACTATCTAACCCTAACTACAAGGCTAGAGTCATCAAGGTCAACCCCCATACAGTTAAAGCCCACAGCACACAGTCCAAACATTTATCACTTCAGTGTAATGTTTGTCTTGCTTCATTACAGTATGAGCATGCATCTTTTCCAAGGTTGCCTGTGGGCACCTCCATGGGCTGAACTACACTAGGTCAGGGATCATAAAGCAAGTGAATGCTTTTATATAAGAATCACAACAAGACTGGTTTCATAGTTCATTTGTGTAAGGTGCAGATGTATCATTTAGTGATCCTGTGTATTAGGTGTCAGAAAGTGAAACCTGGCTGCAGCTCTGAGGCCCTGTAGGCATTCAGGCCTGAATCAGAAGACAGATGTAAGGTAATTGCCTTTCTATCCTCCTGAAACTTTCAGCTCTTCTTCCCCTGAAAACATCTCACCTCCTGCGGAGTTCCAGTAGATCTTGCTTCCTTCCTTATTAATATTTATATATTTTTACATTTACACCCCTCTGTTGGCAAGCACTGTCTGTCAGTTCAGCTGCAGGCTAAACAGAACCCATATCTGAAAAATATTAATCTGCCTTTGTCTCTTCTGTTTTATTTATTTATTTCCCACATATGAGAGGGGTGGGCTGATTTGAAAGGAGGAGTACCAGGCAGGGGGCAAAGCAAGGAAAATTTGCAGCTCTTTCAGCTGGCATCGTTTCAGCACCTCATACTTAAAGGGGGGTGGTGGTGATGGTGGTGGGGGTGTCAGGTTGCAACTTGAGCTGTGAAACAGCCAAAGGGTTGAGAGACAAGGTCTTTGCCAAAATAAAAACACAAAGGAGACACCCACACAGTTATTTAGACTTAAACCAGACCATTCTACATTGGTAGGGGAGGCCTGTGCCAGCATTAGGGAGGTCTATGTGTGCAAGTGCGTTCTTATCTAAGATAAACTCAGCACACAAAGACACAGATACATGACAGCACAAACACACAGCATCATAGCAAAGAGGTGGCAGGGCAAGGACAGGATGAGGAGAGATATTTTGTACAGTGAACCCTCTTCTTCTACCCAAGACATTACTCACTGGAGGGTGACACTGCTTGTCGGTAAGATTAGTGGGGAGCCATGGCTGAGGCGTCCAGCCTGCATACTGAGATAAGTGCTGACAAACACTTTCACCTACAGGAGCGTACCTAGCTTTGGTTCACAGAGGTTGCACTCACTGATGCAACACTACAGCCCGATGTCTAAAACCTAATTCTTCCCCTCCGTTTAGACATCACAATGACAGCCATTCACCAAACACTCTAAAACCTACACACAAACTGTGAAACTATTCTTAGAAGCTGCAGGGCTTGGTATCTTTTTGTAATACTACAAATGTGAATGTGTACATTTGTTTGGTTGTTATTACTCTTCTCTCCCTATTTACTGCAGAAAAAGACCTTCCATGCTTTCATAGACATTCTCCTGGGTCAAGAGCTAAAAAACACAGAGAGAAATTACAGCAGCTAGAAGCCCGGGGCCATACCCCAGCACCCAGACTCACCACCTTCTACCCACACTCTGATTAGAAAATAAACCATGCACACACAAACTGGGGGAGCTATAGAGAGGTAGCTCCAAGCTATAATATCATTTCATTCAAGTGCTTTTTGTACTTCATCCGGCAAAGTGCTATTACAATACTGCCATTTTCAATTCCACCCTTAGAGAAGTGAGACAATATATATGTCACTTGACAAAACATTCGAAACCTACTATATGTGCTGTCAGTGAGGTTTTGTATTACTGTTGATGCTGAAGGCAGGAGAAGGATAATGGTACACTATATAATGCTACACTGTGAAAGGAGATGTGCTCCATTTGTCTGGATGCAAGGTTTTTCTCCAGCTCTGACACGATCATTCACCCTCCCACTGGCCAGAGCTGACCTCTGACCCCCATCCAGATGCAAAAATTACCCCTTCAACAAGCAGGCAAGCAGCAGGTTCATATATTCCCTGTGCAGGGGTTTGCAGGTCAGACCAGAGAAACAGCTGCAAAAATATGTCTGTCTGGTTGTGCCCAAGGCCGTATCTCCTCTGAGAACTGACTAGAGATGCTCATCATTAGCACAACTCATCACCATCTCTCTTTGTCTGCCTATTCATTCCTGGAACTATCAGGGGTCATTCTCTGCCTTTTAATTCCGTCCTCTCAGTTCATCACTTTTTCCTCCAATTCCATAGCGTTGGCCCATGCATTACATCTTGCCCCCCTTACTCACTTTACTGGCTTGTCAGTGCTCTCTCTGCACTGACTACAAATGAGGTTCTGCAGATGAAGCCATATACATGCACATCCTATCATTCTCCATAGACCATGGCCAAACCTGATATGATCTCCACCACCACTCTCCCTATCTGCAAATCCTGAGCTAAGGGATTGTAAATAACACTGTCACTTTCACAGATAAGATGCAGGAAATATGGAAAAGAGTGAAGGTAAAGAGAATCATATGGTTGGCAGTGATACCATAGTGATGGGAAATCAGCTGGTGATATCATATGAAATGTGCATCTTTAATAGAGCCTTGGAGAGAATAAAAGAGACAGAGCATGGAGTGAAAATGCTGAGAGAAAAGGGACAAGACATACCACAACACAACAGGGAATGATGAGAGGATGCCTGATCAAGGTCAAACTGAGGAGGTGGCGAGGAGTACAAAGGTGCTGAATAAATGGGGCTGACTGTAAAGGAATGGATTGCATTCCATCAAACTCATACCACATACTATGCTTCTCAGATTGCATAGATAAAACAGCCAAAACAAACATCCTCATTTAAACAGCAGCTCATTTTTCAACCAGCACCTCTAATTTGGCCTAACAAGCCCCTGGGCAGTACAGTAATGACAGAAAGACACAGTGCAGGTGATTCTGGTGGCCAGTCCCAGAAAAATATGTGGTGCTTCATCCACCCATTCATTATCTATACTGCTTATCCTGAAGAGGGTCGCAGGGGGGCTGGAGCCGATCCCAGCTGACACTGGGCAAGAGGCAGGGTCCACCCTGGACAGTTCACCAGTCTATCACAGAACATGCAAACTCTGCACAGGAAGACAACGGGTCGGTCAGGGCTCAAACCCGGAACCTTCTTGCTGTGAGGTGACAGTACTAATCACTGCTCCATCATGCCACTCAATGTGTGGTGCTGAATGTGAGAAACAATAAACTCTTAATTAACCTTTTTCCTTTAGACCCTTCAATAATACCAAAACACACACACACACAATTCGATTTTGTGTAATCCATGCTTTATGGTAATGTATAGCTCATTAAAATGTTAGTTAAAAACTCATTAAAATTCACTTGAAGTAGTAATGGCTTCATTACAGTAATATGCTGAAAAGCAAAGAAAAAGACAAGTAAGGACAAGGAGAAGAAAGAGAGCAGAGAATGACAGCTTTCTAATCACTTAATTGTGTCTAAAATGGAATACATTTGCATAATAAATAGCAATGTGCTGTATCCTCCTTTACATCTTTTCCCATTTTTATAGCATAGCATAATTAACAAACGCTATAATTAAAGATGCATTTTGCCCCAAAATGATTTTGGTGGCCACTCCAGTTTCCATTCTGTTGTCATGTCTATGGTCATGAATGTGTTTAGGGGGCTTGGCAGATGCTGAAACTGAAGCTGGCTGATACTGATGAACAATGTACCCATGGGTCTTTGTGCCTGCTCCGATAAGGCATGATGCTGTGCTGATTCTTGTGCTCAGTCCAGAATGGACACTTTACAGCCGGAAGGGGGAGTACTGTAAGGCGTGAAGGAAAGGGAAGCAGGGGAGGGCGTGGGGAGGTTGACGATGAGAGCGGGATTGATTTTCTGCCAATTCCAGCACAGAGACAGCACAGACAGAGGTAGTGAGGCATCGCAAGGGAGCAGGTGGATCTGCTTCCTGCATCAGGAAAAGGAAGAGGTTGGAGGAAGCAAAGTGAGAAGGAGAGAAAAGGAAGGAGCACACTCAGGCAAGCAGGCAAATGTCTCCCGCTAATGTCTTCTCTCTGAGAAATGTGTCTCCGATTGCATCAGTCCAATTTTAATATGACATATATACGTATAAAGAATGGAAAGAACTGTCCTTTTATGATTAACAGGGTATCAATGCCATGCAAGAAAGTGACTGATACTGAAAGCTGAATCACATGCTGTATCTTTGAACATTTGGAAAATAAAACTGTCTTTAACAGCTTAAAAAGTTGTATTGATTCTTATCAAGAATTAAACAAGTTGGCCATGGTTTCCTTTTTGCATGGAATGTATACATAGCTCACATCTGGTGAGCCTCAGCAAACACATCACTTTGAGTTAGCACTGTATAACACATCGGAAGTGGGCTAAAAGCATGGGTCTCTCATCAACTCTGAGTTTTTGGATATAAGTTACTGAACTCTAATACAGGCCTCAACCTAAAATATGTAATGTCGGGGAGAACACAGAAAATTCAATACATGCTGAGTGAACTTTTCCCTCAGGTGTAAAATATTAATTTCCTATACATAGAGCACAAAATACCAACCTGCCATCTTGGTTTCCTCCTACACCACATCAAACAATGTTGTAGCATCTAATTATTCTTTCATCCTCACCATCTCTCCCTCTCACCTGCTGCGTTGCAGATAACATGTACCCCCCTTCCACGCACACACAGTTTTCACATGTAGCACAAGTACAGCTGAGACACACTGTCAACCCAGAGCACTAAGAGCACTAACTCCAAGTACGAACAGTGTTAGAAGACACTAGGGTGACCAGTTAATCCGAAAAACACTACGAATTGCTGTTCAAGCAGTTGTTTGTGTCTTCAGCATATAACTCTGGCTTAACGACATTGTGGTGGTGACCTTCCACTGGGAAAGATAATCTGCTGGATGCCTCTGAACTGTGTCCAGGCTGGGAGAACGTGGCTGGAAAGTGCACACACACACACACACACACACAGATGCTGAGTTGCTTATCCGGTGTGGCATACTCTGATGAAAATGAAACCCCTGCAGCCACCGTGCAAATCGTCCTATAATATTTAATAGCTTACCGCTTTTTTCTTTACACCACCCTATTTGCTGCAGCTAACTTCTGCTTCTATTTTATTGTTTTGGTCTATAATTGGATTGGCAGTAATGGTGAGCAGAGAGCTGTTAGGACCTTGTAAAAGGTGTCACTCTGCAATGGCAGCCCTGTTTTAATTAAGCTCTCAGCTGGAGCTGAGCAGCTTTTATCTAACTTGGTCTGATGAGCCCCGATAGCAAGTGCACTCTACATCGTACTGCAGGAGAAGCAGGAGGAGGAGAAGAGGTGTTTACAGTAGCTGCAGATAGCCCAGTTTACTGTACTCAGCTGTCCTCCCTTGACACCAATCTGTATAGCTAGACCAAGAAGAAACTGGCACACATCATCAAAATGCAGTGTGTTTGTGGTGTGCACCATTAGTGTGTTTTCCCATTGTGACAGAACCCCACCCTTCAGTAGTGTGCAATCATGTGTGTATTGGTGCAGATGCATAGCCAGCCCCACAACATGGTGGCACCAAATGAGCACAAACAAGAATCGAAATGTACACAAAAGCAGAGCAATCTCACTCATTGCTGCTGAAAACCTTTGAAGTGATCCCGCTTCACTATCTGGATGCTTGTGCATATGTGTGTGATGAAGTACCATTAGTTGTAGAATTATTAAAAATGTGCTCATCACAGTCCTTCTTTGCCTGCTCCCCCTCTTCATTTCCCCTAATGGCTTCCTCAGATCATATTTCCTTCAATCAATACTGCCTAAAATAAGAATCCCACACCTAAGGTCATTTGGTTCCCTTATGTAGATTGCAAACAACACTGTTTCATACTACAAATCACTGGTGACTCTGGATCAGAACCTTACGAAGCAATTTGACCCAGTTCTGATATCCATTAAATGAAAAAGTGTGGCCATATTCTAGGTGTGTGTCTTTGGTAGGTGGGTGATACAGTCAGATTTGTGAGCAGAAGAAAGGTGAGGTCTGTCAGTGTGGCAGACAGAGAACAGGCATCAGATGGTGGGTATTAAATCACATTCAGCCAAGAAGCAGAGGCATTTAAAGAGATTTATTGATCACTTTATAGATCTTAAATCTTGAGCAAGGGCAAAAATTTATCTGGATGACCTTTACAACTGCCTCACCCATGGAAAGGGATTTTTTTTTTCTGTCTGCTTGTCCCAGGGTGTATATGTGTGAGCTGTTTATGATTGAGGGGGAAGAAGCAACTCACCATTTAGTCAGAATGTGCCTTTGAAAATGTGCATCTATATAACCAGCACTGCTAACACCCTGAAATTGTGGTATATACAACATGTGCGTCTGCTGAAGCATAATTGAAAGCTGCACATAATATCTAAATACTTGGAATAAATCATTGCGGTGCTGCTGCCTACTCAGCAAATCACTGCTACATTAGGCTCATATACAGTTAGGCACCACACACTCATACACACACAAACGACAATTTCAAGTGTCTGTGCTACAGTCTGTCAGTCTGTATAGACCACAGTTAATCTGCACATGGCAGAGCAACACACCAACGACACTAATGACACACTGATCACTCTATACTGCACTGAGTTACACTCATATGCCATCAATTACATTGCTGAGATAAAAAAAGACACAATAAACCCACACATCCACACATAGATTATTTACTGTATAGCTGATTCTCATGTTTGTAAATTTCCATGCAGTGTGAAAGACTTCAGGGTGTGTGCTGAGGTGCTTTGACATTAACTAGCTTAGCAGAGCATTTCAATGATTTACTGAAACTCCAGCTTCTCTGCTTTTCTCTGTGAGAGCGCTACATCTTGAGAGGAACCCCATGGCAGTCCGGTTGCTTATTTCACAATCAATCCAATTCATTATAATTGCATTACAGAGCAGAAATTGTGTTAGTTCCATCTGTAATCATTTTATTGCCTCGCTGGAGCTGGATATACCTGTACACCAGGCTTATGTAACCTGTGTGCTAATAGCGGACTTTCATTCATTTCAGAGCAAGGAGTAAAACCCAAGATACTCACTCAGATAATCTGGCCTGCTAGAACTAGCAGTTTGCATGTAATAACCTTGCTGTGTGTGTCTTGGTGTGTGTGTGTGACAATCCATGCTCATATTATCATGCAAATGGAAACAATCTGAAACACACCACTGGCCGCCATCACTCAGGATCAGTGCAGAGCACCGTGTCTAAACCATTCCTCTTCTGCCCCTCAGCCCTTCATTAAAAATAAAAAAATAAACTCTCCTTTCTTTCTTCCTGGTTTATCCCACCTTCTCTCTGGCACCACATAAAAAAAGGCAGTACTATTTCATATTGTTCTGCAATTACAAACCTGCCCAATAGATCTCTGTAAGTTGGATGTGTGATGCAAAGAAACAAAGTTAATGAGGCAACTTCTAATCTGAAGCTATTTGGAGCTCTGTCAACAGTACTGACTGCACTGCAGATGGGATAAGATATCATTGGAGGGCACCGATGACCTACATAGCAAGGACAAGACAGTGGCTCAACAGCAGCACAGCACCGTGATCCCACAGCTCTCCAGGGCACAGATTCTGCTGCAAAAACACAAAAAAGTCAGACATTGCATGTGTGTGTGTACATGACAGAGCATTTCCATACACACAGCATCCTTTATCTTAACAGTCCCCAGCGTTTATATCACCCAGTAGGTGAATCTAGTCCATGACTATATACCACTATTACCATAAGCTGCTGTGTAACACACAATCAATACTGAATTCACCTGGCAGTTAGCTAATAAATCAATGATCTGGAACTACTGACTCAGAACAGCCTAGATAGAAGGTGGAAAGGTGGTGGAGTGGGTACAGCTGTGGTCCTCCACGTGCCTGCTGGGAATGATGATCATGAGTGTTTGATATTGAAGCTTTGTGTGTGTGTGTGTGTGTGTGTGTGTGTGTCTAGGAAAAGTGAAAAGATAAGTGCATCTTAACAAGAAAGATCATTAAGGGCATCACAAAACACTTCCTGATAATAGGCCACAAGGCTTTATTACTTAACAGTGAATTTATTTATTTTTATTTTATTTTTGTAAATCAGTATGTGTAAAATTTTATTTTACAGGTGCAAATGTTTTTAAAGAGTTTCTAATTAATATTTCATTAGTCCTAATAATTTATAAGAAGTAATGTTTTTCTTAAACAGCAAACTGAAACACACAATTTGTGTGTTTTCGGGTAATTAACTCTAATTGGCTGCAAGGACAGCATTCCAAAACTGAAATTATCTACAGGCAAATGTTCAATTTAACATATATGGACAATTGAGTTTCAAACAAACATTTATTAGGTGTAAACGGAGCTTTTCTTTCAAATGACTGTTTTCCCTATAATTAGTATCTCGTTACATTACAAACCACCTCCTAAAACAAAAATTGGGAAATTGCAGATGATTAAGCTCTTACTAAAATATCTCTGAATCATATAGATTATCTGAAATGCGGCTGTAACTACTACAATGAAAATGAAAAACACTACTGCGTTCATGATACGGACCATTTACAGCGATGCAGACATTGAACCAACCTAAAATCTGTTCATTTTTGAAGACAATTCCATCTAATACTTGGATCAAAGGTGACTATACTTGCCATTTAAGATAAAAGCCATATTTTTTTCTTTGATTAATTCCAGGTCCTTGAAAGGTCACTGTGATACAATGACATTTGAAATTGGCATGTCTAACCCCAGAAAGCAGGACACTGGGGAGCCATTAGGAGGGACTTCTGTAGTTTAGTGTAGCTTGAGACGCCACTTCAACTGTTTTTCTGGTTTCTGCTGGAATTCCTGATTGCACACGGTCAGTACACTCAAATATGTTGGGCTGGTGGACACATGTATCTATAATACAACTCAAGTATATACTGATGCTGCAAGCCCCCCATATGTCTGAATGCAGAAACAACCAGATGCACTGTCCCCTGGGTAATGAAAGAGCACAGTGAGAGTGTGGTTGCTGTAAAACCCAATTAGTGTGTGTAGTTAGATCAGTTTTCTCAGTTAGAGCTACACATACAGATAAGAGCTTCTACTGTCTGGTGGTCTGCCCCCTGCTGGATACAGACAGCCAAACATGTACATGTGGAGAATTAAGGATTACAGGGGGGATAAATTACTGTGTTCATGTATTCTTTGTTAATGTGTTCTCTAGAGGAGGCTTGGTCAAGTCAAATGAGCATAAATTCACTGAGTCTGTTTTGCCAAAGGCAAATTCATAACACTATACATAAAAACAGTGGCAAAACGTTCCCTACTAATTGATGACCTACGATAAGAATCATGTTGTGTGTGTGCATCTTTCAGCATACATAAACATGGATGCAGATTTCTGACACCACAAGAAATTTACCTCTGTTTCAAATGCAAGTAATTAAAGTCAGACTTTGGCTCTTTTTTCCGTTTCTGCTCCGCATGTTGCAGAGCTGGGTTTCTTGCTTTCAAATGACTGTAGCTGAAGACAGAAGGGGTGGCTGACAGCGTCATGGCACCAGCCTTATCCCTGTCTTCAAACACCTCCATCTCCCACAGCCACATAAAAGAGCAGAACAGAGTGGTGGCAATCGCAGCAGCCTTGCTGTGCAAGCCTGCTGCCCTCAAAAGAGCTACTTCTGTTTGTATGTGCCGCATCAGTCTGGGCCCTTTGAATGCACAGATCACTGTCGAGATGCTGAGGCTCTCACCAAACATACTGTACAGCTGGAAATAGTGCAAAAATACAGAGTATTCTGCATTCTGGGGGACACAGACAAAGGCTGTGTGCATGTGTCTCTAAGTCTTTGAAAGACTGTGACACTAATTTAGACAATTTGATTAGTATTGATTAGGAAATCATTTTCAATTTGCATTAGCATTATTGAATATCAAATGTCATTTTAGTGACTGTTTTCCTAATATTTTTGACTTCACTGTTTCTGGAGATGACCCTGCTCAATAGGAGTCAACAATTAAGTAGCAATCCAGTCAAGAGACAGAGGAAGAGACAGAAGGGGAGAGAGAGAAAGAGAGAGTGAAGTGTTTTTCACTATCTTTCATTATTCAGCCTCAAGCCATGAATAACTGAATAACTGAATCCATGATAGCGGGGAGGGAGGGCTGTATTTTCATACAACATGTCTGAATCTAGGGAAGCACAACAAGCCACAAAAAAAGCTTCCTCCTCCTCCTCCAAAAGAGGTCTTTAAATGAAGGGCTAGGAGCTCCGTTCATGCATGACTGCTCCCTCTGCATCCATTTCAAGCACGGGCCGCTGCAACCCCCCACCCTTTGACTGGATACAAAAAAAATAACAATAAGGATGTTTAAAATGTCTACTTCTAAGATGTGTCTTATATTAATGAACTATTGAAGATGATTTGGCCAATGGGAGAGCGATTGTTATTACAGCTAATAAGAAAGGGGCCAAAATGCTGCTCTACAGCTCTAGTCCAGCCGGTGAGGAGCCACCCACGCATAATGCTTCTTCTCCTTGGACTGCTCCTGAATTAAATATGATGGCAGGAGTGAAGAAGGTGGAGAAATGGGAGGGGAAACGAAGGGGAGAGATAAGAGGAGATGGGGGCAAAAAGCCTCTGTTTAAATAACAGAAAGGTAACATGTGAGCACTCTACTGAGGAAAGGGACCCCTGACCTCACTGTGCCACAGTGACAACCAGCACTTAGCATTCTCCACAGGAGTCTGAACTCACCAGGTAATTGTTGTGTTTTACATCAACAAGACCCTGCAGGATTGTGCTACTGACAAACATCCTAAATCAAATAACGCATGTGTATTTGCTTTGTCACATCATAGTGGCAAACACCCCTTCCCAGCTAAGAACCTGTCATTAACACAAATAATTCATGACCACTCTTCCCTACAGCACTCAGATAATTAAAGTCGATCAACTCATTTGAGGAAAAAATAGCAGTTTAAAATGGCCTTTTTCAATTCATCTGCTGATTATCATAATCACTTCATGGCTGACAATACTTTGTAAATGTGTGTGCTATTAATGTCAGCAATTATGGGGGCAAAATGCAAATGAGCTGCCAGTGTGGACACATCCATCAATCTGAGCAGATGAAGCACAAACAGACCCAATCTTACGACTGCAACTGTAGAGTGACCCCTCCTGTTCACTTCATCATTATCCTCTATGAGTTTTGACCAAGCAATTGAGGAGGAAAACTCTGCTTGCATTTTTACTGTACACACTGAAAATGGGTCTTTGAGCAATTTATAGAGGTAATTTTACTGTGAAAATGGATTCATTCTAAGTTCACAGTGAATGCCTTCTTGAAACGTAATGGCTGCTCTCCTCTAGACCCCTCCAGCCTCTGCCTCTTGACTGTGCCTCAAGCTGTAGATCACTCTCCCACGAGCCCTCACTTCACTGTCAGGCCAGCAAATTCTACCTTCATTAATAGCAGCCACTCATGTCTGACTTAAATTAACTTACAGGTTATCAATTAGCTCGGGCAAGGCCGGGCATAGTGTACTCAAGGGGAAAGGCATCCTGGATAGATGCTGGGCAGTGGAGACAGACACTACAGCTTTAGTGTCATTACACCTTCTTTTTTGCTTTAATCTTTTCTGCCTCATTACTTCCTTGTTATCTAAAATTATTCACCTACTTGATTACAGAAGTTTCTTTTTTTACTCTTTCCATTAGGGTAGCTTACCTTAAATCATTTTAAAAAAGAGTCAAGCAATTAGCAGCTGATGTGACAAATGTTAGACAGCTGCTGGTCCATATACAGAAGAAGTATAGAGGACAGAATGTCCACACGCTGCTTGGCTCTTCTCATGAACAAAGGTGTTTATTTTACCACAGAACAGGTCCAGAATGTTCATTTGTATGCGTGTCACTGCCCAATCACGCTTTCATACACAAATAACCCTTTCACCTTAAAATACTAAATGATTTTCTACATAAGCCTAACATTTTTTCTTTCTGATTATTCATGCATCATCCATCTTTCCATCTACTCCTTTTCATTGATGAGTTAATTTCCCTCCCATTGCCTGTTGTCTGAGTGACCCTGACGACCCATGAGAATCTCCTAACAGGCTCCTCTTGCCTGTCAGGATTGATCGGTCCACAGCACCCTGTCAGGGCCGATCAATACATCATTCCTTTAGTAACGAGGCCCTGCTCGCTTGCCGCCTCTTCCTTCCCTGCATCACTTTACTTCCATTTTATTATTATTTCTCGCAGCAGATCGATACAGGCAAACAGGCCAACTGTAAACCACACCACAATTAGAGCAGCACCTAATCTTCTTGTTGATTCCATTTCCATCACTAGCCCGCGAATAACACAAATGATAATAAAAACTAATGGGATTTTGTGGAATTAAATCACTTAAACAGTGAAGAGAGCCTGGCCGCAGTTTTGAACCAATAAAGATCCTGACAGTCAATATTTTCTACACATATGCTCTCCAAGCTAGAAGAGCAGCTTCTTCTCAATGTGATTTGGGCTGACAACTGTCAACAGGTAAAGATAAGTAATTCACAACATTAACAACAAACAATGCAGTGAAATAAATGTGTAACAGTATTTCTCAGAAAACCAGAACAAAACACAGAATACAGTGTACACTTATACTGTATAGTCCACACGTAGACAATACACATTCAAATATGCAGTCCACACAGACGGAGTGATGACACACTTGGGTGAACACAGCTGAAATTTTAGATCTATTTTCATCCCATTAAATGGATTTCTGCTGAATAAAATTACATTTCTAATATTGAGCACAGAAAATGACATGCTTTGTGGTGAGATTATTTAATAATGACCTCTAGTCTTAATTAGGCAAATTTTATTAGGTGAATCACTAATGGCATACTTAATGTTGAGAAGTCAGCATTTTTAAACCAAGAACTACAGTGGCATCTTATGTATTTGTCTCTCTCTCTCTCTACAAGAAGGAGCTTTCAAAATGGAGGTTGAAGGTGTCACTGACTACAAGGTAACTGATTTCTGCAGTGTCATTGCTTTAGTAGCTGGTTTACAGAGAGACAAAATAGACAGAGTTAATTTGATCATTGAATTATAGATTTACATGCTCTGTCGCTTGGCCTGTGTTTGAGGGCAAGTCTGTCTGAGAGCAGTGCTGGTGGTGCGAGAAAAGCTGTCGGCTCGGTGCAGGTGGTGTGCATGGGAAGCAGTGTGGAACCGCAGCCGTAATTAGCAAATCGAGCTCCCAGCTCCCTGTGAAGTCCACCCTTTGAAGGAGGGGGCTCTGACTGATCAGTGGCACCTCTGATGTATGTTTGTGAATCTTTCAAGGGAGTGAGAGCTGCTAACAAGGCCTCATCCATTACCATTTGAGATGTAATTAGCGTTGTTGGAGGAATGGAGCAGAGCCAAGCAAGAGTGGCTCAATCTGGGCTCTGTGCACCTCAATGTCCCACAGGGCGGCAACAGCAGGAGGATGAAGTGAGTGAGCAGAAATAGATTCCCTGGAGAGACAGGGCCTCAGCAGCTCTGACACGGAGGCCAAACAGACACACAGCCACCATCCTGGAGTACAGGGGTGCAACAAGGCAGGCAGCACCAGGCTCTTTGTTGGAGAAGAAAGAGCCTTCAAAACAAACAGATGCACATTTCTTGGCCCCACTTTGCTTGTTGTTGTGATTAGTGGTCAAAGTTTCTGACAATGATATCACAAAAATTATTTTTTTTTACAATAAATAAGTTATATCTAAAGTTAGTATGGCCCATCATACAGTATGTATGACTTGCTTCTAGAGCAGTAAAGGACCTCCATCACCTCCATCATGCCATTCACAGCAGTAATCCACTATAGCCTCCTCCACTGTTCATGACCTTCTATGTGTGTGTGCTGTGCCAACATGGGAGGGTCTGAAATGACAGATTAGTGAGGACTTAAGTGGCAGCAAATCTGTGCCTCTCGGGTCACAGTGGGGTCAGGTCAGGTGTGACTCTTGCTTTTTTATCTGTTTCAGTCAACCTTTAAAACTCCTTAGGGTTCAGTTTCCTGTTTTCACTGAACAGCCACAGTGATTTAGTGGAAGTTAATGAGCCATTAGTCTTCAAACATAGCAACAACACATTACAAACCGGAGATACCAGCTACACACAACTCTTTGTCCTAAACAAAAAGCTGACATGACTAATACTCAACGTCAGCTGATAAGAAATTAAAGAGACAAAAACAAAAATCCGGCACAGAGCAGTCACCTCTCTGTACTATACAGTGCTGGTGTAAGTGGACTGGGAAACAGCAGAGACAGTAATCTGTGTCAGGCCAAGACATTTCCCTCTCTTCCTCCCTCTCCCCACTAAGATTGTTGAAGTAGGGTGTTAGGCAGAGCTGCTTGCATCAGTATGCAGCATGGAGACAGTGAATCAATGGAGCCTGGAGGGCTTTCCACTCTCTCTCTGTCACAACCCCACTATTAATGAGCAGGAACCAGGGCCTGTCCACTCCACTTGCAGCCACACGCTAAATTACCAGCAAAACACAGCATTTATGGGCTCCCGCAAATTAAAGTGGCTAAATCTACAAGGACACCCAGACCTTGTATAAACAAGAGGTTCACAAGGTAGGCTGAGAATAGAGCCTGAGAAATCCAATAACTGTACAAATTAACAAAGAAAAAGATATAGCACATAAGGAAAAGTGGCTTCCCCCAGTTCTCAGTGGGCACACAATATCTGGTCTGGTGTGAATGTTAGGATTAATGGTAGACTCATATAATTGCCAGGCCAAGCACCTGACTGGGGACTTGTTCTTGTCCGAACATACTGTACAAACACAGTCAAAAACAAACAAAACAACATACGTTTAAAAAGAGAAATGGTGAGATAGAGTAATAATGTAACAAACCATATAAATGAGAGGCATGGTAAAATAATACATAGGTAAACAAACAGTAAAGCTGAAGAGGAAAGGCTTTTAAACATTTAAGCGCGAGATGCTGCAGGATGACCTGTAATGGGAGAGGGGGGAAGTGGAGGAGTGGTAAAAGCCTGATAAAATAAGAGACTGTAATCCCACTCCACTTAGCCATCAGACAAAGAGATGCTTTAGGAGTACATGAGCAATATCATCATAAAGTCACAACATCTGCCACTGTTTCCAAGCTCCCTGCCTGCTTCTGTGCACACTGAAAGGAGTGACTAAAAAAACTAAGAAAGACTATTTACAAACATAACTGTTTATTATGTAGGTTTGAAAGAGGAAAAGGAATAAAAAAAGTGAGCTGTATATTACTGTAGATATAAACATATTAGTCTATAACACAAAGGGTCATGGGGAATGCCAACACTGAGAGAAACAGTATATACTGTATAAGGATAAATTCAATTTACAATAATTACCTAACTTTATGATCACAAGCTTATGAAAAGATGCATAATCACATCTCTAATTATTATTTTCCTAATGCACATTCCCTTTTCTTGTTTGCACATTCTTTTTTTTTTTTTTGTTCTCCCAGCCTTATCTTGTCTCCTTGTTGTTTTACGGAAGAACGTTATACATACACACTGAGAGCCACTGTACCAGAGTCAAATTCCTCATGTGTCCAATACACCTGGTCAATAAAGCTGATTCTGAGAATCTAAGGCTGTAGAAAAATGACATGTTATTGGCAAATAAAGGTGTTTATTCAAACCTTTCTCCTCATTGTAAAACCCTTTTTGGGATTCTGTTTACTTACATAATGTACAGTACTTAAGGAGTGGATGAGTTGACCCCTGACTCAAGAATACGATTCAAATCTCACTCTAAAGATCATTACATCTGGATCACAGTGTTATTGTCCTCACTGTGTTGGGCAATCAAATGGATTGACTAACTGGAATTCGAGCAGCTACGTCCTGAGTTTGTGCCAAAAAAGGGGTTTGGATAAAATGAAGAGCCACTGCCTGCCTAATTTAAAGTGTGCATGTCTTTTAATATGTGGTCCTATACTGTGGCTTTGCTGTATCCTTTTGAAGGAGAGTATGACTGTTTGTAAATCATTGTGCTTTTGACAGTGTGTCAGTGTGTGTCAAACATTAAATGCTTCAAAACGGGCCTCCACAATGTGCCTTGGGACCAGACTGCTCACCCTCCTTCCATCTCAGCAGTGACAATCCACCGCTGTGGGAGGGACAGCCTAATTTCCCTGCCGGCTGACATCCATTCACCTTGAGTGATGAGGGAGCAAGCCCTCATTCACATATGCATACATATGTATAGCTGTGTGGCCAGAAATACAGAACACATGCACACAAAGAAAATGTTACTAAAACAGTAAACTGAAAGCAAGGTTGGCTGTGTTGACAGGCCCATTAACTGGCCTCTGCCTGCCACTGCAGTCTTGTTTCCCAACCTCCAATTCTGAGGAAAGATACAGGCCTGAAACACCCAGTATGCTCCAGTGCACCATAGCTCCTTCCAAAGCCGTTGTTATCCAGTGTTCTGCTAACACCCCATTCCCCCTTTTCATTATCATTCTGAAAACAAAACTACTTCAGTGTAATAGGCTGCCACTCTCCCCACCATCGGGTGCTTCTCAAGGTAAGGGTTGATGAGAATATGCATGGACCTCTCATTGAAAGTTAAAGGAGGTGAGTGAGACATGATCAGAGATGGGGTGCCCTCTGGGGCTAGAGAGGCCTCCACTGTGATAGTCTCTGATGAAGACAAATGGACAGGACCAACATGGCCTCCCTGTGGCGGGGAATCGTCTGCAGACAAAAAAGGGGGTAGTGGTGGATGGCTGGTTGGATGATGGACGTACAACCTAATTGGTGACCTGCAGGGTTAGAGGTGGGGTGGGGAGGCCTCTGCACTGACAGAGTGTGAGCGTCAGTCTGTCCTGAGCAGGGGTCAGGGATCAAACGATTTGCAGGGAAAGA
>NW_018128060.1:289580-297739 GCF_001952655.1 Monopterus albus | reverse complement strand
CTGAGACAGACTCATTTTGCCACTTTAAGAAAGAGAGATCATGTCTCATTCTATGATCAAACCAACGATCAAAATGAAACACTACAGCACTCCTCAGATGAATGGGGGACACAAAAAATTGTGTGTAAGGCTAATTCTGTAACTCTGTAACATGACAAGTATTGGAGGTTTATGTTTGGAGAGGGGAGAGCAAAGAGTATAAAGTGATGACAATAGAAGAGAAGACAATTCTTTGTTTGCTTGTGGACTGTCTGGTTAGTTCAGCACTGAATACCGCACCAAGAGAAAAACAAAAATAATCTCTAAAATCTCTTGTTGGACACTAATCTGAAGCAGGGTTTGAACATTGCCCTCTGTGCTTAGTTCTTTTGAAGCAGCTGGAGGGAAATCGATCACACGCCTGAATTAATACTTAATCATAGAATCGCAGATGCTCTTAGCTGAGGCCTGTGTCTATGGCTGAACAAACCAGAAAGAAAGAGGGAAGGGTTTGGGTAACAGGCTGAAGTGCAGTACAGAGTGGACTACGTGTCACTTTACTTATCGGGGAAAAAAAGACATGCAGCATGAACAGATATATTCACACATATTCAGATCACCACATATTGTATGAAATAGAAAAGGTCCAACTAGCTACATTTGACAGAACACTATAGCCTGACTGCTTGATATTTCATCTCCTTGTCAGTTAAAGCCCATTTCCTGCCAAGAGAATCATGTATCAAGCCTGGATGTAATATTATTTGCTGCGAATAACATGCAGCTTGGCTTTAATGGACAGCACAAAGACTGGCAATAATCCTGTGGAGAGGAATGTCAACACGTTACACCGTACTAAATTATTGAAGTGACACTACAAAAGTGGATGTAAATATATCCAGGCTGAATAGACTTGGGAGTGCTTCCTTCCAAGTCTATTCATACAGAAAACTGCAGCACTGCTGTGAATGACGGGCTTTCACAAGTGACTGACATTACTAATCTCATTGGACTCTGATTAGAGAACAAGATAGCCATTAAGAAGAGAATCCATGTGAGAAATAGTTTTAAAGCATGTTATTTGCTACCAAGGTGACAAATGGAAACACAATTATTTTTTGTGTATCACTATAAACAAAAAATTATGGTTGTGCAAGGACTGAGTGTCAAATACCCATTAGAAGTTTCTTGAAACTAATTAATGTGTGGGAAGTTTGAGTAACAAGTAGTTATGTACTGCAATTATTTTTATTAATGTGACAAAACGTGTTGTTTTTGTTTGATAAATGACAGATTCCTCTATATTAAACAATTTAACATCTGTCAAAGTGGCTATTAATTATCTGCTGAACATGTAATAGATTTATCTTTTTCACATCAGTTTTCTATGGAGTAATTTGGAATCAAAGCTGTTATTGTTTTATGTCTCACTAATGTAGCTGACTGAGGCTTAAATTATGCACGCAGAAGTAACAAACGAGGATATGACAGGTTTCATTCTACCGTGGGAAGATATACAGTCTAAGTGTATTTACTGAGGAAAAAAAAATAAAGAAAGAAAAATGAGATGAATGACAAACCAGAGTGAACCAAAAAGGCTTTGGGGCTTTTTCTAGTAGCATCATGTGGGAATGATAATGACCATCTTGGATCCAAAAGGACAACCATTCATCTTAACCCTGGTCTGCCTGGCAAAACTCATAATCCCCTAACACCCACGACCCACCGCTAGACATACGACACTTTGAAGGCACGGGATAAGACAGTACAGAACCTATTTCTCACCATTCTCATCAAACTCAGCATGCTTATTTAACATAGCCCTGATTATTCAACATATCTGCTAGCCAGCATTAATTAGGTCTTTTACCAAATCTTCACCTTTACACCTCTGAAAAGCCTCCCTCGTTTACTCTCTTTACTGGTCCTTCAATCAGACAAATACCTTTTCCCTAGTGATGAATTATTTCATTCAGTCTTCTTCTTTTATTCCCTTACTCTGCAGCTAGACTAGCATCAAATGCTCTTTTCTCTTTAAACATCCTCTATCCATCATAGCAGGAAGCCTGGTCCGTCCACCCCCCCCAATGCTCCAACTGTCCTCCTCTTTAATCCTCTTTATTTTTTCCTCCCTTAAATCAGCCATCAGGATGAACGATGGTGAAGGTTAGATAGGTCCATTTTCATCCCCCTGACTCCTGACCCACTCCCTGCTTGCCCTCGGTGACATTACTAAATACTCAAGGGAAGTGAATAGTCTCTCCATTTATTTCTGAAAAGATTTACCTTTCCTTTTTTTTATTCGTTCAGCATGCAAGCTTCACATTTGTTTGTATACATATCATAGCCTGTGTGTTTCCTTCTCTATTTACAAAAAAATCTCATTTTAACAGTAAAGGGTTTGTGGTCTTTAATTTGGTTAGCAAGTGTCATAACCCTGAAGCCTGTGAAATTCAGCGTGACAGTATAATTTCCAAAGTACATTGTTGTTCCTCCTCATGTAATCTCTAATCATGTGATAATGTTGGCATAGTGGTATAAATATCTGCTGCTGTTTGTGGTAACCAGTGCCAGTCAGAAGCAGGATTTAGGTTTCTGTTTCACTGTGTAAGGCCTGACAGCCCCCAGGGTCACTGTTTGTTCAGTCAACCTCCCGTTTTTTCCAAAAAGTATTAAGCTAAAAAAGTTTCCTCAAGCAGCTAATGAAAGAGAACTGATGGCCTAAACAATCTCCAGAGTCACCAAGAAGAAAGCAGTAAAAAACCTATGATCACAAGAAAGAACAAAAACTGAAACTCAAGAATGATTGACAGTTCCAAATAAAAAAAGCAGTAAAGCCACAGGGAACAAAATAAGGACAGAAACAGTCCTAAATGAGTGGTAAATCTGATTAAGCGTCAGAGCGAGGATGGCAAGCAGGGCTAAGTGACTCAATGGATGAGTAAGTGAATAAACAAAGAAGAGAAGATTGCGGTGGCTGCCTGCCCCAGTACCACGTTATTTGAGCAGCCTCGTGTGTACACAAGCCAGGTTGCTACGGGCTGAGTTTCCATGCTCTGTGCAATTACTCTAGCTGCACTCTGTGTCTGTGAGCTAATTAGACCTTGGTGAGCTCGGGAGTAGTAGACTGGAAGCTGAGGCGAGTCACTGGGGATGGAGATGGAGGTGATATCCTCTGTGTTTTTTTACCTGAAGCCTGCTCATACCAAACAGAGTAGTTCCGTGTTTACCCCACAGAGTGTAAATGACAAATGGCCCTGAAACAAGAAACAAATGTGCCAGACAAAATGTTTGAGCAGCAGCTGGATAAGTGGCTGCGCATGTTCCTTATTTCTCTTTCTTTTTCTCTTCTTCTATGTTTCCCTCGTGGGTACGCACACTTAAACATCCCTAGCCCCATCCTGTGCCACCAGAAATACCCAGCTGTCCGCTCATGCCCCTGTGCTAATCTGGGCCCACCGAGTCTACTCCCACCCCTGCTGGAGTAACCCAATAACGCTGTGTGTACTTAAACAGGAGTGTTGGCAGGCCTCCTCCACTCGCAGTCTTCTCTCTTTGCCAACAAATACACAGAGATCTCTTTCAACCGTGTTCTACCCAACTCAACTCCTTCTGAGTCGCTGTTACATAAACACCCTCCACAATACAGCGTAGTGTGATGGGTCTTTAAAGAAAGAAAAAAGGAAATAAGAATTGATGATTGCTCTTCTCTCAAGACATTATTAGGCAATATGTTGTAATTAATTGAATTGTGGTCTTGTTGGTACATGAGGTTTCCTGGCTGCTGAGCTTTCTCATTAGCTACGCAGATTCTGGCCCTTACCGAATAAACAATAATAATACTCGCCAATTGAAACGTGTTACGGAGATGAAACCTGATGGCCTCTGCTAGTAATTGGGCTCCCTTCCACTCATTAAGGGAGGAAAGCAATAAAAAAGCAATAACATTCTCAAAGTGCCATCAGAGGAAGAATGTGGCACTTTCTTTCTGACAATTCATCAAGAGTGAGGCCCTCCCCATTAGCTGAATGAGAGCCCAGGGCCAAATAAGCATCTCCCACTCTGTGCAAACTGTTTGATGGGTAAACAGTCTTTGATGTGTTCACTGCCAGACACTGACATTTTATGTGTACATGACCGTCAGGGCAAAGGAAAGACCATGGGAGAACTTCTAGTGTAGTTAACCATTATAGAAATGTGGCAATTCAAGGTCTGCAGTGTTTATTCAGACTACTTTGCTGAATCCACTTTGTGTGTTCTACATCCCCTGCAGGTTAAACAAAACATGGAAGTGTGTAAAGTCAGTAAGAAGACCAGGATAAATCTTCTGTTCGGGCAGTGATTGCATTTCCTTACAGGTGAGAGGGGAAAAAATCCAGTTTGTTGGTTTAAGTGTGTTTATGAACTGCAGGATTTTCTGCCAAGTTCTGCACACAGGGGCGTTCAGCTCCATTCATCACCCAATTTCTCTCAACAGCGCTGCTCATCGTAATTTGTTTTCTGAGCAGCTGACAAAGGGAAGCTGTCTCTTACCAGAATATTCAAATAAACAATTATCTCTGACTGGCTCGGGCAACAATGGCAAGAATGTTACTCCTCACATTGTGTTTCAGCTTGCCTCTCACTACTAAGCCTGTGGCTTTCAAGCAACGAAGGAAGAGGATATAAGCTCAGAGCGACACACAAGTCATCCTCTGGTCTCATTCCACCAGAGTCCTCTGTCTGCTTCTGACAGGGTTAGCAAGCAGGCAGATCAGAGTTTCAGTGCAGCTTGGCTAGGGAAATAAAACTTGTCTAAATCTTGTACCCTCACCTGCCCCCTCCATCTGACAAGTCAGAGAGGGACAAGGAATCCAAGTCAGAGGAAACACAAGGGATGTTAACCTAGGAATTCAAAACTACTTTTGGAAAGTTTTCAGGTTTTATTCCACAGTAAAAGCTGACAAACAAGTATTTGTTTGAGCTGCTCCATATCATCTAAGAAGGAAATGTTTCAAGCATTAAGGAATGGGGAGTGTAAGAAGATGAGAAGGCCAGTGTAAAGCCTCATTCTCTATTCTACCTACTCATGTGTCGTGCATAAACATGATGCATGATAATAAATAAGATGCACATTAAGGACAGACTCATGTATTAGTTTGCAAATACATAATTAGCACAGAACTGGACAATATGTCAATTAAAATCTTTCCAAAGTAACTTGAATTAATTTTAATGGAAAATTTGTAAACCAACTAATATACATGCTATTATTACATTACTAGCAATAGTAACTGCAGTAAGGCTCATATAAACAGTTTTGGTAGGTGGAGCATTCATGACCTTTTCTTTAGTTTGTAATGCACTGTATCACAGGCATGCAAATCAAGTCAGTAGCAATTTTCCAATTTGAATACCTGCTGTTTAATTTAATTGCTGAATGTTAATGTCTACCAGGCGAAACATGCTCTATGAGATGGTTTTTCAAGTGTGATTTCACACTGTAGCTGTTTTTTAGTCAGTGTTGGTACAACATGACTCCTGATTGTCAAAGGTTCCAGTTTAAGATTTAAGAACAAATATAAATGCCGCTAAGACTTGAAACTGACACACTTCAATACTGTCCTCCATTTTTTGCTTATCCATAAAATCAGGATCAATTGGTATAAATCTGCATTTACAAAGATTTAGCACATATTTGGATAAATCAAGTTTGAAACTGTCTATAAGTGTTTTCTCCCTGTTGTACTAAAACCCCCCTCCCCACCCTGCTATCTTCAGGTCTTGTGTTTATTTCTTGGCCTCTGTGGTCACTGTTGCTAAAACTGGCAACACATTTCTTCCAGCCGCTACTGATCCAAGGTTATAACTATGGCTCATTTCAAAGACAGAAGATGGAGGCACCCTGTGCAGGTAAAACTCTGGCTGGGAGTGGACCTGTTAGACCCAGGAGGTTCTGTATCACAGTAAGAGTGAGACAAAGAATGAGGCGAAACCAGGGTTATCAGTTTGGCACTAAAAGCATCCAAAAGACTAAAATTTGACACAGATGTGGCTTCCTTCCTTCTAGTCGTGTGAGTAGCTAGCTAATGTGTATATGCAGTCCATGTAGCATTTTAGTGAGAAGCTGTTAAAATTTACACCATTAACCCAACTAGAAAAGTCGGGAGTTTGTTCAACTATCAAAGCATAACATGAAATTTCTCATTTCACATGCAACTCACGGTTATGAGTGTGAAGTATGTAACATTGAAAGTGATGCGATAGTGGCCAGAACATTAGTACTGTATCAATATTACTGGGAAAAACCCATTCATCTGTATAATTAGCTTGTATTACTGCAGACACATCCATTACAAACAACATTAGACATATGTATGCATATCGCTAAAATGTAAACCTCTTTATTTCATACTGTGTTGCTGCAATGCCACTGAAAACCACAGGCTTTGTGGGCTCTATATTCCACATACATTGGATCTGGTTATTACTGCTGCACTACCTGACCACCATAACTGTCTCAAGCTGTCGTGACCACACATAACCTAGTTTCACAGACAGGGCAGGAGGGGCAAAGAGGAGTGAAGGGAGAAGAGAGACTGAGTTTGTTTTGACTCTGACTTTGCTCTTAACGGTAGAAAATTAAAGGGAGAAGTTAGTTAATGCAGCGTTAAAGGCAGGTTCCTTGTCATGCAACAGTGGTACCCAAATTCACACTTTCACAATAACACATAAAACAGAGTTAAATCTTTCAGAGATTTAGTTTGGTTAAACCCCTGTTGGCAGACATGGACGGCTTCAGTCAGATACAAGGTGTCGGTCTGTCTAGAAAGTCAGGGAAAAAGAGGAGATGGCTATTAAAGATGTTCTCCAGACAGCCCCCTCTGTCTTCTACAATAGCCAGAACAGAGCAGATGAAACATGCCAAGTTTATGGACGGTCACTTCCTCCCTTTTTCACATTCACTCTGGCTATGTCATCAAGTGTCTCTGGAGAGTAGTAAAAAAAAAAAAGGCCTGCACTTTGTATGGCTACAAACAGATTTCTTAGACTTGTGTTTTTTTATTGGTTTTATTTTATGCTATGTTTTCTTTTACTCTGTTGGGTAACTGTGTTTTTGGATGCTTTCAACCATAGTCATTATTTAGGGTCTTGAAACTAACAGTGATTCAGTGTCTTGTTCAGATACATATAAGCTGGGCTGTCACTGTGCTTTAAATTTCAACGTAAAGAGAAAATGTGTCCCGACTCATCGCCTCCACCATGCAATATGTGCTAAACTGAGACACATCTTACTGTATATGGTCCACGACTGTCTGGTGACTAGAACCACCTGCTAAAGTATGCATGCTAAATCAGTGAATCAGCAGGTCTGCAACACACACAAAGAGATTATTATTATTGGAGCTGCACATCTCAATGTATACTGTACAGAGATAGACACTATGAAACACTACACTCTGGCATTATTAAAATTATTATAGTTTGCTGTCTGCTCTCTGTCTCTCTGATACAGAGGGCCATATGAACAAAGGAGGTCCTCATTTGCTACTCTTTGACTGTGGCGCAACAGAATGGAGTCTGTCAGGATCACCTCCCTTTCCCCCTGACAATGACCCTGGGGAGATAACACCAAGCAAGGAGGAATGCTGTTTACTGGTAAGAAACTGAGACAGAGGGAGCGGCAGAGAGTAGTGTGGTTTTCAACATTTGAACCAAGCAGAGGAGACTATTATGTCTCTGCACAAGAATTGGGAGTGATTTCACAGTATATATGACGTGTAGGTGGAAGAAAGCCAAACAAAGACTAATACATTAAAGGGAAACACCAAAAGTTTGGAGTAGGAGAATCTGCTAAACTGTCAAGAACAGAATGGTCGATGAGAAAATGGAGTAAAGGAACTTCTTACTCAGTGGGAGTGATGTATGTTTTATAGCTATAGAGGGGTTTGGTGACCCTGGCCGCAGCCTCTATGGGACCATGGATATGGGCTAAACCAGCTGTGGAGGGTGGGAGGACAACTGCAGATGAAAGTTTAACAGCCCTCCAAAGGTCTGTATACCTCCACCCCCTGATGGAGCTAAATGTACAGAAGGCAGGACTTCTTTCACATCTTTGCACAGGGCCTCAATGGGGCTCATCAAACTCCTCAGCTGCTCCTCACTCTAGGGGTCCATCTGGTGCTAAGCAACCTGGAGGA
>NW_018128060.1:269776-289551 GCF_001952655.1 Monopterus albus | reverse complement strand
CCCCCCCCCCCCCCCACACACACGCACACACACACACACATTTTCACTAACGCACCATTCCAGACAACCTCACACCACATCTGCTCCAATTTCTCATGTGCTGTTTTAATTTAAGCCAATTAAGCAGATTTTCTAGATTTTATTTTCTGTTCAGCATCCCACTCTCACTCCCTCTGCACTCACCAGGATCCCAGCTGGGCTTAAACACACACAGACTGGTTCTCAGAACAAATATTAACTGCTCAGCCGGGGAGGACTGAGCAGGATTCTTGTTTAAGTGTGTAATTTGGGGTGCACAGGAACATATGTTAAAAATCTTGTTACAGGCATTAGCTTTAAACCTAGTGGCTGGTTTTATTAACCTCTCACTAGCTGCCGTGATTTCTACATCTTTATCAACAAGTTTATCGTTTTAGTTTTTGTTAAGGTTCTCTCTAAATTGTTTAGTGTGTACAATAACATCCCTGCATGTTACTTCGATACTGTACATGACTGTGTTTGACTATATGTTAAAAATGCTTTCACTTACCTATGTAAGGCAAGGGAGATGACAAAACAATTGTCAGGAACAGGCACATGGGAGGTGGCAGCCTAGTTCAAAGCAAAGCTTGCATTTCATGTAGGTCGAAGAGGAACCAACCATGACCTGAGGTTACTGTTAGAACCCAGTCTGAGACCACTATTAAATTCCCTACCCAACTTCTACATGCCCTCTACAGTACCTCTCCCCCTCCTGCCTCACCCCACGCTCACAGCTTTCACTTTGACATCTGCTAATCTCTAGACCTCTGACCCCAGGAAATTTACTCTCTCAACCTTGACCATTTTCTTTCTTTTTTCCCCACTTAAAGCCTGGCGGATCACCATTATCCGTTATCATTCCATTGTCTGAGGCCAAGAAAAACAATTTAAATTCCCATGAACCAACATCCACTTGCAGGCTAAAGGCGATGGGGATATATAACGGGATGTGAGGCTGAAAGGTGCTGTATGTCTATGGTGTGATAGTCTGGATGTGTGATTTTTGTCCAAACACTGTAATAAGCTATGCATAATGCCTTTGGCCTACCAGGAAATGGCCTTTTACTCCATATTTTATGGTTGTCAAAGACATCTGCTACACTTCCAGCATACATTTGTGGAAATTACATTTTACTTAACACCTACAGACAGCAGACATTTTCACATGAATAATATGCCCAGATGCTGCTTACACTGTGTGTTAACTTTGGCCAGACTGGGTGCAAGTAATGTGGGTAAAATTTGGTGAAAGCACTATGGCTGGATATTTTATTTCCCATTCACTCAAGGATCAACATGTGGATTCTTTACCACATAATCATGCACATTTAGGACTGAAGATTTTATCTGTTCTTGGGTGTGAAGCTTAACACACATTAAAAATACCAAAGTGAGTGGAGGAAAAGGCAATAGCAAATTGCTTTAAGCTTTTTCATTGTAAAGATGAAAATGCTGTCATTGACAAAATGACACTGTAGAGATATTGCTCAAGTGAAAACATTACACCTATATCCCCAAGACAAAACTGCAGCTGTACTTTATTCCTCCCCTTTGCATTGAACTCTGGATCCATTAACTAATACTGATTGCTACACAAAATTGGTTCCTGTAAAATGGTGAGAAAACAATCAGAATGTCTACTATGGCCATTCACTCATTCGCACTCCCAAGCACTCACAGATTCACACACCGGTGTCATCGCTGGGAACAACTGGGGGTTCAGTGTAGGAGTAAAATGCTTTCTCCAATAATTACTAAAATGTCATGTACTTTAAATGGAATTTTCAGTTAGCGTGTGTGTGTGTGTGTAAAGTCTATTTTCTGATCAGTGAATAACATTTGCATTTACACAATGGAATGGTTAAAATCTCCCATTATTATATTCAGCTTCACCTAAAGACCCAGACACTCCCACTAAGGCCTAATCTGACCAGATCAGAGGAACACCAGGATGCCTCTCTTGTTGATCTGTTGTGATCTAGCTGTATTGGCACCATCCATCTGTGTGAACTCTGTCCCTGCAGCAGAAAGGCCCTCATGCTTTCCACTATCCCTGCCCACCCTAAGATCTTGGCACCATATGGCACACTCCCACATTTATTATCCATCTGCTTCATTACTCTCCACAGCTATTTATCTTCACACTGCGGCCCTGATGCCATGACCATGGGTGGGCATTAGGCTGCTCTTCAAGAGAAAGAGGGGTAAGAAAATAGAAGTGAGCGAGGCACCGCCCCAATCTCATTTCATGCATCTCCTCCTGGAGCACAAAGTGAATAGAAGCTGCAGACTGAAGTCAAGTGCTGTGGTGGAATAAAATGAAGAGGATTTGTGTGAGAACTGCGAAGAGGACACTGGTCTCATTTTCCTTAGGTCAGCATGTTAAGCGGTTAGAGAAACTCGGTCATTCCTAAGTAAGGATATCCAACCAATTCCAATAGCCCTGAAGGCAGTCATCATCCCAAGACCCAATGCAAGTGCTGTTTTTCTGCCTCCCAATTCCTCAGACTAGGAAACTTAAGTGTTGTCTGAGTTCAGTTAATTGCTTGAGATATGACCCTAGGAAGTTTGTGAGTGAGTGTTGAAGCTGGAGAGATATTCTTTAACCTACAAACTAAAGATTAGCCTCAGAATGGGAAGGTATATAGCACAACTGTCTGTGGAACTAAGAAGATACGAGCAGTCCATTAGCACAGCAGGAGAACTGAGGCTTTACAGTCTCTGTTACTGATGTTCTATGTGCATCCATGTATTTGTGTGTGAGTTTGTTACAAGTTTCCCAGTGAAGTTCAAAATATTGTGAAACTGGACTACTGTGTGTATTGTGAGACAGGTGAGCAGTACCTGTTTGCACTTTCTTCATCCTCAAACATCCACTGAAGTACTTAAAGTACAGTATATTCAACTTTTTGAGCATTTCAGGGACCCTTCTGCCAGATCTCTTGGCTGAAAAAGCTGAATTACAACTAATTATAAAAATCACAGACATCATTACATTTTTAAATCTTGATTATTTCCCTCTTTTAACAAACCAGCACTCTGTGGTGTGCATGTTTGTGTTGGACACCATCATAATGATTCAGTAGGCGCACTAACTCAGCCCCATAATGACTTCCATTTTCCTTTCTGTTATTTCTGTGTCACTAGCCTGTGCCAGGGTGTTACAAGGATGGGGTGACCACAGAGGAGAAACTCTGGTCTGGTTGTGGTTCTTGGACCAAGCCCTGGGTCTTAGGCTGGGAGTCCATTTCAGCCTTGTTCCCCTCCTTTCCACCCTTCATTTCACTGGGGCAACAAAACGGCCTCACTGTGGGGTGGAGATGTTCTCTCCCATTTTCTTTGCACTAGAACTGTGGAGATTAGGTTAAACTCTTCTCCACACTAACAGTAGAAATTTCACAATAAAGAAAGAAGACATGAAGCACACTACCTACACATGTACTCTATATAATTTGAACTCGACTACGCGCCTTCTTTGTACTCCATATACAGTAAGTACTGTGTAAATCTGCGTCTGTGCTGCTCATTAACACACGCTTGAAATACATGTCTTAAAATAAGTGAAATCAATCTCTAAATGATCAAAACCTCTCTGCTGTGGCTAAAACAATGCCAGCATAAGGAGCACACAGAAAGATACACGCAACAGGATGTTTATCCTTAAGTAAAACACACAGAGAGAAATAGACAGAGAGGAAAGAAAAATGGCTCAGAATGAGAAAAAAATATTGGCAAAAATCCCCTAAAAAGGAAAAAATCCCACAAAATATACTCTTTCCTCAACAGTGCCCATATACAGAGCCAAACAAATATGAAAGGTAATACTTTGAAACTACTTATTGTATTACAAGGTTGTATCCACAAATGTTTATTTTAGCTAATTTCTCAGAGACTGCATGGTGGCCTGACTACTGTCAGAGTCTGCATGCCCTTCTCCATCTCTGCTTATAATAGTGGAATGGATTTATCATAATATATATGTGACTGTGTAAGGCTCATAGGTGAGGAAAAGCATAAGAATGAGAGTAGGCCTTCAATAATTACAGGAATATACGTGACTGCACAGCTAGTAAATATGCACACATTGTTAAAAAATCTATGGGATCTAGGACTGAACTGATGGGTGCGGGGGCAGTCAAATGAAACGTGCATAGCTGCATCTTTCCTTGACAATTAAAATTATTATATCTTCTCACCTTCACATTAGGTGTCTCATTGTAAAAAAGCTTAACTTGCCATATAGGGAAATTGCAATTTAACACATATAACTGACATAAATTACATTACTCTGGCAATACAGAAAAGTTATCTTGCATAATTATCCTAGTTCAGCGGAAGCAGTACTCAGACATTCCTCACACTCTATTCTAAAAGATATTATGTACAGTGCTCCTGGAGTAAAAAATTTAAACCTATTGTGTGATACAATGGCAGTCCTTAGTAAAATCTATCAATTAACTCCCCAGACCAAAACACCTTCAACAGTATGCACTGCTTTCGCAGACCATCAAGTCAAGATGGGCCAAATGAAACCCTCAACACGCTGTCGCACAATTATAGACCACTACCTGCTCGTCTTCCCTGTCAGGGGGTCATTACCTCTACTCTCATCATCAGGCTGCTGGCAACCAGTTGGCCGTGCAGTGTGAGCTCTGGTGCCTAGATGTGGTGAAATTGAGGGAGAAGCCATGTGCACTTTGTGAATCCAAATAGGGGTCACGTAACATTGCAGCAAAATCTTCCAGCAGTTCTATAAACTGAAGAGCCAGTTAGATTAGATCAGGGTAAAACTGTGGTTATAGCATGTCCCAATTCACTTAACATCTGCTGAAATAATACCAGCTGTATACGGTAAACATTACCACACTGTAAAAAAAGAAAAAGCTGAAAAAATGAAATTATCAAGGCAACACAATGCAATAGATTATAATTAGGTGAACAAGAGGGTACAGTTTGGCAGAACTCCTGTCTATACTTGTAAACTTTAGTAAAGCCAACTAAAGTAGTCAGAAGTTGAGAAAACTCAAAAATCTATTGCATTGTGTTGCCTTGATAATTTGTCTCATTTCCAGCAGTGCAGCAGTAAGATGATGTCTAATCCATAATATTGCCATGGAAGTCTACAGAGTACAAATAGTGGGTAAACTGAATGGTAATGAGTGCTATAAGAGCACAGCCTAAAAATACAGAGCGAGAAAACAGGACACAATGCTGCGTTATTCACTGTGTTTGGCTTTTTTACAGCTGAACCCTTTTCCTCGGTTCCAGAAAGAACCTCCAGCTGTGTCTTGTGCCACCATATGCATGAAAAGGGGCCATCAAAGAACATATTTCTTTCATTCCAGGCAATTTCCCTAATCCCTGATGAGCTGTAGGGGAGAGGAAAACATTTTGGGTGTGGGTTAGCAGGTGGTGGAGAAGGGATTTTCTGGGTAGTGTGTTTCAATGTGTGTATGTGTGAATGAACATGAGTTTATCTGAATACATTTGCATTATTGTGAAAACATGTTTAATGACTGAACCGTTTATTTTGTATTTCTGCCTATAGTAGCTGGTACGTGTGAGCATGTGCGTGTATGTGTGAATTGTATGCGTGGATATTTGGATATTAGCATGACACACAGGCCTCTATCCCCTGGGAGAAGGGACTGAGGAACCTTGAAGTAGCTCCCAAGGATTAGTTTATCCAATCTTCTACTAATCGCTGAAAAATTCTTTCCACTGGTGAGTCCTGCTCAAGATGCCTCTCACTTAAGACTCACTTCAGCCTGAGCTGGAAGAGAGGGCAGAGTAAAAAAAGGCTGTGCGCTTCCTTTCTTGAACAAACCTTGAAATACAGTACAAACACTAGCTACTGCTGTTTCTGGTTAAGGCACAATTGGCATTGTTTCTCCAAGTAGTCCAGCAGGTGATGGTCTAGTGACTAGTGGCCTTTCTCCCATTTCAGGTCAGGGCACAGCAGGGGGGAATGCCCTCCAGAAAGCAGTCAGTCCAATTTCTTCATGTCACCACCAGCAAGCTCCTGACAGCTCTGAGACGTTGGCTGCACTAACAAGGAACAGCAGCAGCCCACAATGTCAGCATTTTCCTCTGTGTCCTGACAAACCTCTGGGCTCTAGGAAGAGGCGGGGGCCGTGGGAGCAAGGATGGGGTGCCAAGGGCGGGCTTGTTACACTTTAATAAGTGTCACTGTGGGGCATTATATCAACTGCACAAGCAGGCTACAATTTCTTCGCCATGCATCCTCTGTCCTTTAGTGGCGAATGTTTGGGAAGCAGGGGGCACATTTTCTCCACTCCTTGATTTATGCAGAGAAGGTCAACCGTTTTCTCAGCACTTTCTGCTTCGCGTTCACACTGTCATGTTCACACATGCAAGCTGCCCAGTCTACTAACGCTTGCAAGAAACTCCACAGCTATTAAAGCTTCCATCTCAGTGGTGGTTGCTGAACATTGCTCATTTATTTTCTCCACCCATATTTTCAGAAACACTTGGGAGTCAAACTGGGGACCTTCTAGTCACAAGCTAACTTTCTGTGCAGATTATTAATGACTATGCAAAACTCATATCTGGAATTCCACTGGGGTTATTCATGGAGTGTTGGGTTGAGATCACACTGGTGGGGTCTACAGTACAGCTGATACGTTCAACACAAAGAGTCTTCTCAGGGATTGTCAGGATAATTTTATTGACTCTACTGCAGCACACCACAAATACTGTACTTGTAAAACAACAATAATCAGAAGTGGTCTTTCCTAGTGGAACATTACAAGGGAGTTTCCATCACTTTCTGGCAAAAGATCTTGGCACTTACAATAAAAGGAGGGAGGGGAAAACTGTGAAATCTGACTGGCTGACTTCCAAGTCTCCTATTTTTCTTTTTTATCTGAACCCTGCCCTCATGCTCTGCTTGGCTTCCTGCCAGAGAAAGTGTTTTATTATTCCTACATTTTTTTATTTCTCTGCATTCTCTCTTTCTCCTTCATTCTCTTTGGTTCTTGTCTAATGGTCTTTTGTTACCGCAGTGATCTTCTATTCCCTTTAACAGACCTCCCACAACAAATTGTACCTCATCAATCTCTCAGTCTTTTTATATACAACACGCATCTTGCTACCTGCACTCATATGTATAACTATTTAAGTCCTTAGAATTGTATATCTGCAATTTCCCTTTTTTTTTTAAATATTTGACAGGGGAAGGTTAAACAAATTGTGCCGGGTTTGATGGATTGGTTCAATTTGCACTGCCTCAGTCTTCACTCGTGTATAAGGAGGATCCAAAGTGTAGGACAACTGAGCAGCTGGGGGTGCTTAAAGTGTGCTTTTTCACTCCCTGCCAGTTTCCCCTCTACATCTACCAATGAGAAAGCCAATGATTTATGAAGCAAACAAATTTGTAAATGAGCATGAACCACTTCAGCACCCCACACTACAAACCTGCTGATGAGAGACAAAAGAGCAGAATGTGCAGTGCATAGCCTGCTGGCTCAACCCACAGACACATACACTGCTGTCTCAAGGGCTCCGGAGCCTCTGTGTACCATGTACATCTCCATTAAGAAGATGAAGTTAATTCAAGCTTGAGACAAAGACTTCATCACACCAGTCTGGCGCAGGTGACAAAACACGATGATAACTGAAGGCAGGTGCTAAAAAGAAAGACTTTAAAGTGATTAGTATATCACAGAAATAATTAGATAAATATGATTCCAGTGAGCAGGCATATTTTGTTCTTTCTTTGTTTTTTGCAGGAAGTGAATGAGTGAGGACTAAGAGATTGACTGGTGGGCGGTAGTGACAGTTGGGATGAGGGGTGGAGGGGGAAGAATACCAGTTATGTTCTTCCCCTAAGGGGCCTGGATATGTGAAAGCAATGAGGAGGGGAGAGCAGGTGCATGGGAATTCAGAAATCATTGCATATGCATACAGCTTATACAGCAAGCTATGACTTGAGGAAAAATAATGCTCATCTGGGACAAGCAAGTAGTGGATAGGAATGATTGGCATCAAGGCAAATTGTAGCCTTTTGACCCACAGACCAAGCACTGCAAATCTAGCCTGTCTGCTCTCCCGTCTAACCAAGGTTTTCCTGAGACCATCCTCAAGGTACAGGCTGCCCTAGTCTCTCCGAGCTGTCCCTAATCAACACCAGAACTAATGTGCTTGAGTAAGACGTCTAATTCTTCCTGTGAGTATCAAAGGCCAGCCCCTGGAAAGGCCTGTTCCAACGGGGCCCCCACTGGCAACAACATGGGCAGACAACAGGACTGGCAGCTCCCTGTGTGTTTAGATCATAGTGCAGTCACACAAGGAGCACAATAGGCTCCTATCATGACAAGAGTCAAAATGAGACCATATAGACCCCACGTTGAGATCAATGCAGGATAGTGTAAAGTGTAGTTTTGAGACTTCCAATTGACTTGTACTGGAGTGCATCAGCTGACATTGATTTTTTATAAAATGAGAGTAATATGTTCTGATTTTTTGCCATTTTTCTCATAGATCATTCCTCTCAAAATATAGTGGTGGTACAGTTTTCAGACAGGAGAGACAGGATGGCTGAAGCAGAGAGAATAAAGATATATTTATTATAAAAAAAATCAAACAGCTAAAAAAGGACTGAGAAGGAGAAGGAGAGAGTGTCTCCTCTTCCCCACCAGGCAGTGTAATAACCTTTTAAATCATGTTTGACAGTTTGAACATGGCACAGTGGAGATTCTGGCAATATCTGGACTCCGATATTAAAACTGGTTACCGACGGTAATCTCATTGCGTTGTTTGATGATTTGCAATATTACACCCATCCCCCTCATTCTTAGCCAACATATAGCTTCTCACTTTTCCCCTGGAGATCATCCATTCCCGCCCATATTTGCCCTTGCACTGACACCGGTTGCTAATGGTGCCGCTGTCGAGGGAAGCCCAGTGGCAACAATAAAAAGCTGAGACCCTTCTGTTGAGTTTCTTTGGGATATTCATATGCTTTATGGTCTGAATAGACAAGATGAGGCCTCTTTTTCTGTGTACAGTGCAGCAATCAGAGGGATGCCCCTTTTCTAACAGATGGTAGACATGACTGTTGAGGTGACTGCCTGTCCGTTTAAATGTCTAGACAGAAATATATATGCACACTGGTTGGTCACAGAGCGGTACATTGAACCACAGTGTGGGATAAAAGCATAGAGATGAATATCTCATGGAATCCACACAGCCATGTTGAACACACTTCCAGTGTGGACTGATTGAGTTTCACAGCATTTCTGAGTTATTGTTGCTCTTAATGAAGGTGAAATGGAATGAACTGGCTGGAGTGTAGCCACAGTGTGAAGTCTACAGTCTGACTGCTGCTACAGTACAAGGGCAAACGTCAGGCTGTGGAGCAGGTGAGAGACCACAGCCTGAACCTAAGCAGGGACATGTGAGGGAAGGAGAGAAGAGGTTGAGAGGCAACACAACAGGCTTGTTAATTAGTGTAGCACAAATGTCTTAATAATTAGGTCTAACCACCTAAGCATGGCAGCAACCATACGGCAATGGCCGTACAGCCGTACTGCCAGACTGACCCACAGTGCAGCAGGTACCGCAGGGGAGAGAAACCAAGACAGAGAGGAGGATGGTGTGAATGCCAAACGGAAAAGCAGGAGAGTTTGTGTGACTGAAATATGTATGACAGCAGCCAGTCTGTGTTGTGTATTCTTTTACTCTCTGGTGGCATAGTTAGGTGTTGTACCTTGGATTAGAGGCTGGTCTAATTGGCCCACATGGGCACAGGGGAAAGCACTGAGAGCAGGGATTTCAGCAGAAAATAAATCGTATTTTTTTCAGCCTACAGCTGCATTTCAACACTTCTGTCATTAATTCCAAGCCTGATTAACTCAAGAGACATATTTACTGGCATTACTTTGATTATGATTACTAAAGATGGAATCACTCTGTGGCATTACCCTACAAAGTACACACAGTTCCAAAGGTTGATGTTACTGAGTTCAAAGCACTCCGTGGTGTGGGTGGTATTTAGTAATGACAAAATCATGCTTTATAAAAATATATATTTATCTGAGATACAAAATATCTACTATAGTGATAAATAGCTCGTCTTGCTTTCTGGTAAACACATTAACAGTAGTCACAAGTGCAGCTGCCGTTATTCCCACAGGTGTGTGCGTTGCCATAGAGAATCATTTGTGTTGAACTCATGTGAGGCAGGGACAGGAGCGGGCTTGTCCTCATCTGCCAGCATCCATTCTGTCTGTCCCTTAAAAGTGGTTGCGGCAGAGCAAGACCACAGACATGTGCAGAGCTCCTCTCATCCCCACACCAAACCCTCTCATCACAGCTAGGCAGATAGCTAAGCTTTACAGAGAACATCCCCACTCCCTGCCACTTACTCATTTCCGGATTACTCGACTGTACAACCAGCAACTCAATGCATGGGGCACAAGAAGGAGGGCAACGCATTATGTCATCAGAGAAAAGCTGCCACGCACAGACGGAAACTGCAGTCCACAACCTACCACTTAGTGAAGAGGCGCACTGAGATTTAGGATGGATGGGTTCAAATTATACCCAAGAGCTGGCAGCTTAGTTAGAGGGAGGATTAACATCTTCTTCACATCAAGAGCTTTCTCGATGTAACATCCACAAGAACACACACACACACACACACACCCAATTATTTTTGTTATCCTCAACTGAATCAGTACAGGACCAATGGAACACTGCCAATCATATTAAGACTAAAACTAATTCCATAAATCTACTAAAACATTTGAAATTCAGGCCACAACATCCCAGGACTCCTCAGGAGCCTGGTGGATGCTACAGAATGAAGCACAAATCAGGTTGATTGTATTAACCTATGATAGCAATTAATTTGGAATGATCACTTTGATTTTTGTTGCTGAATCTAAATTTAAGAGTTGTTAAATCAATAACTTCAACAACAAACCAACAAAGTTGGATTATTTCATAACAGATCAAGAATCAGTGAAGGTAATGAAAACTAAGCTATGATAAGCTGCATATCCTCTGACTGATTCAAAATGAAAGCCAAATCTCCATGGACAGCCTGACAGGGGTTAAAACAGAAAGCAGTAAAGCCTGGTAAACATCTTTGGCTTCTGTGCTAATCAGCCCCTGCCCTACCCCAGCTCCTCTCCTCTGTCTCTCTCAGAGGAGCTGCCACTGCCTGGGCCACCATATTGTCATTAAAGACCATGGCAGAGCAAGGGAGCAGAGGAAACCCCAGAGCCACATCTCAGGAGGCCCAGCTGCTCCGCCGAGGCACTCGCTCCCAGTCACAGCACTGCTCACACAAAGGCACAAACAAACAGGAACACAGACTGCTAAGCAGACAGACATATGTGTGCACATTCATTATATGCATCTTCAAAAGTAAAGGGGAAAAATTCAGGGGTTCTTTTTCTTTCTCTCTTGAGACAGAGTGTGTAGAGTGGATCAGTGTGCTGTTTACTTCTTTAGAACACCTAAAACTAAATTCTCAGCTATGCGTTTTCTTGAAAAACACCCAAAATGCTGGTTTCAACCAAAATCCCCCCTGCAGGCTTTTTTACCAGGCAGGCTTGAGATTAATTGATTCCAAGCTGAATAGTTTGCTAAAGAGAGGGGTTTAAGCAGCAATAGAACAGAGCCTCTGTCGGCCTTGAACCATCAGTGGGATCTGTCTCCAGTGGATACTAAAAAATCTGGAGGTTGGGCCGTAAGACAGGGAGGACTATAATCATCTCCTGCATATGTGTGATCTGTGAAAGGGGGAGATGGGGCAGCGGCAGTGTCTGGGTGGTCGAAGGGGAGGAGAGAGGACGATACCAGGAGGCTGAATCCAAACGAGGGGTCTTTTCTGCAGAGTGAAAGCGCCTGTGTGTCTTCAGCAGATGGACTATTGTCTGTTGAGTCCTGGTGAGTGGATGCTGAGAGCTTTCCTTGTGCCCAGGGTGGCCCATTCTTTATCCAGTACTTCACCTCTGCCTCCCTTCAGCCTTGGGCTTTGTTACACTGTGTTTTGTTTGCTGTTGCTTTGTTCCTCACTATGTATCTCACTTTTGTGAATCTCTTCTCATACAACACAGAGAGATTTTTTTTTCCTTTGTAGAGAGGAGGGAGTCCTTTTTTTCCTCTGTACGGGTTGTTTTGTGTTGTCTGAGGAACAAGTTGGAATGCTGGTTGTGACATGAGAAGAATGCAGAGTCGAACTGTTCCAGCCTGTTTGGTAGCTGTATGTCCCCAAGGACTCAATGTAAAGACCACCACATAAATCACCAGCCACCCAAACAGGCAAGGGGGAAAACAATGTGGCTGACTAGAGCAGGAGACATCATCCATATGTGCCATCATCTCCCTTGCATGTGTGACTATCTCAGCTAACTTGGAAAAATCTGCTACTGCATGAGTTAAAGGGCTATAAAAAGTGAGGAGAGAAAGTGGACAGAGACCAGACTATACTGCAGCTACATAAATGATAGCCTCTTCTTAACTGTGTGCATGTGTCATCACTGTGTCCTATATATTTATCAGGGCATTATAGAGAAATCTGTCTTTACTTCTGCCATATGGTAACATTTTCCTGGCCTGTGGTTTTCTGTCTTGGTCTGTTTTAGTCATTAATGACGTCACTATTCTAAAGACAAGTATATCAGAGTCCTTCAGAGGGATCCCTTACTCCACTTAGAAACATTTCCAGGAACACCAAAGGCATACTAAGGTAATGTCCTTCAAGCCCCCCACCCCTGAGACAAACATCCCAAAACTGGCAGTACATGACAAGATGTTCTGATGTAATCTTCTTGGGTAACCCCACAAAATTTCCCATAGCAGTCAGAAAGACTTTAAAAAGCCCTTCATGGTGTCTACATGAGTGGGATGTTATGAGGCTGGATGAGTTGGGTGGCTTGAATATTAATGCAGGTCTCCCCATGTTACCCCAAAACAGACCCACAGCAGGCGAGCAAAGAGCAGAGTAGAGAAGTTAGCTTTATAAAAAAAAAGGGCCTGGCATTATTTATGACTCCACATATAAAAGCTGTAGTTAATTACTGTTTTTTTTAGACTTATAAATTAAATATTGTGGAGCTCCCATTATAATTACAGTGGTGGAGGCAGGGCCTGGGCTTGGTCTCTGGGTTAGGAGGTGGAGAGGAGCTAGGAGGCAGGGCTGCTGGATGAGGCCTGCTCTTCTGATGTGGTAAATCCAGGCCCAGAAGACAGGCCCTGTCTGCAGCATGTGGCAACACTGAGCTGCTCTCTGCAAAAGACTCTGTAATGTTCATCCTCTTTGACTTTTACCAAAATGGGACCATCAGGGGGTCGCTATACAACATACTGTAAATGCAACATGACACTGGCAAAAGTGCATTGTTTTTGTTAGCAAAACACATGCTTTCTTTTGCTCAAACTGCCTCTTGTGGTGGATCAGATCAGTAGTTCTGAGTGACATATCTTGTGCTATTGATTTTTTGCTGCAGCTCAATGAGGCAGAGCCAGGTAGGCAGCTGGACAGCGGGATGCTAAAGAGGGTTAATCCTGGTCATCCCTTCATTCACTCATTAGCTGAATTATCATGGCCTTTAGCAAAGCTATTCTGCAAAATGTGTGGACATAGAGAGGCCTCAGTGTATCATGGGAGACCTCCCAACAGTCAGGGCATACCCTGAGGATCTTCCCGGTGTCAGAGGTCAAGTCAGTGGCCTGCCTTAATGCACTATGCATTGACAACTGCAGTACACAACATAACTGACTATGCCCCGGATCAGTATCATTAAAATGTTAAGCAATTACCATTTTTGTACATTTATTACTATCTTATTTGTTTTTGGTCAAAGCCCTAAGAAAACTGAGCCAATGTATTTCAAAAACAAAAATGTTAGAATAATTAAACTATGTGTGCAACAAAAGTCTGTAACAGTTCATTAGGTGTTTGTGGGTTCTTTTATAACCTTGTTTATGCAGTTGTACACTGCATAAACAAAACTGGAAATCACAGGTATATTCACTGTTGCTGCATAGTGATTGTACTTTGTGGGGATCATGAAAAAATAGCCAATATTTCAACTTTAAAATAGTACAATTATTGTAAGATGGTATAATTTTGAATTATTTAACATGTTAGTGATACTGCATGGGGTGTACTCAGTTCTGTTGTATACAGGTATTAGGGAGATTTTGTTGACCATGAAGCAGTGGTGATCACATAATGATAATTTGATTCAAATTGATGTGTTTATCATGCCCTGTGTGTGCAAGTAAAAGTGAGTGTGTGTACACGTTATCTGTGGGCAGTGAAGTTCAATTGAATCCATCTGGGGCACAGGGGCTAGTGGGGAGTTCAGTCTTGCCATTTCTGGTTTGAACACATTTGACTTGAGTGTCTGATGTAGAAAAATAGGCGTGATGTTACCCCAGCACCGCATGTTAATGCAAACCTGAGAAGGAAGTCCCTCCGGTGGAGACAAGGGTAGAGGCACCACTCAGGTCCACAGGGCATCTTTAGAGGCTTCGTATAAGACGCAACTAATCCCTAGAATTCTGGAGCACGCACGTGCGTGTGCACACACACATATACTTGTATCTTTGTGAGGACACTCAATGACATACTGCATTCTCTAGCCCCTAACACTAATACCTAACACTAAATCTAATTCTAACCTGAACCCTTAAACCAAGTCTAACAAAGTGAGGACCAGCCAAAATGTCCTCACTGTAACAAAATACAAACAACAAAAAAACCTTTTTTTGATTTCCACTATGTACACACACACACACACACAAAATACCTTCACACAAAACTGTTGATTGTCTGCAGTTGTTTGAAATCAATGAACAACTGCTGGCAAGAGCCAATAAATTATGAACATTAGAAGCCACTCTACCAGATGCTTGTTTTTATTCATTTATATTTTTCCATCCAAACCCAGTTACCAGCATGGGATTGTTACAGCTGAATTCTGAATCAGTAAGCAGCATAATTTAGCTGAGCTGAGACAGCGGGATGACATTGTGTGCCAGAGTGAAAAGGCTTCAATCTTTGCAGAGTCAAACACCCCAATCAGTAGGCCTCTTCAACAGAGTAGAGGCACCCCGTTCTTGCATCCACATCATTTCAGTACAGAGGAATTTGGGATGGGTGCTGTGAATTAGCAATGAGGGTAGTGTCACTGCAGACAGATGCCAGCCTCTGTCGCCTTGGACCCCCCCACTACACAGTGCAGCCCCCATCCATATTCCTTTCCAATTCTTTACCCTGGCCCCAGGCTACAGGCCCCCTCTCATTAGGGGTGCTGACAGTCCCTGTCCTCACCCTGATCCCTCATCATTAGAGCATGTAAATCTCTCTGTCACATACAGGTACATACACACACACACTCATATGCTGCAGATACACATAAATGACCTCAGAAATAGGAGCCATAACCCCAGGACTCAGTAGAAAGGTTTGGTTCATGCATATGATAAAAATGAATGAGGGAAGTATTGTGACAGGAAATATAATTAGATGCAAGCTCAACTACAGTCCTGTGCGGGGCTGTTGTGTGATTTCTTCTCTGAACCTAGGCCATTTTACTAGTATATACCGTGACCATTCTAAAAGTATTAAATAGGGCCACACATAAAAACACACACAGACAATAGACAAGACACAGATACAAGTAGTGCATGTAAAGAGAGGCAAATGAGACAAAAGCAGTGAATCTGCAGGGCAAGCATCTGGTGGGTCCCGACTGGATTGGTGCACTACTGCTGCTGCATGTATAATTTAGACTAGCCCTCTTCTCTCCTTTCCTTTCCTGCAGCCATGTAAACGAGCCCAGACACACCATATGGAGACAAGGATAGAGGGGAGTGGGAGAGGCAAAAGAGGGAGCAAGGGAAATATGTGAGGGGAAGATTTTTGAAAACAAGGATGAGGAGGACAAATAGGATGCTATAGGCAGAAGGAGCAATCGAAGGAGAGTAAAAAGAGAAGGAGAGAACAACTACCAGATGAGCAAAGCTGGTAAAGAATGGGAATTGGGTGTGGAGAGTGGGGGGTGTGCTCCTTAAAAAAACTACCCTAAATCTTGTTCTCATCTTGTTCTTTTCACTGCATAACAATTTCCAAGCACAAAATGCAGGCTCCGTGCTGAAAGGGTTCATTACTTTGTGCTCTAAGGGGGCTTCAAAGGAACATCACTGTTATTTCAGCCAGATCCTTTGGGACAATAGTAGTGCCCATCAGCTTATTCAAAAAACTGCTACGGATTTAGGTGTGACTGAGGTGAGCATGTCTGCATGTTCACATAAATGCTTGTGTGTTTCTCAGTTTGTTACAGTGCAAGTGCTGTAAAAACTGAGGAACTGCACTTACTATACGCCGGTTAGTATGATTTACAGTACAAGGAGCACAGCAGAAAACAAACCTGTGTCTCGTCACAATATAAAGGAATTAAAACTATTTAACACAATCACTTGTAGAGGTTTTTACTTCTACTAAAATAAAAATGAAATCACTGATCAGACTAAAAATGACTTACCTGAATGATGAGATTTGAGGAAGGGACAGTGTCATCAGGCAAGAGTGGCAGGAAGGAGACAAAGGAGACAAGAGGAGAACATTAGACAATGTAGTGGAGTCCATAAAAGCGAAATAAAAAAAACTATGTGTACTAATTTATTCCAAAATGTCTGCTATACCTTACTGTAACCAGCACAATGGAACAGACTGGGTTTACACATATTCTACTGTAATATTGTTAACTACTGAACTTCCATGGAACCAAACACAGGTTGAGGAAAGGTAAGACAATCCTGAGATTCAGAACTGTTATCAGATCACTTTGTAGCTACATTATGGCAATCTACAGATACACGTTTAAAAAAAGACTGAGATAGATCAGCCGAGATATAAAGTGCATGTGAAAAAGGGGATAAACAAAGGGACAAAGCAATATGGGCTGAGACAAAATGAAGAGGGAAGAGAAATCATTAATGCAAATGAACCCCAGAAGCCAAAAAGGTTGGTGTTATTGGAGGTTGCTGCTGTTTTGGTATGGAGTTAATTGTTATTCATGTTGCTGTTGGTTTGGGCAGGGACTGGGGCTAGTTGTTTTTGAAGTGCTGGATCAGGCAGGGATTTATTGAGCATTGCTGCTGGGGATACAGGCCCATAGGGGGATGTCAGTCAGGATGGAGGAGGACTTGAGGGGGTGAGGTGGAGATGGAGGTGGTTGGGTCAACCTCCAACCTCACACCTACTTTGTCTTCCTCTATGTCTGTAGCTGCTCAAAAAGACCCACAGCAGACAAAAAGGTGCATCTGTGTTTGCATCTCACCCACATTTCTTCAGCACTCAACTTGTACCAGAAGACAGCAACAACAAACTATTTAGGGAAAATAACCGGTCACCTTAACAGAGACAGACTGCTGAGATTGTATAAGTTGGACTGACCTAAAATGTAAAAACTCATTAGCAAAAGGCCACTTTTAACAAACTAATTTACTGAATTCATAAACTCTAACTTCAAGTAAATTAAAGTTTGTGTATGTGTTTGTGTGCCTTTGTCCACACAAATGGTCTCCATGCCTGTAGCAATGCGTGTGTCCGTGTGCACACAGAGGGGATGCTTTTGTGTGTCTGTATGCTGCTAATTGCAGGCATGTGACCATGTATACAATCTATACAGCCAGGCGCCGAGAGTGACAAAGCAGGGCTGACACACACACACACACTCACACTCACATATGTGGACAGAGTCTGTCAACAGGCCTATCAGAGCAGAGGACGCCTAACAATCTCTCATTCACCACCAAGTGTATTGCACAACACTAACAGCATTATCCGCTGATTAGCTTTGCTCTCCAGTAATATTTCCTTTTTTAGTTTCCCCGACAGACAGACAGACAGATAGACGGATAGATAAATAGATAGATAGATAGATAGATAGATAGATAGATAGATAGCATCCTTAAGTAGATAGTATCTATGTAATCTCTGTGATCATCTAAGAATTTGGGCTTTTTCACTATTTATAAATAAAGTCTTAATATTAAATCTTTTTAAAATGTGTGTTTGTCCTCAGTGGTATATGGAAGATAATATAACTATTTCAAAGGGGTGTACTCCGTTTGGTTGAGATGGGCAGTACATGCCAGCAGGATGTCAACAGCTTGATCTGTGATGAACCTGCTGAATACTGTTGATAAAATGTATTAAAATGACAAGGTTTTTGTGGTGTCTTTCCTTTTTTGTTGCCTTACAGCCTGTCTCTGACGCTTGCCTCTTATCCTCACTGTGTCCCTCTCTCCACATGACCTTGCCTAACCCACCACTGGGCTTTTTCTCTGACGGAGGGGCAGCCAGGCAGAATTTATCCGTCTGACATCAAGGGGGGAAAAGGAAATAAAGCCAATGGGGGAAGGCTGAGGAAAGATTGCATATCCAGGCGTGAACCCCAGGACAGGCACACAGGTCAACAGACTTCCAGCACTGAGACTAGATAGATTTCACTCACACACACCAACATCAGACAGAAAGGTCAACACTATGCTCTTATTTAAAAATAAAAAGGGACATCTCCATGTCATGTAAACATTGTGCCTGTTTCTCAGTCACCTTCTGCATCCTGTCCTCTTGTTTTTATGTCATTATTGCAACACATACATGTGAATACAAATACACAAACATGTAAATGTGTAGCTCTCACTCTTCTCTGTTGGACACCGATCTCAGGGGAATGCCAGTGAGGTGTGATGGGATCATAGGAAGCTGTGGCCTCTTTTCTCCAATTACTCAACAATCTGGCCTCATCCTAATCTCCCTGTGAAAACACACGAGTTGGAAATGATGCACAAAACAGCAGGTTGCCCAACAGGCCACAAAGGCTAATCCTGGTGTACTGGAGTGTGTTCACTCTGTTGCATTTAGACTGTACGCATGAATACATTTCTATGTCTTGTGGGTTCTTGTGCACATTTTAATGACGCGTCTAGTCTTCTCAGGGAGGTGAGAACGCTATTAGTAGCTGTGTAGTTGGTCCCATGCTACAGTGTCTTCAGGCCACCTCTCAGTAGGTGAAACACAGCAGCTGACCACTTAAAAACACCACATAAAACCTGAATAAAACCATCCAAAAATATTTGCAGAATATTATGTATGAGGGAGAAGGTACTAGTATCTTATAGGTCACTGAGCAGCTGAAGCCTCTTTTGCACTTGTGCAAATGCCAGCAGTATTTCTAAGCATAAAGTTGCATGGGCCTACAGTAAGTAAAGTTTACTTATTGTATTTAAAAAAAAAAGACATAGCATACAATGTATATTTTAAAAAGTTAGTGGAGGAATCAGTCAAATTTTTGTCAACATCAACATGCTTATGCATCAATCTTTGCCTACCCATTAGTAATCTAATGAGAATTAACACCTCAAAAATAGCTTGTGATTTCATAATTGAAAATGACTGATGGCTTTAAAGGCAGCACTAAAAATATTGAGCAGCCCACAGGCCTGCCTTTGATCCCAAAGCACAAATTAAATTGATTCTAACTCTTTCAGACAGCTTCCTCTGTGTCCTTCAGATTCAAACAATGATTTCATCAAGCTCTCTTCACACAGCTCTGCCTAAAGCTATCTGGATGGAACCCTTGTTTCTTGATCCTTTGTCTGCCAGCAGGAGAGAAATGTCTCTGTCTCTCTGTACAAATAATTGAAGAGTGGAGTTAGTCCATTTAAGAGCAGAGCAAACAAACGAATAATAAAAAGAAAAG
>NW_018128060.1:264070-269695 GCF_001952655.1 Monopterus albus | reverse complement strand
CCTGTATATTGATGACAAATCTAACTCATCACATATTCTAGCCGGAGAGCTCTGTCAACTGAGTCTTGCCATACGGTACTAGCCACTACATGCCATCACCGTAGCCACTGAACTTCAGAGGCACACATGTGGAGTATGCTTACCCAGGCCATACAGTACCATTCCAACCACACAGCAGCTGTTCCTTATTGTGTGGCTGACACTCACACCTGGTGTTAAGACTCTGACCAGACCAACAACAAAGACTGTTCTCTTTTGAGCTGAGACTACAGAGGAGGATAGGCAGATTTTGACGTACAGTCATTCAATACAGCCTGGGGGCCGCAGTGACCTCCATCATTCTCTCAGCTGAGCACCTGTCCTCAATGTATCGAAGGTGCTCCCCCACACTAAGGTGAAACTGTATATCTCTTTTTTATGGTGGGGATTAAGGGCTCCTTCTCCCCTTTGCCTTCCTCTCAGCCACCACGCCTCCTGCACTAAATTACTCCACACAGCATCACCCCAGCTCCCATTAGCCCTTTCAATCTGCCTACCTTCAGCATGACGAGCCCTGGAGCCATACTGGATGGTAATGATCTGTGTACATGCTACATTTTACACCGGCCCCCCCCAACACACACACACACACACACACACACTTCATACCCCCATCACCCCTCTCTCGAATATCTACTCTCACAAGATATATCCCACCTAAAAACCTTTAGCACTGTATTCAAGATTTGCCTCGGTTTCTTTGATAACCCACTGCATTGACTAGACATGCACCAAACTGAAGTGGGCTTTCTTTATCTACTGTGGTGGTGGAGGGGGGTCTTCACGGGGCAACCTCCAGCCTATCTCAATGCCCCCCTCAGTCTGCGAGCAGACACTCCCATCCATTAGTGACAGAGAGGGGTGGAGACCCTGTAAATTATAGAGAAGTTCCACACAGTGAACAATGGTGCATCCACTCTGCATTCACCACCACATCTGCATTCCTCTACAGACACAAACTCAACCTTTCAGAGGATTTTCTTATATATCAGAACCCAGCACAGACATAAATAAAAGATACACAGCTAAGATTTTGTACTCTCATTGCTCAGAGTAGAACAATATTTTACGACTATTGATTGACTACAGACATAAAAAGCTTTTCTTTAACTGTGCTTTGCAGTAAAAATAAGACGTTAACATGCAACAAGACAGATTGATTGTCAGCACACAGGCACAGGTCATGAGAACAACAAATCTGAGTCATCTTTGCTCTGGTGGAACCATCCTCGGCTTTCTGCTCAGTGAAAAATGAACGGTGATAATTAGCATTCCGCTCTCAGCATCCTTTCCATTAAACTTTCATTAATGAAAACTCAAGATAAAGACTTGAAATATTCTCTGTCGCCCTCATTCTCATTTCCAGAATGAGGCTATTCATAAAAAAAAAAAAAAAAATCACCATTAGCAATTATTCTTTGTATCATCAGCATAATATTTTATCTAGTATAATTCTCAAAATGATTTGAATCTGCTGAATTGGAGTACTGGTATTGGCCACTGCCTTTGAATCAGAGTGTGTCCAGGAGTAGCTGTTTGGGATGGAGCTCATCCTCTGTGGCCTAAGCCTTGCCGCTTTACTCCCAGACTGTGACCGATAGATTGTCTCTCAGAGAAAAGTGAATTTAAGATGAGAAAAAGAGAGAAGGATTTAAAGGCAACATCCTTCCACCCTGGCTTATTTCACAGCTCAGTTTCATCTTTCTCTGCCTCTGTATGATATATATGATAAAACAGAGACATGTTTTTGTAATAGCCCCATTCTCTCTGAGCTTTTCACTGAAAAACACATTTTTTGTTCCATATAAGTCACATTAATCTTGATTTTGCATTGTGGAGTCTTTGACTGCAAGGTAAAGATGTGGTGGTGACTTGCTGTAAGTACAAATGAGATGCCTTTACTTTCCACAACCCCCCTATGTTTTGCTGTACATTATTCCCTCTAGATGGGTTTTGGTCTAATCCTCAAACACTGTGGACGTGTGTATCCATTAGCAGTGTGGCCTGGAGGCCTTTCTACCTCCTCTAGCCTAGGCGACACCCCCCACACTCTCCACTGGGGAGATCAAGTTAATATTACATTGGTAAGAGATACAACATTTCTTATTTATTGAAAGGCAGTCTAGCATGAAAGAATGTTTGCAGGCAGGCCAGTGAATTACCTGACCCCATCTCTCCTTCCATCAGATCACGATGGACCCCATACAGCTAACCTAATTACTTGGAGGTTCCAAACATTTGAAAAGACCCCTGGGCTAAAACTCTGAGGTATGATATTTAAATACAAAACCATGGATACTACAAGCATCTTTATCAATGATTTTTATCAGTTTACAACAAAATGTTATAGGTCTCCATCACTGTCTTTCTTTGAAGCCGTTTAAAGCAGTTCCCCACGGGTTCATGTCTTGAGGGACATACCTTTGAAGGATCGTCCTTTTGTTTTATTGATATGTTATTCTTGTCACTTATTTGCCACTACTTCTCTTCTGGCATTGAAAGAGAGAGGACAGTGCCCTCTCCATCTATGCTTAAAGCTTTCAAGAGTTGAAAACATTTATCTATTTTTTTTTTTTGCCAGTTTCAAAGGCTGTCGTAGATGATGTACTGGAGATGCACAAAGACAAGAACCACTTAGTCTGACTATTCCACTCATGATGGAGACAAGTGAAATGACTAAGAGAATGAAGAAGGACAATGGGGGCATCAAGAGAGATGAAGATAGGGGAGTTGACACAGAAAAAAGGAAGGAATCAGGAGGTCTTTGACACTAAAATGAGCTAAACTTCACTGAGTAGAGGAAACTGAACAAGATGAGGAAGAGGTTGTGTATGAATCAGGGTCATTACTGAGTTGAATTTATATGTAAAACATGACATTACACACTTGGAAAGTACAACATGAAAAACCCATAGAAGCCTGTTTCCTGGGAAGAATAAACCATCTGGCGAGTACACACTTTATCATATTGAAAGAGCTAATCAGGGCCAGCTTAACCTTAAGAAACTCCTGGGACAAACAACTGAGAGAGTCCATGTTTACATAATGCTTTTTCAAATACTGCTGACAATACAGAGAAAATGGTCTTATCTTCCTGACTACTCAAATGCATCTTCCCTAAACATGCCATCATGGCCTGTGTGAGTGGGAACAGACAACACAAGGACTCTCTGACTAAGTGTGCCGTGGCACTCCTGGCACTATAGATGAGCCACAGTGGTTAAAACAGAACAAACAAGAAATTGCAATGAGATTTCAACATTCAGTCTGCATTCTAAAAAGAGGAGGGCTCTAGTGCTTCTCATGTTACTATGTATTATGTAAAAGCACTTACAGTATTCTGTCCTTTCCATTTATTTCACAAGCACTGCTGCTCACCCTGCCCTACCTGAAAGTCCCCAGTTCCATTGGCCAATGGACCTAACATCTATTTGACCTGTTTCTGCTTGACACAATTCTTTATCCACACTGTAGATACTATCTGTGTTCAGCACACTCAGTCAGTGGAGAGGCAATGCTGAACACTGCGTATCTGGAAAGAAATGGCTCCAGGAACACTTTTATATTAAGCACCCCCCTTCCAATTAACTACTGGTAAGAATTTGCATTTTGAATTTCAATGTGCAGAGTGGGACCCTAGGATACCCAGCTATCAAAGCAAAGCCTGTAATGCTGACTACAACAGTGCCACATGCCCTGGCGATATTTCAGCTGTTTGCAAAAATTCAATTTTGATGTTGATAGGAGCAAGGGCATTATCCACTTAGTGTTATTAATTTGGCTGTTCTCAGGAGGGGTGGGGATGATGCTGATGGTTTCACACTGCAGATCCATAGATATTCACAGGCTCTAATTGATTTGGCCAGTGTGGATCCTCAGTTGATAAGACATTGTGTTGCAGGCGAGGCATGCATGGATAAGCAGCTGTGTGGTGTTTGTTCTAATGGCTGAGAGAGCAAAGACTGCAGTGGCCAAACACTCCTCACTCCTGGCCCATTTATTTACACCTCTTTTGACAGAGCCTCAGGACAAATTCACTAACAGCCACTGCAATATTCTGATTGAAGAAACCGGTAAAAATGAAATACCATTCTTAGTAAATAACTAGTAAAATGAAGCTTATTAGCGTGGTGAAAAAGTCAAAACATAAATAACATCTCTCAAAATGCACTATCAAAAATACAATAGGGAACATTTGATCCTAAGTAAAACATATGTAGGTCAAACAGAAAAAAAAACTAATATCACATACACATCAATGCTGAACTGGTGTTTCAAATGTAAAGTATTTTTTTAGACTCTACAGCAAAACAAAGGCCACACCAAGTATCTGAGGGTAAAACAAAGGCCTAATGAACTGACTATGCCACTTCTGTCAGCGTGTCTCTGTACACAGATAAGGAGGGTCTTTGCTCCAATTAGGCTTTTATGTGCACTGCTGAGGGATGATTATCATGTATTTTTCATGCGCCCCCTCTTTACGCTTGGCCTGCAGATTTAACTTACAACAACACAATACCAGCATCTACAGAGCCTCACTATAGCATGTGCATTCACACACAGCCACTTACACCATATGCATGCAGGTACACAAAAATCACACTTCCACACAGAGGGGAAATACTATCATGCAGTCACATCACATAATATCACTTGATTTCAATTCAGCTGTCAAAGGCTTATGCACAAAGTGTGCATAGTGACACACTTCCTGAAAGAAATAAATATATCAGGTTGAGAGTGTTTTGACATGGAGGTACTAAGAGCACAGAATCAAGAGGTACTCCTGAATATTTCAATAGAAAACAAAAGAGGAGGAGTTGGGAATGCACCTGCAAAGGCACTGCCAGATGTCTGAGGATTTAATGGGGGGGTAAATGGAAATCAATCCTTTTCACTGTTCAAGACACCCAATCATAACACATTGTTTTAATGGTCCCGCTGGATTACATCCACATTATACGTGGAAGGAAGATGACTCCACTGCTAACTATTATTATACCCAGTGGTTATGAGCAGTGACAGACAGTTAAATGAGAAAGAGTATGGAACACACTTAGAGGATAACATTAAGACAGACTATGTAAAGGCTGAAGTCCCTTACTTTTAAAAAGAGGTCTACTGTGTTCAGTTCTCAAAGAGTGCTGAATTATTTATTTCACAGATTTAGTGTTCCTATTTTATCTTGACTTTGTAATCATGAAGTCAGACCCATTTACTATGAGAGACAAATAGCACTTGGCACACAGATGAAAAACACTCACCGTATAAACAAAATGAAGATTAACAAACAACTCACTTTCATTATCTAATTTCACGTCACTGCTAATCAGATCTGAACATGAAGTTGAAAGTGGTACTGGGATTTAGAACTATGCAATTATGAAAGCAATTTATTCTTCAAAAATAGCTAATATACCAACATATGGTGTGCTGTGTGCAATATGTGCTGCAAAAGACAAACATGACCAGACGTGCACTGTGCCGACCTGGGTTCTTTACTCCCTGTGTCTGAATAAAAAAGTCAAAGCAGAGCATTTAATGGGAGCTGACACTATGGGGAACTTTATGTCACCAGAGACAACA
>NW_018128060.1:260522-263827 GCF_001952655.1 Monopterus albus | reverse complement strand
ACACACAGCAGGACTGCTGGCTCCATTAATGTCTCTATTCTCCTCATGTGGGAGGATGAAGGAGCAAGACAGGGATGTCAACAGCTCAAAAACACACAGGAAGACAAGAGGAGATGGAGGAGGTCACATTCTAATACAATCTTAATGACTGTATGAACAGTATGCAACAGAGAGACTCTCTTATGTTCTCTGCTTTGTTCGCGGAGTGCACAGCACTGTAAAGAAAGAGTGAAGAGTAAAGTAGTTGGCTGGCTGTGCCATTAATTATCACAGCACTGGGCACTTGTCTCTTTTCAGGACAGGTGAAGACAACTCTCGTGGACAGTACGTGCGTTCGTCTCTCTCTCTCTCTCTCTCTCTCCCTGTATGTGTGTGCGTATGTAATCACCCAGCTGTTGAAGGGGCTTTAGCCTCCAGCTGTTAGCCTGGTGATGACAGCGGTCCATGGCCCCACCTTCATGCTCAGTGATCCGGGTAATTACCTCATCCATCTGACCCCCCCTCCCCTCTAGACACAACTGTCACCTCAGACACCACTCTGACCAAGCTGGCTGTCATATCACCAATGAGGACTTGTCTGAGAGCGTGCTTTATGGACAGTATCGTTCATACAGCTCTGTTAAAGCTGTAACCCTAAGATAATAAAAAAACAATCTAAGAGTTAAAGCTAAAGGTAGTATTTGGCAAACAATACTCATCTGGTTATCATCAAATTCATGAATCCATCATCTGTGCAGAAAAAGGAAGGACAGATATTTAAAGTGGAATGACCCCCCCCAACAATCTCCACTGTCAGCCTAGAGGTAAGGTTCACTGCCTCCATACATTCCTGTGACAATTTCTGGATACACAGTCAACCTTGGTAAGACTGTCCTCAACAACTGTTGACAGCAAAGAGAAAGATGAGAGACAGGGAACACATGCTAAGCCAAATTCCTCCCCATCCTCTCCTCCTCTATTGCTGCTCTCTAACAGCCTCTGCAGCTCTCTCGGTGAGCAGAAACAAGAAAGACCCGGATGATCAGTAATTTCACAGCTGACAGACTTTCCTTTCCCTGATTTCATATCATTTGTAAAAAGAAGGTAAATCTCCCTGCTCTGTGTTTCTCCCCAGTGGGATATAATGCATTCTGTTCTGTGTGTGCAACAGCAGGCCAATCTCGATTGGGCCAGCCAGGCGGGGTAAGGGAGAGCAAATCGAGGAAAAGTGGGAAATGGAATTAAGACAATAGCTGTACATCTGGTCCCCTGGGCTCACTGGTGTGTGTATGTATAGAATGTGTGTATATAAAATGTAATGGACGGCAACAATCTCTCTGCAGTCCACATGAAATACAGTTAGGCTTTACTATCAGCAAACACCTGGACATCTGGCCCTGATTCATAACATCGTATTCCTTACCAAATCCTTCCAATACAGCATCCTGTGTTTATATTCATCTTTGTATATATGAAGTTATTCAACTGTTTGTATTTGTGTATAAGTAAAAATACTATTCAGCAAAGGGTAATTATTATGCTCAAGCAATACCTCACATCTGTGCTTATCCTGTGTTTCCTGCCCCGCACTTGACTGGGTAGCCTGGCTATGTCCAAGTTCCTCCAGCAACCCCCACATCTACCCAGCAGGGACTGTGTCAGCTGGACTGGACTAGGGATCAATGCTGGGGAAACAGCCTCATAATGGCCCAGATTAATGATGAAAAATTTGGTGTCATCCAGTGTGCTCCTGGAAATTTATCACTGGGGATGGGTGGGCTGCCAATAGGAGCCTCTTAGCACCCTTCTGACCTGAGAGCTGGTGGCAGGAAAAGAGAGTAAGTGTGGTTGCTACTGTCTCCAGCTGGAGCCCTAATGGAGGTGCTCTCTGGGGCACTGGCACAGAGGAGGATGGATACTCTTAAATGGATACTGGAGTTGTTGGTGCTGTTTTTTTATAGGCCAGAATTGCAGTTGCTACTACCACTGTTTCTATGTGAGATCACAGCTAGCTTGAACGGACTGTCGGCAGTCAATCTCACACTTTTCGTCCGCCCTTCTTTGTGTAATAATCTTTAGACGACAGGAGAAAGCAAAAACAGAAACTAATATTTTCCCCCAACTATGATTCCAGCTTAAGAGAGAAAAACATTTTGAAGGAGAGTGCATGCATTCAAGTGCATTCTTCAGGAAAGACCATCCATCTGTGCCATAAACCCATCCTATTCGTCCATTATTAGAACTATGGACGATACACACAGACAATCTCTAATGGTACAATCATGGTCTCCTGAGAGATGTCTTTCACAAGGCTTTGGGTATGGATCAGGCCTAGTCTACTTGTCTCCTGGTGATTGAGAGACAGGGCTATTACAGTCCTGTCAAGTAAAGAGTGGGCCAGAGGAATGTACAACCACTAAACTTCAAATGGTTCTCCAATTACTTCTCAACAACCCACAGTAATGTGGTCTTGGAGCTACTGTAACAATCTCACCAGAAGCTTACAGACAGTCCTTGTTTGTTGGCCTTGTACATACGTCATAAAAAATCACTGTGGTCTTTGCTGTTGTCATGCCAGTGAGTTTGTTCTTCTTTGGATATATACTGTACAATACAAAAACATACAAATCTGGTGCACTTACATGACAAATATTTGATTCCTTCTAGAAGCTACAAGTATAAAATTCAGCATTTCACCATCTTGTGACCTGGCAATCACAACAAGGGACCAAATCACTAGGTGTTATTAACTTCAGCTGAGCACTGAGCGACAGGCAGCAACACCAGGAAGACAAGCAGTCATGAAGAAAAGACACTGCACAGTCAACACAGTCACAACATTTTGCATCAGAGCTACATAAAACATTTTAAACTTAGCACAATGGATAACAACGACAATTGACACAGACCAATTTAAAAATGCTTGCATCATTCCCAAGCATGAATGTGGACTGAGCTGCTAACAAAATGAATAGCCCAGGGTGGAATAAGAGTACCAAGGTTATTTATGTTGGAAAGCAGTCTTTCAAAACTTACTACAGTCCACAGAGTTTAAATAATTCAAATCTGCTTGTCTATCTGCTTGACTATAAGCAAATACCCCAATATGCAAAGATCAGTCTATGTTAATGACACATGAATGAAGTCCCATTGTTCTACAGTATTTGCATTCGGCATGTTGTGACCCTCGCTCTGAGACTGTCTGTCTGGCTCTGTGTAGAAATCAGTTCAGTGCTCCTCCATGCCTTCTGCTATTTGTTTTTTGCTTTCCCCGCCTCATTGTTTTCCACAGTGGTATGCCAGCTTTGACCCTGAGCACTAGGGAT
>NW_018128060.1:247324-260507 GCF_001952655.1 Monopterus albus | reverse complement strand
AAACAAGACCCTCCTCACTAGTTTACTCACAGCCTCCCCTGCACCTCTACACCTTAAGCATTAATTATCAGCTGTCTGGCCATAGCAAAGCTATAAATCCCATGCAGCCATGGCACTAATGGACATAAGGCCTCTATCCTGGAATGTGGAGCATAAACAGATATCAGGGCATGAAGCAGGGGCGGAGGTACGGGGGGCAATTAAGTGTGTGGTGCAGGGAGGAGTGCAGGTGTGTAGACTGGTGATAAGGACAGCGGATCTACCATTACTCATCCCGCACCAACAACAGCAAACAGACTGCCAGCAGATGATGGGTCTGCTCTGGCAGCTGAAAGCTTTTCCTCAGCCGGAGAGAGGATTGTGTGGCGGAACACAGTGGATAAGGAATAGATAGCAACGGAAGGCGCATTTCATCATGTCAGGAAAGACAGGGGGAAAAATGGTTGCATGCAATATTGTTGAGGGAAGAGTCATTTAGAAAAATTAGGCGATTCTGCAGACTAGCTTATTTCAAAGCAATTAAGATTAATTAAGTGTTGCTGGTGAAACTTCATATTTCAGAGTTTTATTATTGCATGTAGCATTAAAGAACCATACAGAAACATAATTTTAAAAAAGAATGCATTTACAAAACTTAATATAAAGGATTGCACCATCAGTCAATAAATAAATCTTTTTTAAGATAACACCTCTGAAAAAGTCCAAAAAGTCCATTTTCTTCCATAGTTAATGGAAACCATTCCAAGCTGTGGCAGATGGTTCTTGTGGTGATTAAACAGAGGTAAAATAATGGCATATATGTTTTGTTGAATTAAAATGGAAAGCAACAGATTTGCAAATAATAATAGCAAGCCTGTTAATTTCTAATCATTAGAAAAATAAATAGGAATAAAGGTGTTATATTGCAAAGCTCTATGCTCACATTTAATCCCAATACATGCTTAATTCAGCTTGTATGAGTTAATATTTCATTGAAGTGACTATGATTGAACTGATTATGAATTAACTGTTTGTGTAACTATAATTAAAGTATAAATATACCCTCTCTGTTTTCTAAAAGAATATAATTTAAAACAACGTAAGAGGCCTTTCAACATACTCCTCTTAAGAACTACAACGATCTTAGCTCCCCTCAGTGAACACACATTCCCACTGGAAAATCGGTAAATTTCCAAAAGAGCTAAGTTTGGATATTGCTCTGGTTACTGTATATGCTGACAGAGTCTAGACACAGCAGCTCGCCCACAGTCAGAGCGGTGCATTGCGCTGCCTTGAGGACCTTGGTGGTCCCTTTCTCCTGGTCAGCAGATCCAGTGTTGTCTCACTGGCCTTGGGGCTAAGGACATCCTGTCTGCCTGTCTACCAGGGCATCCACAAAGCACAACAAGCAGATGAATGCTGTTTCCTGTGTAGCAGCATGCATATGGATGTGCAGGTTCAACCACTTGACAAGGGATTGAGACCTATGAACAGAGCATCTCTGCTGACGGACTGGGGTAAAGGGCATCTCCCAGCTGTGACAAACTCATTGTCATCTGTGACATTTATCATGGTCTGCTTCATATCTGTGTGCCACCGTTTCACTCTTCTGTTTAAGCAACCCCATGGGTGGAAAGGTGTCATACACAGCTAAAGATTTGTACCTGCTGCTAAATATTCACATGGGGACAATGAATTTTGTGAAGGAGAAAACAGGGAAATCAATTGCAGTCGATTTTAATTTTTACAAAGATAAATCTATTAGCATCTTTCTTCACTGCACTAATTTCCTTCTCACTAATATAGCTTTTAAATGCTTATAGCTTGCAAATGTCTGCAGTTTATTCCCTTGCTGTAAAGTCTTGAAACCCGGGGACTGCTCCCTCTTTGTGGCTTCTGGCAGCCCAGTAGTGAAGGCAACTCAAAATAAAAACTAGCTCTACACAAACAATACAGTTAAAATATGCAAATAACACATACTTAGACTATTTGTGCAGACTGGGGCTAGCAGAGCAGAGGACAAGAATGAAGTCCTGGCTTTGAGGCAGAGATGGATGCCACCTCCCTGCACCATCCCTCTGTCACCTGCTTGGCATCCCCTCTGTTTAATTAGCTGGTAGTAATCAAATAGTGGGAGATTAAGAACCCTAAAATACTGTGGGCAAACGATAAATCCTCAAGAGGCACAAAGGCCTTGGCGGTGAAAACAAAACATGGAGACTGTTTATTATGTTGAGTTGGAGGTAAGATTGAGTGAGACAGAGGCCATGCAAGAGAGAGAAGAGAGTGCTTATCTCAAATTTAATAAAAAACCCAGTGGAGAAAAACAATGTGTAAATCACCTCACCAAGCAGAGGGCTACAGTAATTAGACTAAACACACTCTGCTCAACCATCCTGCACATACACAAAGCAAAAGCATGCACAATAAATTTGTTGCCTTTACTCTTGTTCCTATAAACTACATATGTAGAGTTTATAGGAAAGAGGTTGTTATATGGTATGGCCATGATGCCACCATTCCCTTGCAGTATTTCTTTGGTTAACAAAAGCATTTGTGCTGTTTAGGATGAAAAGTGATTTGCTCATAATTAATGACTCACTCTGCAGATGTCAGGTTTTATGATATCAAATCATGATGGCCATGATTAAAATGGTGGTTGTTTGTGCTCCAGTTACTACAGAAGTGTGGCTTATGAGAGGCGCACGCACCTGGAAAGGTATAATTGTGACATGCCTACAGCTGTCAGCCACATATGACCTCTGGAAAATTCTTATGGGCTGATATGTTCTGGAGCTGGTAGTCATAATTGTCAAAGGTTGCTAATGTGTGTGTCAATCACAAAAAATAAACAACAGAAGCCTCCACTAAAGCAGTAATGTTGTGTGCTGCATATGTATTTATGAATGTGTGTGTGGGCGGGTGTCTTTCACCCAGTAGTGTATGATCCTCTGTATCCCAGTCTTAGAGCTGGGTGGTGCACTAAGCTCCCGTGTCTGTGCTCCCCCTCTAATCACAGAGCGAGAACAGGTGTAAGTGGGCTTACACACTCCCCACAGAATTTCTCTCTGTATGCTAACCACACACACCCCTGTGTGCCTGGACACACAACCTTGACCTTTTCCCACAGAAATAGGAGGTGAAGGGAGAGATCAACAAGAGACAAGGGGGGGGTGGACAGCAATCGCAAGAGGAACGTGGGGTTGAATTTGAAGAGTGTCAAACAGAAATTGAGAACCAAGTATAGCATGCCGAGCTAAAGCATGAACTTTAAAGTGTAGTAAAAGAGGAAATGATGCTGACATGACCGATTTATGAAGACTGAAAGAATGAAATGACTTTTCCTGCTTTGTTCAAATTTATTAAAGCTCTAGAGTTTTTATGGCCTTTAACCACAATTTGTTTTGGACAGTCATTTCTACAGAGAAAATCTGACATACACTTCGAATTCTAGAAAAAGACAGGAAAAATATATTGTGGTTTGTATTGGAAACTGTTGTATGGTAATATGGAAAGAAAACTAAGTTGTGGTGTTTTTGCTCTGCCTTTGTTTTAGCTAAGAGTCCGTGAGTTAGACAGGCCTTCCTGGCTTTGATGAGTGTAATTATGTTTTAAAGAGTGCCACAGGAGTAAATTCATTACCCAACCAGCCAGCTCTGGTCTTTCCATCTCTGTCTCCTCCAGCTCTATGCACATAGACAGGGCCTCCAGACATGCACATACACAGTAAACTCCCCACAGACCAACCACCGCTATAGGGCTACAGCTCTGCATCCAAACCCCTCCTTCTCATCAGGGCTCTGGAACTCTCCATACAAGTCAAATGATATTGGATGCACCCCTGTGCTGCAGACACACACTAATACAATACAACTCCACACACATGCTCCCAAACATCCACCCACGTTGCTTTGGGCTGTAATCTTTGTTTCTTCCTGGAGGTTCAGTGTAAAAAGAGTTGAATAACAATGACCCCCCCCCCAATTTCCTCCCACACACATCAACACTCATGGAATGCACAATAATGTTCCTCATGACTGCAGTAAACAAAAAACTGAATGACATACATAAACTACTGGCATGCAAACATCTAAATAAGCCCTAGCTTTTAAAATCTGAGCCTGCTTGGTCATGTCCTTATAGACTGTGCAGCTAGGGTCAATCCCAAAATTGACGGAATTGATTCCCTGGACCAAACTGTCTATCACCATTGGAAAGGTAGCTGTGGAATCGAGTGGAGGCTCTCTACGGGTTGACGATAACCAGAGGGGATTGACCACTATGATCTTGGATTACTCTGAGTGTGAAGAACCCTCGGCACTCTTACAAACAACACATGAAAAGGACAAAGATTTGCAAGCTCTTCATTGCATCAGGATGTGCCTGTGCACGTGTGTGTTTGTTTATGTTTAAGCTCTAAGCCATGTCTTATCACTCTGACCCAGACTTAGTGCTGTGTTACCCTCTCCTCCCTCTGTCACTTTTTTCTACTCCAGAGAGCCAACCAATTTAAGACCTCACAACTGGTGCATATTTGGCATTAACAATCCATCTATATAGGGTACAAGCTGCTTCCATATTCATTTTGTGTGTGTGTAAGTGTGTGAGAGAGAGGGAGGGAGACCGTGTTTTTGAACAAATCTGTCATTAACTATGCTCTCTGCAGTCATCCAAATCTTACACTTAACAATTATTGTTTCAATCTCTGATCCATTTATCACTATATCAAATTGTGTGTCTCTATGAAATGCTGGAACCATTTAAGATCACGATTATGTTCGTCAGTCTTTCTGTCTTTGGGAAAAATGTCTGCAGCCTCTCATCTCCTCCCCTGTCTCAGCATGTCGGCTTGTGTGTCTGTGAGGATTCATCACGCATCCTTAGGAGTCGATCAAGGGGGAAACACCTCCCCCTTCCTCCCCACTCTCCCTCCTACAGGTCCTCTTGCCCTCATCTAACATTAATGGCTGTTGGTTTTTTAATGAGGAAGTAGGTGTCCCTGTGCAGTGTGTCCATAGAGAGCTTGCAAAGGGGGAGACTGAGGGGGAGGGTAAAGAAAAGACATGTACTGGTGCAGAACACATCCCCTGGCTGTGAAGCTCAAGCGCCAGCCTAGCAGGGTGGGACAGGAGTGTGTGTGGGGGGCACACTCTTTTAGTAAATATTGCCATGCCCTCCTTCAGCCTTCAAAGAGCAAAACAAGCCAACCGCAGCATTCTGTCTCTCTTGCTCTGCTCTCCACACCAAGAAAAGGCAGCATGCATTATAATAGACATACCCAAATAAAGGTGCTACCATATGTTTCGTGAATCTAAAAGCCTTTTAGTATACAACTGCATGCCACTTTTTGTTTTTGATGTCCTTATTGCTGTATTGTGATACCTGTATTGTCTAACTAGGATCAACACAAAATACTGTGCAGAGAATATGTCATATAGATTAGCATAGATAAAAACAAATACATTTTTGATTATGATTTATTCATTATGATTTACAGCCTTATATATCACTTGCCTTTTGGAGCATATCCAATTAGTTGTGTCTGAATTCCTGCATTTTCAATAGTTAAAGGAAACTTTTTGTTCTTGCTGATCATACCCAATGATTTGGGCCATATAAATAAAACAAGTCCTCCAATCTATACAACCTATATGGTCATTGGTCGCTTCCCTCTAATACGACCCGTTGGGGCATCTCAATAAATAGCGTTTCTATGGTCGTGAGGAACTGCAACAATTCTGCCACAACGTATAGGGGTTCTTCTATTGGAACCCACCAAAATGTGCCACACCGAGTAACGCTCATCACAAATTCTTTGTTTGTTTCCACTGTGGTGCACCTGCTTTGGAGCACAGTCAGTTTGTATTTCTGCACATAACCTATTTTTGCATGCCACAAGTAACATAGTTATGGATGTTTTAAAAAATGCTCAGTGTAAATCAACAAACTCATAACATGTGTGTATTGTTAACAGATACATGCTTTTATCGGTGTATGCTTGGCCTTTGCGTTTTATGTAAAGGTCTATATTTCTGTTTTTAAAAGGGTCTTTACCCCTCAGTAACCCCTCCCACTGCCTATTTGTAGACTCAGCTAGGCATTCACTGCTACATGTTTCTTAATAACGCTGACGCATTTACAGTCTAATAGCAACCCACTCAGCTGTGGACACAAAATAGGCTTTTTCTTTTTTTTTTTGCTAGCCTTTCTTTTGTTATTAAAGACAATATAAACAATTCCTACAACTGCAGCCAAACAAAAAAAAATTAAGTGGATGACAGGAAAAGGCAATCACTGGAAACACGCATAGTGGATAGGGGTGAGGAGACCATAATGAAGAAACGCAAATTATTTTATACCCCTTTAGAAGAACCCTCAGTAGGAACTGATTGAACATATATTTGACCTCATAATGTTAATCAATGTAAAAAATAACTCTTTTGTTAGCATTCAACTATGACTTCCCATGTCTCTTACATACGCATGCCGTGCCAAAAACTAATGCAACCGACAAAAATGTAAATCTCTAATTGCATTTTCCAAATAAATAACTAAATGGCTTGAGAGTGAATACTGATACATTTTGTAGAAATACTGCATGACAGAAACAGAAGTTTGCTTTCTGATACTGTTCAGGCTATTAGCAATATGATGTGAACTGCTACAAAAGACACTTGTTTGATGTGTCTGAAGAGCTCTCAGCCATGCCCTCATGCTAGCTAAAAGAGTGGAGTGTATGCAAGCATATTGCCAGCGAGAGTCTGAAATGATGTGCAACAAAGACACTGAGATACTGGCAGCCAATTAAATAAAGGAAATGGCCTTCATCATTGTATGATTAATGGAGTGCACCATTAGTGCATAATGCCCCCCTCCCAACCCCCACCCCGTCTCTACCTGTGCCACTGTGTGGTGCTGTGCATTTGTGTGTGTGTGCATGTGTGTGTAGAAGAGAAAGCGAATGGGAGGAGTGGGGGGGGTACCAGAGTCCCCAGGGTGTAGTAGCTGGAGGTATTCATCGCTCTCTCTCTTCCCTCTGAGTGATAATTCTGGTGTTATTCAGGCAGGAATGGGACGGGCAGTGCTGGGCCTGTGATGAAGCACCATGGCCTTTAGAAATTCATTTCCACCCAGCATTCATCTCATACCCATTCAGTGCTGATCTACACCCATACACACTGAGAGAGTCATTACAGAGCCATGATCCATACTCATCTCCAGACCTCTCTCTATCCACCAAATATTTAAAAAGAGCTCTAAAGAGCTCTACCAGATATGAAGAACAGCTCCAGGTAAGCACTAGACTACTTCTCTTTAACTGTGGGTGAAGTAAAAATATACACAGAAATAAAGTGCACCTGGATGATGGAAAAGTGATCAAATGATATGAGATGAGGGGGAAAGATTTCCTATGCTTGGTCTTGGTGCTTGCTTCCACTGTATCAGAGCATATGCCCAGATCAAACACTGTCAAGAATCTGACAGTTTTTCTGCCTTAATGAAAACTCCAATCTGTTTTTGTTGTGCACCAGAGACCAGAGAAAAGCCAACCATAGCAGACAGACTAGGGATGAAAGGAGTGCTATAATGCATATACCAAATCAATAGCTTATACTACAAGGAAAGGAAGAAAAAAAATATATAGATATAAATATATTTATGCAACCTAGTGGTCACATTAACATCTTTATAACTTCACCTAGGCACATATTTTAATCCACCTGCTTACAGCTCTGACAGAATTCAGAAATATCTGAAAGGTTAATATATAGACAAGACAGAGCTCAATCCCAGATGTCTCCAGCCTCACTTAACATTTTTGGATGAGTACCTTCAAAAGAACTGCAGGCTCAACACCAAACTGACCATGTCATACCCCCAAGACAAACGTAAACCCCTAAAACATCTGCTCAGCAAGCAAACCTTGCATCCCCCCATCTGTACAAAGTGCACCCTCGACCACTCTGACTAGAAGCCACACCCCTACTCCATCCACTCAACTTTCACTTAGCAGTCCCTCCACATCACCTTCTCACCCCCCAAGCAGACATTTGCACACACAGACAGACTGTGCACGGAGTGGGCCTAGCCCAGCTTGGCAACTAGCCCTGCCTGTCCGTCTGTCTGTCTGCTCACCCCCTAAGCCAGCACATCAGGATGGCCTTCCCTACGGAGGGAAAGGAGGGGCTGTTATGTTGGCTCTGCCACGGCACCACAGAAGTTCCATAGTGTCTCCATTGGCAGGCAGACTGATGGGTCCCCAACTGCTGACGACTGCCAATTGGTGTGTCCCACCCCTGCAACCGCTATGCATACAGCCATCATTCAGCAAACCCCGAGATCATCATTAATATGTAAGTGTTAATAGGTGGAGCTACACACTAATTGCACACTGGAAATGGATCATGTTTAATATTAGAATCCATTACGCTCCGGCTGTTGCAAGCAGAGGCAAATGAATTAAGACAACACATTATTTACCCATACACCGGGCAAATGGAGACTGACAGCATCGAGAAGGTTGACACTCAACACGGCAGCTGTTACTCACATCTGCTGGCTCCCCTATCTGCAGCACTCAGCGGCCCTTTGATATGAGCTGCTCCTGTAATTGGTTGACTTTCCTCTGTGTCTCTGCTCAGCCAAATCTAGCTACAGTGGGCAACACAAAGACACAGCTACACTGTATTGTCCAAGGTTGATAGCAGTTTCATTTCAGTGGAAGAACAAAAAAAAAAAAAAAAGCTTTTACCCATGGCCTTTAAACAAGGTCAGCAATATGGTAAACATAAAAAATAAAAGAAAGATCTATTGAGTGGAAAAATGTAAACAGTATAAACAGCATATATATATATATGTATGCACACGCACACAGTAAGAAAATATTCAAGGGCAAAATGACTAATATATAGCAGTGACAGATTTTCTCTCCCCTTGCCTTTCACCATGTCTCTAATGAGCTTGTCACTGGCAGAATTCATATCATATTGTTTAATTGATCCCCAAACAGCTCTCATCCATCACAAGGCTATTCAGCATTTTACTCTTTTAATCTCTGTCTGCCCCTCATCATAATTCTTTAACACAAGCCATTACACACACAGAAAAGCCTCATACTGTGCTGTGGGCAACTTTGACATTGGCCACACACAAACACTGACACACCAACACACACGATGTTTGTTTTGCTCTAGTTGTGAGGACAGTCACTGTCATAATAGATTACCTTAGCGTTTACCATCACAGATACATACCTAACCCCAACTATTACCCTACCTTATACCTGATTCTAACCTTAAACAAGTCAAACATCCCTTGATGTTGTGAACACTGCCCAAAATGTCCACTATCGAAGTTAAATTTGTGAACACAACCATAAAAACACATCTACAAACAATTAATTCTGTTTCCATTAAATATACATCCAAACAAGCAAAGCAGTTGACGCTGGTACAGACTCGAGCAATGAGAGCTGACGCACTAGGGGGATGTGTTTAACATCTGTTTTATATTAATGATTCCTAGTGCAGCTCACTAACTACTGCAATATTCACAAGGGCTATGAGAAAACAGAGTAACTGGGATAAAAGTAGGATGTCTCACTATGTAGTTCAAGCTAAAGGCTTATCTAAAGAATGTACTCTTCAGTACTAAACAGACAAACAAACAGCCATGTTGAGAAGAAATCGCCTTTCTGGTTGAAAAATAAAAAAAACTCAAATGATTTTAACAATAGTTTAATGAATGCTTATTGCATGAGAGCAGTAAAAAATATGCTTACTTGCATGGCTATGTAACTACAAAGTCATGATGATTTTTGGCCACACAGAATAGCACTTGTTTGTCTGTGCAACAAAGTAATGGCTGCATCCTCACTGCATGCAAAGGCAACTGTGAGAGCCTAGTCATGTATATCAGCACCCAGTATTGCGCCCATCCCAGGGGCAACCGCTGCACCATGTCATGTCCCTGACATGGCAACATAATGAATGGCCTAGCTAATGAAGGCTTACTAATTGATTATGGAGAAAACAGAGTATTACTCACCCAATGATGACAGCTCCAAGGAGTGCTGAGACACTTTGTCAATGTTCTGTTTTTCCACCCTGTCCAGCCCAGAGGGTGTGTATATTGACCTGCTGACCAGCACCTCACATTTGATGAAGATTATGACTTTCACAGTATAATGTTTCTTTATCCTCTTACATGTTTTATAACACAGTATTTTTGTTCATGCATCTATTAACATTAATTCACCAAATTAATGTGTTGTACATCTTGCTGCAGGCATACACCAAACCCAATCAGGTGTGTCTGCCAGTGAGGAGAGTGAATGGGAATTTCGAGGCTTTACACACTGAGCTGTTCAGTGAAGCAGACAGAAGCTGCTAAGGTGGGAGGTGTATGTAGAGGGCTGTTGTCTTTGATTAACTAATTAGTAGGCATTATCAAGACTAAACAAAAGTCATTATGAGCAGGCTTTGGTAAGGAAGCATCATTTCCCCACAGACCTCCAACCACTGTCTTCCAGGCTCTGCCCAGTCCACCACAACCCAGGTCACTTATTAAATCTATAACAACTAATTTAGCTTTTTAAATGAAACTCTAATTGACCTTCGTGTGAAGAAAGCAATGTGGCTGATCCAGCTTGTCTTATCTGAATTACTGACTGACTTGCTGATTGCATGTGAACCAGTGATGTGGTATCAAGTTTCCAGACAATGGCAGCCAACTAACATAGATTGCTGCCCCTTCTGCTAATGCTTTCCTCACACTTATACACACAGTCATTATCATACACAGATTAATTCACACACGCCTAATTCCAGCCAAGCTAGGTCATGGTTTGCCCTTCTCATCTTTCATCTCACTCTTGTAAATATCTTTAGAGGTGACCTACACACAACTGATGTTGAACCAAAGTGGAAGGGTTAAATATTTCTACAAACACTGATCTGAATAGGAAAATGTACCTGCCACACTTCTACAGTAACAGCAGGGCAAGCTACAGACAAATAGCACCAAGTACAGCTTGTGTTTATGGCATCTCAGACAAAGTGTTTGACACTGCAGATCCAGTGGGTTGCATATGTTCCCCATTGCCTTTTTCTGTCAAGCCCAGACAAGGAGTGTCCTGAGGCTCACGGGCGGGGGCCAAACCATAATCAAGAAATTATCATAATTCACTCAAATCATAAGTGAAGGAGGGCAAAATGACTGAAATTAAATCCTGGATTACTGCCTCTTACTACAGGGATGCTTCAATAACTGCTATTTTCTGCCAGTGTTTTTAATATATGTTTACCATACTTGTGCCACCAAGTAAAACATTAAGTCAAAGGGAGTGCTACAGGTTTACTGGGAAGCAACACACACGTGAATTCATGCACACATCCTGTTGTAGATTTATGCCGTTGATGTGTAATAAGAGAGCCGAAGGCTGAGCGATGTGATTGCTTAGTGCGCTGAATGGCCATGCTCCCAGCCTGGGGCATTAGATAGCTCCAGCGCAGCGGTAGCAGCATGCTGTGAGAGGGAAGGAGCCAAAATAAAGGCCTGGTCAGAAAGGGCCGTTCTGGTCTAATTGAGTCCTTTGGGTCAAGGCTCCACTGATCAGAGGCTTGTTACAGGAATCCAGTTTCAAGGTTTCCAAACAATGAGATTTCAGAGAAGGGATTTGTAGTCCTTTGGGATCCCATCCTAACCTTTCTGTGATCTTTATGGTTCTCTCTTGGTTATCTGTTCATGTTCATCTGTTTTAAATCCAATTACTAGAAGATAAAAACACTGGAGATCACCCCATTAAGTGGTATTCACATATACTGTATAACACTGTGGTGACGGTGTGGATTTTCTGTTACTCATGATGCAGCCTATCTGACCACTGGAGAATAATGTAAAATGGGTCAAAGGATCAAAGCCAGCAGTATTTGCCCTGAGGTATGTTAAAACCTAATACCATTATTCGGACACTCTGTCTTAACGAATAACTAATGATGTTGGGTAAGTTTGATTTGCATTAATAAAACCTTTAAGGGTAGGGATGCATCGATACCCATACCAGCAGGGTCCGAAATTACTCATCAGCCAAGGGGGCTGGTAAATGAAAAGATCAACTGGCAAAACATATTTGTATTGGCCAAAATGTTAAATTGTCTTTTTGTATCGCATACATATTTGCTTTTGGATTTCACTGAGATAATAAGGTATTATGTTGAATACAAACATAAAGAGTCCAGAGCAAAATTATTTTAATATATCAATCAGCAGTTAATAAATTCATTCATTATGTAAGTACGTGTTAACACGTACAATAATTGCATGCTAACAGTTTTTTAACTGTGTGTTAACACGTCACCACTCTCTCTCTCCCCTATTTCTCTCTCTTGCCCTACAAAGAAGCAGAGTGCCCACAGTAGAGAACCTCAGGATGCTGTTTTATTACATTACTATTGTGCTACAAACATTTACCTGCCAGTGTGGCGGGCAGTCTTCTGAGATTTACTTGCCAAATGGAAACTATCTGCATTTGGTGCCTGGCAGGTGTTAATTTCAGATCCTGCATTCCAGTATCAGGTATTAGGTCCAATACTCGTACTTGTACTCTTAAAGGTAGTCTGATACTTTACACCAGTACCACTTAACCTTAGACCTTCTGAAATATTTTGTCTTCCTGGGTCTGGTGGACCCGAAGCATTTTTTTAAACACATAATTTTATATTAAATACTCAACAGATATTTACTTCATCCCAATTACAAGGAATATAAACAGAACATATATTTAACATTATCCCTGTACCTTTTTCAGATCACATTTATGAATTAGTGGAGCCGAGGATCCTGTACGTAATATAAAAGAGTAGGGGGGTGCATTGAAAATGTGTTCTGATATATGTTCTTCACAGAAAATGAGCCAAGGCCTATGAGTCTGAGCTTGAAAAAATAATGAATCATATCATTCTTCTTCCAATAAAAATAAAAATCTACACGAGGCAACATTACGTCAACCTCACACTGGTTGAGCAGGTCATTAGGTGGAGAATGAGGAATTTCAGCAGTTTGGAGGTATGTTAAGCAGTGCTAATGGCAAAAGTAAAGCTGACTACAATCGCTGCTCTCTGTGTCCATCAAGGGTGAAGGGAAGGGAGGGGTGCTCACTGACACACACACAGCAGAATAGAAACAAGGCTGTGTACTCCTAATG
>NW_018128060.1:233134-247258 GCF_001952655.1 Monopterus albus | reverse complement strand
GAACAAAAGGAACAAACTTAAAGAAATGAATCACCTTCACTCTCCCTGCGACCTGGTTTCAAATCCATCCAATAAAGTTTTGTTTGTTATGTTGATTGTGGTGAATTCTTGTGAATGAAAAGAAAATACATGCTATTTTTTGTAGTTAGCAGTTAAGTCTAATGAGCTCTGTGTATGAAAATTAGCTGAATTCTTGTGGACTTGGAGGTTAAACAACTCCTCTACAGCAGAGAGGCTGCTGTTCTCAGCAGCAGAGGAGAGGATGATACCACAGACTGTAGCCAATTTAATGTAAGAGCACAAACCCTTTTTAATTACAATTTTAAACTGCTGACTAATACATTTTGCACCCCAAAAAATTATGAACCACAGCATTAGTTAAATTATGTTGTGCAGTCATTTCCATGTGATTAAAGTGATGTCAGCACCAACCTCCGGATTTGTTTTACTCAATACAATAACAATTTGAAAGTAAGAAAGATTTCCTAAAAATGTAAACATATTGATGTTAATTGAAAATGATTATTATAAACCAAGTAATTACCCAGCTGATGGCCGGCCATCAGCCACTGTCAGGCCATCAGTGAGCACCTGTCACCCTAGTTTCTGTGGTGCGTCCTGCATTGTTGTCGCTAGTAGGACCTGAATGGTGAATACAGATCCTGCCACCTGCAGGCAGCGAGAGTTATTTTTCTCACGCAAGCGCAGAACATACTTGCTATTTGTACGTGTGTCTTTATGATATGTTCAAACGCCACTTTTTGACCCCACTGGCCCAGCCAAAGGCAACACAACATTCGGGTTTTGTTGCTGCTAGCTGTTGGTGTCTTGGTGTGTCTCTGCCCTTACTATCTTTCACTCTTTATCTCTCAAACAATCCCTGGGAGACAGACAACAACAAAGACAAATGACTTTGGCCTTTTAAAAGAAGCATCAGACTTCTCCCTCCAGTGGCTTGAGAATTCACATAGATGTCCATGTTTCTTGCTCACCCCCTACAGTGGCATTAAGTAGTGGGGGCTCTAGATGAGCTTCCTGTGGAGTAGGAAAGGCCAGGACAAACACAGGCGCTGTGCTGCTTTTAATAGGCACAAGGTCCACTCAAGTGTGGCAGTTCATAAATTAGAGAAGAGAGCAAAGGGAGGAAGATGGGAGACTGTGCAAATACAAGCAGCAAACACGACAGAAGTGCCTGCCCTTTGGATCATCACTCACTTCAGCATAATGTGACAGAAAAGGAGAGGAAAGGAAGGCAAGATAGAGTAAAAGAAAAGGATGGGGAAACTAAAAAAGAATAGTTGTTTGCAAGCCATCATTGAAGATATCACAGGAACCTACCAATGCAAAGACACATAAATTCAAAGCTATCCAAGAATCCAGTGCTTTTGTGGTCTGGAGAGTAGCTGGATGGGGAGGAGGGAAATAGGGGATAGACACAGTGCCTCATCCACCTGATGCCATAATGCCGCTTCGCACGGCTTCCTTTTGTAGCACAGAGTGCTGGGCAGAGGAGAAAGGCAGACAGACACAAAGAACAGACAGGACTCTCTGCAGGAAACTCTTTGTGCCATTGCCACTCATAGGCAGCAGGACAAAGCCGTCAGCTGCCTGGACACCTCGTTAGCCTGCTCCCTGCAGCTCTCACATGGCACAGGGTTGACTACGGCCCTCCTGCTGAGGCTGGCTCACCGCTACAGTGCAGCTTTAGCAACACAAAAATACACACAATGTGGGACTGTAGAGCATTAAAGACCAAAAGAGAAATACAGCGCGATAAAACACACCTGTTCTACAGAAGGTTCAAGGCCCGGCCTTCACAAGCCTTTTCATGGATGTTTGCTTAGGTTGTTAAAAGTGATCTTTTCAGATGCAAGTCTGGTGAAGTCGACTGGGGGAAAGGGATGAGGCTTGCTTTCCTCCTGCTGCTCTTTTATCTTTTTACACATTTTCAGTCCATGTTTGATGAGACGCAGAAGAATAAAGACAAAGGGTTTAACCGAACTTGGGTGTCTAGAGCAATGAGATGTGCATGAAGATCTGCAGTTACTGAGCCAACCTGACCACAACTGCAGAGAGATATAATTTGAGAAGTATACAGACTGTACATATTTTAGACACAAAATTCAGCATGAATTGTGCAGAGACATGGGGCAACACAACAAAAACGTATGTTAGCTATTTATTTACTTAAACAAGTTGTGAGAATTATCAAAGCACCAATTATAATGATTCAATTAAGAATTGATTTAATTATTTGGAATATTTCTACACTCCCAGGCAACATTCATCAAATGTTTTTGGTTAGGAAAAGATGAGTTGAGGGTAGGATGTATGCTTGAGAAACCCAAAGTGTTAGTGTCAGTAGTTGAGGTTAAGTTATGAAAGAAAATTAATAATATGTGAAACCTCACATCAATTTAAACAGATGAACAAAAGAAATATTAAGGAACTTTATAAAACAGGCTAAATATGAGGTGTTTAGTATGTTTATTGGTATATGTATTTTATTTAATGTATTTTGGTATGTTAAATGGTGTGGTTGCTTTAGTGAAGGATTTAATCTACAGATTATTTACTTGTATGTTTGTAAAGATCATTTACTTTATTATAACCCCTCAGCTAAATAAAATTATTACAGAAGATCTAAATAAAATATTCAACCAATTAAAATGTTTCATAAAATTAAGACAATCTGATGAGCCTAGTAAGACTGTGGCATTATCTGTTACTGAGTAGATTATTTCTTCTCAGCCTTTTAATACAGCTTTCAGATATCAGCTTGGTACTATACTATATGGTATAAAAGACATCTGAAAAAGCAAATCCCAGCACCTTAAAATGATGCATGCATTAAGGATAATTTTCAAAGGAGTACATTATTTTGACAGTCACAGTGACACCTTAATTTTTCCAGTCACAAAGGCTGTTCGAGGCTATTTCGCTCTCTCCAAAAAGCTGTTACTGTTCGTATTCCCTGGAATATTAAGTGGAGTTAGTGCTTAGTTTGCTTAATCCAAGCCAAATAAATGTGCAGGAATTAGTTCCAGCTTCATTCGCTGTCAAAATAGGATCCACCAGTCAGTGCACAAAAACAAGTCCATTCTCCACACTCATTCTGACTACAAAGAAGAAAAAAAAAAAAATGCCATATTGACACAAATAAAGAAATATATGCCTGGTAGATTGCACAAACACTCACACACCCATACTGTGTTTATACCACAAATATTTTTATCCACAAGGGATTAATATCCAATAATAATAATAATAATATGGTACTGAAGGGTATTATTATCATGGTGGAATGCATGCATAATGATCAAATACATATAAATGTGTATACTGTATGATACGTGTGCGTAGTGAATATTTCAAACAAGTCAATGAATCAGTCACTGAGCTCATCACACAGATACTGATGCACCTTGTCTCACACTCGATTTTGTTATTAGATGACACCATATGTGGCCACTGCTGCGTGATGTAGCTCTTCTGTGCTTTTTCTCTGACATTTAAAGATTTAAATCACACCACTGAAGACAGTCACTTTTTGGGACTATGGAGCCAGTAGCACCATTCATTTCACTTTGCTATGAGCTGCTGCTGTACATATTCATGGTGTAAATACATTAGCAAACTGTAATATCTTTATGATCATGATGTGACAAATTTGTATCACATTAAAAAACTATGGTTTTAGCATGAATCATGTGATAATACACACTCCTAATGTCTACATAACCCAAATAATCAACCTCCCCCATCACACAGTCACAGCAGACATGATGATGTACCAGAAGGGAGCAATCAGTCAGTCTGCCTGTAGCCACCGCCCATGTCTATACATCCCTTCCCATTCAACAGCTGGGGGCTCATATGTTACTGTCCCCCTACCTGTCAACTGTCCATCCACAACCACACCAACAAGAGCACACATCTCTCAGCCCACCCCTGCTGTTTTTTAATCTGTTGCCACCCCCAAGGATGCTTCAGAATTACAGTGAAGAAAGGTCACCCCATCAAATTAGAACATCATCAAGGATGCACACTAGCGGGTCATTCTCTGAACCCTTGTAGCACATTGTAAATCCTACACAGTGGCAGGATTCAGAATGGCTGACTGATTGAACTCCTGGTAAGTGAGGGTCTAGGATGCATCTTTAACTATAATGATGGAGAGAACTGATATGAATTGCTGGCTAGACTGATACAAGTTGTAATGGCATGTTAAAGTGCCATGTTTAGTCCCTAAAGATGAACAGTGTTATCATCAGTTTATGTACTGGCCCTGTGTCGACCCCAGGGTGCAGATCAATCAGGACTCCAATCAAGATCACATCAAGCTGCCCTCTGCATCCTCCCTCATCATTCTAGTAGTCTGCTTGTTGCAAGGCTTTAGCTCCATAGCAGTACATATATGCAGCCAGATAAAGTAACAGGCCTGCTGGAATGAGAGGGAGATTTTGGATCAAACAGTCCAATGGAAGGGACCATGTGGAGACCATTGTCTTATCTTGGCATGGGGGAAAAAGCTAATGAGAGAGGGGTAGTGAGAGAGAGAGAGAGAGAGAGAGAATAAGAGAGAGAGGGTAGGTCAGTGAGCTTTGGGCCTCTCGTGGGCTGATCTAAGCCAATTAGAGACAAGTGACAGCTCAGCTACATGCTCATGACATAACTAGACTACAGCACCGCTCTGAGCCCTAGCACAGTGCAGTCCAGACTTGGACCCCAGCAAGCCCTTAACACGCTCCTGATGGACACCTCAATACCCCTCTACCACAGCCCTCGTCACACCAGACACAGTCTGAAGCCAGGAAGAGAGCGAGACTATGCTTAACAAAAATACTGTTCTCTCCTCTTCTGTCCAGCTTCATAAGTTCTTCAGAAGGAAGCGGCTGGCAAAGCAGAGATCTCTGCCTTCCTCCATTACTGTCAGCCAACTCTCTTGACATCTGATGTTGTCAAGAGTTGCCATAATGGCCTGGAAAATTCACTGACCTTTGTCCTGGAGGGTCAAAACTTGTGAACCTGAGATGAGAGAAAACCACAAAGCTTGGGGGCATATGTGAAGTTGGGAGTTTCAGCTGAAAGGGGGGCTGTTTCAAATGGCAGCCGCCAGCTGTCGCTGCATTGCATTGCCTTCTTCCTGTGAACAGATAACGGTGCTGAGTCTGCCCATGATACACAAGGGAAGTTGGTAGGCCACCAGTTTTGGCTGTCAAGGCTGTAGCACAGAGCTTGTGATTAATGACACAGGGCGTTGTACCGCAGGGCACTCAGCGGCACATGCCACACTGGTGGTAACAACAGAAACTCCCAACACTGTGGTCAGAGCCAAAACAATTCAGTACAGTCAGACAATGATATTCATGTAGACAAACCTACAACCACACACATAATACAAACATGTGAATGTCAACAATTAACTAGCACACTTGTGACACTGAGATATGATAACATGGCATTTCATGCATCCCGTCATTCACCCCTGACTGATCATTGAGTGTATGAAGTCTGTGAACGGCTGTTTGGGGGAGAAGAAGCAAGAAGTGCAGGGATGGAAGATGACAGGGAGGAGTGATGGGGGTTGAGAGACACCCAGCAGGGGGTGAGACAGGACAACCCTCTGCACGTCTAACGTCTGACACTCAAGAAAGTTAATGATGCCATGTTCTTTGGCCAACGGCCCCCCTGCTGCGTGTGAGAAAAGAGACAGACAGAGAGGGAGGACTGAGGGTGGCATTGTTGGCACATGGATGCAGTTTCAAGAGGTGAGACGCTCTTGCAAGGTGAGGTGGGGGTGGGGTGTGTGGGTAAATTTTAAAGGTCCAAGAATATTTGACAATCAACACCCCGGTTAACAGTTTGAGTGATTTTGACATGAATGATATACTCCCCTTTTTTCCATCCCAATCCCAATCACATTTTCGTCTCTTGCTCTCATCAGCATCTTTTATTGAGTCAAGTTACTTATTAAAGTTTACAAAAACGTCTGCTAATTTTATTAGCATTCAGTCACTAGGCTGCAATTTGATTTTTCTTGGGTGTGTGTTGGGGGTTAGCACTGAGCTGAAAATATCATCTAAAGCCAGTTAAAGAACAGTAATTTAGTGGATAAGAGAGATACAGAGGAGGAATCGGGTCGGAAAGTGGCAAGACACTGAGGAGAGATAACAATCTGGGACAGCACTCAGCAAATGTGGAAGGATTGTGTCTTACAAAACACTATTTTGTAGTGGAAAATAAAATAGGTGGTAAACAAAAGACAGTAAAGGTTTGAAAATGTCAGAACACCAATGTGGGCTCAATTTGTCATGAAGCAGGTAATGAGTTGCAGCAATCTAATTTTGAGGTCACTGCAGTAACAACAGAACTTGAGTAGTACAAGGATGGTTACGCTAAGAGATGCTCATATGCCTTAGCCTGTAACTGAATTAGCCATGCTTTTCTTCCTCTAACACAGGAATAAGCCTGCCTTCTCTGGCTATTTCTCCTTTGATACATCTCCTAATAACACTAGTATAACTGTATTAGCAGTGTATGCTAGTGATGCTCTCCAGACTGCCAAATGGACCTGTATGCAGCTCTGTTTTCAAGTCATGGGGTCAGATGATGGTCAATCAATGGTCAGTCAGAGGTCAAATCCAGGGCTGGTCAAAGGTCAGTCAATCTGGACCCTGAGGTACAACCATCCCATCAGCCTGCTGTGAGTGGAACTAAATCATCTGGACAACTCCCTTCTGCTTGGAGTCTGAGAATTTGAGGAGCAGTTCACCATCCCCACAAATTTATCATTTAGTTATGCAGGGTTCATAAAAATAATTAACACTGTGTCCTCTGCATTTTTAAATTATAGTTCATTTTTAATGTAAATTGTTTTTTCAAAACAAGGTTGTGTGTGAGAGATAAGTGAATTACCAAAAACAGGCAATTAGACTAACACATTATAGTCACAAAAACTAAGAACAGATGCAGATATATTCCACTCAGTGTGTTTTGAATAATATCACTTCCTATAACCTCCTGCATAGCAGCAGCAGCCAATAGAGATTCATGAAATGTTAGAGTTATAATTTGTGTGTCTGTTCCACATGAACACCACAGGGACTTTAAAAAAAACCTTAAAAAAGCTAACATGTAAATTTCACAGTTAATTCCTGGGCATAGCTTATGTTAGCCAATTAAGCTGTTCTTTTCAGCTCCATTACAACGTGGTGTCTTGGGGTTCATTTTTCCCTTACTGTGCCATTTAGGCCTCAAATGGGCAAACGTTTACTGTGCCAGTTGGAGAATAAAGAGGGAGTCTGGAGTCGGTTACAGCGCATGTGTGGCTATAGCCATGAGTGTGCATGTGCATATGTGCCTTTACAAACCCTGTCATGTGAACGAGTTCCAAATATCTATGTGCTGCTGTCCCTGTGTGCCTTTGTGTGTGGAGGACTAATCTGTGCATGAAACAGGAGAGCGTTAATAGCTTTTAAAGATCGGTGGAGTCAAATGAGCATGCTCATCAGTTAGACACACACCCCTTGGTGATCACTCAGTGTTGTTAGATTTCCTGCGGAATAAAAAGATCTCAATGGATCCAAGAAAAATCCCTTCAATTATAGCCATGTTTAAGAAGATTCACTGCCATCATTTCTGTCTCAGCAGGTGGCGACTACCATTGTGTTCAGCATTATTGGGTTTTTACTAATATATCAATAGTAACCACTGGAAACACATGAACGATTCAGTACGTGTCTTGAAATTTTACTCTTCCTCCTGAATTTCTCTTGAGCATAACACAGACAGAGAAACATACAGGAGGTGCCTGCATGTTCGTTAATAGCTTTGCCCTGGACAGTGTAGAGCATGAGGGCCAGCAGCAAGAGGCATAGAGATAAGAGTCCCCTTAGCATTTGAATAGGGTGTTCTCATTTCTATTCAGTTGGCCTTTGGCCATGCTAGTGCTTAAGTGGTCTGGGCAAGTCTGTCTGGGCTCTACTGTGCCAGCCAATGTGCAAGCTCAAAACTGGAAATGTGCAATGTCTATCAGTGTCCCGTTCTGTCTGTCTGTCCCTTTGGCTGGATGAGTGTCTGGCTGGTTGATAACCAGCCTGGCTAGCTGCTAATCATCCTCCCAGCTGCAGAAGCAGGTGGCCACACATACCACAGCTCCCATCTCATTCACCATGTGATGTCATCTCACTGCACCTGGTCACAGTGCATTACACATAACTGAGGTAGTCAGTTTGCCTCTATGAAGTCTCATATCTTTGGCTGTCCTGAATCTGACACTTATTTCTCAACTGATTGGATGCAGAGGTTCATGTGGTGAACTGGTAGCTGCTGAACAAACAATGTCAAATCTCTGTGTCCCCTCTTTCACCCTAGCCAAGCCTGGGACTCATCCCAGAGCAGTCTAACAGGCACAGGCAGCAGTTAGGACACACTCCACATCGAAATAGGAAGCCATTAACTCTAACACTCAAGGTCACCTTCAGCTAGACACAGTAGCCACCTAACTTCCTCTATTGATATGCCCAGTGGATGTATTGGCACAGTCATGTAAAGGTCAGGCTGTAAAATGGAATGGAACCACAGCTGTCTTAGAAACCATTCTTAGACAGTTGTTTTTGTCTGCTTTCACTTATGAAAGTGATCAAAATGTTGATCATTTATAAAAGTGATCAAAATGCTCTGAACATGGCTTTTAAACAATAGGAAAGGGAATAAAAGAGGGAGGGAGTAGACAAGGGGGAAGAGAAAAGAGAGGGAGATAGAGAGAGACAGCAGGAACAGGATGATCACATTTCAACTTAGGTCTGCAGCTGTTGAGAGCTCTTCTGGCTGAAAGGTGTCCCTTACAGCAAATGTAATCCAAGCTAAACATAATATCTGTCTCGCCATCGGCAGATCGCAAAGTCATAGCACAAAGTCTGCAGTGGCCCGGGACCAAGTGAAGCCTTGTAACAATTTAAGGGACTGAGGAGAATGAACAAATATTAATTAATAAACCAAAACAAAGTTATGATGTGAGTGGTGTGATAATGGTGTTTTCAATGCTCTTTTCCCCAGTTTCCTTCATCCTCTTTATTCACACAGTGAAAATCTAATGAAGCTGAAATGCCATTTCTCAAAGGGCTACTTTAAAGGAGGGATTGTCCTTAGTGTTTGCACAACTAGAAAAGTGGACACACAAGCTATTTACTTGAAACATTTTTGTGTGTTTCATGCACTTTTGTAAGTGTGTGTATATTTGTGTGTAAGTGTGCACAACTGCTTACAACAGGACATATCCATCAGAGTGCCAGTGTGCACTGCAAAATAAACAGGCTAAATGGCAGCTCTGGTGAGGTCCCGAGCCTTTCACCTGATCAGTCCCCAGCAACACTGTGCACCCTGCAATGTTGCACAAAAAGGCATGCATGCGTGTGAATGAATGTGTGTTTAAGGGTGTGTGTCAAAGTAACCAAGGAAATAATGGGCATTTGAACTATGAACATCAGTGCAACACACCAAATAACACACCATTCCACACACCAGAGGGTGAATCAATTTCAGTGACATTCGATTCAAGCCCGTCAGCTAGCGTCTGAACTTCAGCCCTCAGCCCTGTCGCTTCCTCCCCAGCTCCATATGATAGATTACCATCTCCGGCAGTCTCAGAGAAAGAGAGAGAAAAAGGTGGGTGGGAGAGGTCAGTCACTACAGGGACACATTCATTGGAGGGGAGCACTGGGTTAAGGAATTATGGTTTGACAGAGATCTGGGGTGGATAGGAGAGGGCAAAGAGTTCTCCAGGGGTCAGAGCATCCAATCCCGGCTGGACTCAATGGCAAGCCACCCTCAGAACACAGCAATCTACAGGCGATTTCACTCAGGGTCACATTTTTCAATTAATATTATTATCACTCACTTGTCTACTTCGCCCACTTGACAGCGAATAGAGCGGTATCAGACATATTTATCTGGTGCTGGTAAATAACACCTGTGGAGCAATTTAAAATACACTTATAGTTGGAAACCCAATGTGTTAGGTTATCTACAGACAGCTGCTGAAAAGATAAACAGACTGATAAAGTCTTTGATTACCATAAATTACAACCATAGCTCACTATTAAAACAGAGCTCAAAGTGCAGTCCGTAAATTAAACCAGGAGCCTCTCCTCATGTCTGTGTCTTAAAGTTGATCAATAATCAGCCTGCAGACAGATTTACAGCTTAGTCTACATCCCAAACTGTCTGATGGAAAAAAAAGCCAAGGAAAACTAAGTTTATTCTGTATTGCATGCCCATCTGAAGGTGCTCACATTTTACAAGCTTGTAGAATTTAGGAACCCAGTGTTAATACAAAGATTTATTTCTCAGTCAGCGCATTGTGTGCACACGGTGTGAAGCATGGGTGATGAGACATGTGGAGGTAGAGGCGGCAAGAAGAATGAGGAGAGAGGAGGCAAAACAGGGGCAGGCAGGAGAGAAAAAGCAATATCATCATTGTCAGAGTGGAGAGGCCATCAATAACAGTGTCACTATAAAGAGAGAAAGAGTGAGAGTGTGAAGGAGCAAGAGTAGGGTGAATAAAAGAAACAACAAAACCAAGTGCGACGGGTGCTTCATCTTGCTGGGCACTAATGGGCGTGAGAAGTGGCTAGCTCAGCATTCTTTGTTTGACAGCTCACTCCTCAGGTGACGGGCTGTGGCATCTATGACAGAGCGCCACACACTTGTTTAATTCAGTTTATACACTCTGAGGTAACACGATGGTGGAAGTAGAGAGGTGGAGAGGAAGAAAAAAGACTGATGAAGGGCTGCAAAAGATGGTCAACGGCCACCCCAAACTTGGTCTTCAGTATGTGCTCCATCTCTTTGCAATGTGTCTTTGTCCCCAACTCTCACTGCACTACTCCATTACTGCTGTCATTCTTCAGCCATAGAGACTGAATATGCTATATTTACCATCCTCAGCACTACACCTGCTTCCTGTGAAGGTGGGAAGGTAGGAAGACAATTCATTTCCCTTGGTGCACTTGGGGAGGTCAGAGCTGGGACACAAGGCCTGCTGAGGATAGTAAAAAGGCTATTTCAGGACATATTGTGGCTTTGAATATGCTTGTTTGTGAGTGTGAGACAGTGAATGGTCTGGGTGCTGGTAGTGACCACAGCATAATCAAATGATTTATCTCTCTGTGAGTTTATTTTCCAAATTGCTTTTCCATACCTGCAGGCCTGTCTCTTTCCATGCCTTGCACAGGACTTGGGTTGTGACAGAACTCCTCATTTACTGTAGCCATCTGTGGTTGATAAATGAGATAGAAGCAATCTGCATGCTGCTGTATATGGCTGGGGAGAGAGAGAGAGAGAGAGAGAGAGAGAGTGTGTGTGTGTGTGTGTGTGTGTGTGTGTGTGTGTGTGTGTGTGTGTGTGGGTGCGTGTATGGACCTTGTGTGAGTAAATCCCAAAAGATAACAACACCTCTTTACAGAGGTCAGCAAACTCTAGCTGCACAGACACCGACTGACACATTTAATCAAGGATTTTTTCCTCTCACAGTTTATCAGGAGAAGATATTTCTCACACCCTTTCCTTGCTGTCACCATCTGTCTTATCACAGAACAACATACCCACCTTTTCTACAACTATACTTTTTGCTTTTCCTCTCTCATATCGTTACTGCTTTCTGGAAGTGATCAATAACAATATTCAATGCAGTTATTCTTGATTTATACAGTGTAATCTGCTGAAAAATATGTTGTCTGTATAGCACAATCACATTCATTTTTTACCCATAGGCAAATCAAATGAAAGAATAATCCTTTTTCCCCTCTTGAAACATTACTCAGCAGTTAAAAAGTGCAGATAAATTTAAGATACTAATAATACTTTTAGACTAACCCTCAAATCTATGTTTTACACATCCGACCACATAAACAAGCATACAATAAGAAATACTAGGACAGTAAAAAAAAAATTAAATACAAATTAGACCATGCTCAGTTTTTGAGACCGTTTTATTTCCTAAATGTAGCATGAATCATTAATGTTGCCTAATAGTTGCATTGTTGCTGCTTCCTTCATTACCCTTCATTATTTCTCAAGGACTTCAGTGCAGATTAAACCCCAGCCTACTGGGGTTTATAAGAGTGCAAGGGCAGGTGTTTGTGTATACGTGTGTGAGTGTGCGTGAGTGTCTGCTGTTTGCTTGCACTCATCACTCCGTTTTCTCATTTCTGAAATGGAATAATGAGTCCAGATGAGCTTGTGAAAGGCTCGGCAGTGTAGCTCAGCCTGACTCCCCACCTGGCCTGCTCCTCCTGGCCTGTCCCTTTATTAGCTTCCCCTCATGCTGGACACAACAGGAACAGCTTGGTATCCTCCTCCCCTCTCCACCATTCACACCTCTCCCAACTCTATTTTTCTGCTAATTACCTTGTTGTACGAGCACCAAACGCTACCTAATGATTCACTTAATTGCAGAAGAGGTCCATTAAGATGATATCAAAGGACTTTTTTTAAGTCATCAAATCCCATTCCAAGGGGCATTTAGAAGCAACCTAAGACATTGTTTTCATTCCTGTGTCATTTGCATTTTTTAGGGTTAAAGAGTGACTGAAACAGCCAAGGATGCAGATCTTCACCTCAAGATTCTGTGTCCCTATTCCTCTGCAATGACTCTCCACAGATGATTACATACATTTAACAATACACTCATAAAGAGAACCTAAGTCACATGTGAAACTCAATTAAAAGTGCTTTTCACCTTAAATGCTTGTATCTGGAGCATTATGTCCAGGTGCTATTGCACCTATCCACTTGAAAAGATAGAGATAATTAACAGTTTTCTTGGGATTTCATTGCCCCAGGTGTACCTTGTCACAGTTACATATACACAGATATCTGCAGTGCTTGCAATTTATTCAGCAGCAGTGGCTGCAGGTAGCATTTTTGACACAGGCTTCACAATGATTTATGAACCTGCTCATTGACCTAGTTTATTCTGAAAAGGAAAAGGGGGCATATCCCCTCTTACATGCAGCACATCTAGTATGGAGCTGGCCTGCAGTCAGTTTTGGAAAGTGTGGGAGGAGGAGTAAGATTACAATGCTGACTGCTCACATACCCAACACATTTACAAGTTTTCTATCTCCTGAGGTACATGACAGTGAACAACAGCTTTAATGAATCTTTTTCCAAATGCAGCAAAGTGATGTCTAAGCATTATCCTCACACTCTGCAAATTCACCATGAACTTAGATAACACACAGCAGTTCATGCAGTCCATTTCTGAACAATGTGTGCTCAACATTTAGCACTTCATGGAAACATGGTTAGATGACAGGCACAAGTCCTCCCAATCTGGCCCACATTAATAATGCAGATGCCCCTCTCAGAAGCCTTTTACCCCTCTTCCTCTCCATTCCACCTTTCCTAATCTAACAGAAAGAGTGGTGAGTGCTGCCCATCTTGATGTCCAGCATGCAGCAGCACCTCTCTGCTCAGTGGACACTGAATTCAATCTGTTTCAGAGCTGCAATTCAATTATCTCACCAGGGTCCTGCTCAACCACTCGTGAACAGGAGGGGGGCAAAGGTGTGTTCAATACGAGTGAGGTAGGAGACAAGGGAGGGCAAGATATATCATAAACACACACCCGGTTCAACATGGATATAGATTTAAATGCTTTTTCTTGTGCGATTAGCTTGGGCTTTACAATCACTAGACGGATGTCAGGACCTGATAAGGCTAATCACTGGAGTAAGCCAATGCAGTGGGATTTAGCACCGCGCCCCCTTCTGCACTCCCAGCACCCCCAAAGCGAAAGCCTCGAAAACACACAGCCCATAACAAACCAGGCATGGAGCGCTTAACAAAATACCCCTCTCTCCTCTTTGCAGTCTATAATATTCTTATTTTTTGCTAATAACAATAATAATAATAAGTATTATTATTATTAATATAATAAAAACAAATGTTACAATTATATATTTTAAATGATTACAATTACTTGTCATTAAAATTGCAAAAAGCCACTAATGTGTTAATATAATATTCTACTTGCATATTGCAAACTCTATTTTTTGTGCCTCTGAGGGCTCTGATGTAATTTATATTAACAATATTCAACTTTAATAAAACTTCACT
>NW_018128060.1:217023-233064 GCF_001952655.1 Monopterus albus | reverse complement strand
CATCTCGGCCTGGCCACCACCATTGTCATTCTCAAACCAGGTCTCAGGTCGGGTCACATCAGTGTAAGCTAAACTGTGTGAGGTGGTGCAGTGCCAATATCGGTTCATCTGTAAATGCAACTGGAATATCTGATATTACTTTGATGAACAACTAAATGTAGATGAGTAGTTGGTTTCAACTTTAAGTTAGTCTGGTGTCTCTATAGTAGAAATGACACACCAGGAAGTGATTCGCTTTGCCTGCGCCCAAAGATGGTCCTTGTTGGGTGTTGTTGGTGTACAGAAGATGAAACAAACCAGAATATTGACTTAGAAAATGCCAAGATGCTGCATGGTGGTTCATAACACATTAAGACATGATCATTTGACGCTACAGTTTCTAAGTATCTAAGTCTATAAGGGCTTTTCCATTATAGGAACCTACCGAAACATGTTGCATCGAGTAACGCTCATCACGGGTTCTGTGTTTGTTCCCACTAGTGCACCCGCTTTGGAGGTGCATTCTGGGAGCTAAATTTCAGCACCCCTCAAGGTTGTACTAAAGTAGTACCAGGAATATGTGGGAGGACAGGCTGCTTGTGTGCAGACCAGTTATCGGTACATTACACACACCCTGTGTAAACACACAACTTTGTATGAGAGAGGAGCAGCCCCTCCCTCCTCTAAACAGAGACCAACAGAGAAAATACAGTGAAAAAACAAAGCAGGACGGTCAGTGTCAACCCTGGGGGCTATGCTTGGTGATGGTTAAGGGAAGTACAAGGCATACTGCTCATTAGGTTCCAATAGTGGAAATGCAGCATATGTGTATGGTAAGGTATTTCGGTATAGTGTATGTACATTTGTTTGGCCAGTACAGTAATGGTGATGAATATGCACTCTATGGCAGCAAAAGTACCCCCGGAATCAAAGCTTTTGCTTAAATGTGGACTGAAGGTGCACTTTTCTTTTCTCAAAATGGTATTTTACAGCCCTGCTGATACATGATACAGGTCTGTCTCTTCTACTCAGAGTGTGGCCTGAGGCTTTTTCTAAGGCACGGTATCACTGGTCATAACCGTGTGTTTTCTCATTTCTTCACCTTGCTAGCTCTCTCCTTATCCCCTCATCTCCTAGTCTCTCAACCCTCACCCCTCACCTTTAAACCATTTAAGTATTCAGTGGCTTTGTTCAACCCCCATAACTGCGTGACCCACATTACTCGAGAGAGAGTATAAAAAAGAAAGGTTAAGGAAAAAGTGTGAGAAGAGAAAAATAAAATCATCTGGAGACTTCATCAATTTTTCATGAATTTTCATTTAGACTGTAAGAACCCTCTTACAGCAATCGATAAATCAAGCTGCTGTCACACAGTTAGTACCTGGGGGCTGCTGGAAGGCCCTCAGGAAGGCAGGGGACTGGATCAGAGGAAGAGACCAAACCCCTCCTCTTCAGACCACGGTCCATTTCCCAGTGATCACAGACCAACTACTCATCCTCCTATTATTGTAATCACCTTAAAAATACATTTACATGTCATGTGGAAGATATGATTTCTGCTGTCTCTTCTTGTTCAAAACAAATGTTTAGTTTGCTTAAACTAAAAGTTTGTTTACTAAGCAAAATACAAGTTTAGGTTAGCATTTTGCCAAACTGCTGACAGAAGTTAAGTACAGTTAGCTCTACAATGTTTAAAGTTCATGACATATATCACAATATGATATGTCAAACTCTCCATACCAAGTCATGTAAATCAAGCCCCCCCCCAAAAAAAAAACTGTGAATACCACTAAAAACACATATTACACATATTATAGTGGGACTGTGTCTCATTTTAGATCTATATTACTAGTGGCCTACTGGCATCACAAGACTTTCAGCTCCATCTTAGGTTCACGGGAGTTGCTACATAGGAAGCCCAGTCAGACCCTTTTGGGGGGAAGGCTCATCTTCAAAGGTAATCGGATCCATAGCTCAGGTTTTGCCTGTCAGTGTTCACCAACAGGTCCAGGTGGCCTGTGTCAAATGTCCATTAGAACTTTGATGTGTAATTGTCATTCTACCCCCGCCCACCTATGAGAGGCCCATGACTGTCATGCCCTCACAGTCCTAACATATGACCTGACAGGAGCCTTATGTCCAACTCAGAGATCTGCAGACAACTTCAATAATACTCAGTTGAGGTAAAAATACATCCAATTTATGTTAAAACCTTGAAAAACGCATTCTGTGCAGCTCATTATCCCACCAAACAATGACAAACACAACAAGACCATAATAGAGGTTAACTGTCCCTTTTAGATTTAAAGGAAATTATTAAAGCATTCCCAAATAAAGGACATTGAGTGCAAAGTAAAATCATCTTTAAAAATTGTGTAATTATAGGTACCTAAAATTAAACATTAACTTGTCTACTGTTTCCTTCCAGGAAAGACAATGCAGTTTTGTATAATTTGTACTGCATGTATGAATGGAAGAAAAGACAATATAATGATGACAGGAAATGTTAAAATACTATCTCTTAATTTTCTTGTACTGAATGTAAATCCAGTCTTTCCATCATCTACAAGCAATATCAGGACTGTCCATCAAGCCAAAAACATATTATACATAAATGATATGGGCATAATCATTTCAGCTGGAAGGAGGGAATATTAAAAAGAAAGAAGACACTCCTTACTCACATGCTACTTCCAAAGATGCGTTGCGGCTGACAGCTTCTCCCAGGTAGTTCCGGGCCACGCAGACGTAGGCTCCCTCATCCGGTTTGCTCCGTCGTCCGTGAACGATGCGCAGGAAGAAAAGCGAGCCACTGGGCAGCAGCATGCGGTGAGAACGGGGGTCATCTTTGTCCGTTTCCACCCGCTCTCCATCCTTGTACCACTCCACTGTCGGGGTTGGCCGTCCCTCTGCCTTACAGTTGAGAGTGGCGGGCTCACCTTTGGATACAATCAGGTCAGATGGGTGCTCCACAATCCGGGGTGGGGAGTCCTCCTGGCGCAGACGGGATCCTGAAGTAAAAAGTACAATTAATCATACAGGAAAATCCCAAAAACTTTGAGGCTGGTTTCTAGTCAGTGTTTTGATTAAACATACATTCTCAAGTCAACTGCCAGCAGGGAAAATTGTAGGAATGCAATGGTTAAACTAATTAACTAATAGAAACAGATTCAATAAACCATATAGCCTGAAGCACCTCTGGATTCCACAGAAGGAGCTACAGGATGTAGCTCAAGAGCAATGTTAATTTTATCAACGAAAACATTGACGAAAAAGAATACCGACAACTCCTTTTCATGAAAACATTTACCATATGATTGATAGTAAAATAGTAGCCAAGCAATAAAAGCCATGACAATGTCATTTTCAGTGAGAAGTACAAATGAAATTATTGGGTACTGTAAAAGGTGGCCACATAGATAATATGTTATGTTTTCACTTCAAAGTCCTGTCATATGTAATGATTTACCGGTCTCTAAGAAAAAACTGTCTCTCTTGAAGTATACATATTACAACTGATTTAAAAGCACTTTAAAAAGGTCTTTAAGCCTGACAGCTTGTTTTGTGAAGGAAAGAAATATCATCTTCAAGGGATAACATCATACTGTAAGTGAAATCGAGACAACAAAGCAGCTGGGAGAAACCTTAAAAACACCCAGCACCCCACTACATTTTCACCAGAAGACTATGACTGACAAAGCAACGCAGCAGCGTGGTGGTTAGTGATCTTGCCAGGGCCTTTCTGTGTGGAGTTTGCATGTTCTCCCTTTGCCTCCATGGGTTCTCTCCGGGTACTCCGGCTTCCACCCACAGTCCAAAGACATGCAGTTTAGGTTCATTCGCAACTCTAACTTGCCCATATGAGTGAGTGTAAGTGGCTGTTTGTCTACATGCCCTGTGATAGACTGGCGACCTGTCCAGGACAGACCCCGCCTCTCGCCCAGTGTCAGCTGGGATAGGCTCCAGTCCCTCAAGACGCTATGCAGGAGTAAGTGGTATAGATAATGGATGGGTGAATGGACTATGACTGACAATAATTCTGAAACAGGTGTCAAAAATCAGTGCTGAGAGGAAGGACATCTGGACTGCTCTTCTTAGCTTGCTGCCACCCTAACCCAGACCCAAACTAGTGATGGAAAATGGATGGGTAACTCTAATAGTTACCTAAACCTAAGCTTGCCTTAACTTAAAAGTATGTATAAGACATAGGTGGAACCCTTTAATCATCATTTCTGGCCACCATCTGCTCTTTTCAACTATATATGCAATGGCTTGTGGGTAATTGGACCCAAGGGTGAACAGTGAATGGGGGAGTACAGTCAGCTGAACTATACACACATCCAAATTATACATTTGGCTTGCAGTGGGGTGCAAACAAGTAAAACAGTTGAGCCCATTGTTGTAGAAGTATACATGTGATGTGAATTTGAATGCCAGGGTCCAGACTAATGTCAAATGTTAATCCTCTGTGGCTGAAAGCCCTGGCCAATTCCTTTTTATTAAGGCTTGCAGTGGGTGAGCTCTGGGAGCCTGGCAGCTAAGATAATGCTCCCCAAGTCAGAGTGTTCATTGCATGTGTGACTAGGTCTTAACCATGTAGATAAGATGCTGTAGGCCACACACATTTCCATCACAGAGGCCCTGGGAACCATGCAACAATCAAAGAGTTTTATCCAGCATCAAACGAAGAAACAGCAAAGAGAATGGGGAATGAGGCAAACTTTTCCAATACCCAATTTTTTTTTATCCTCTTTCTTTTGAACCCGGTTAAATATTCCATTAATAACACTGATTCAGTTGTTAACAGGCCAGTGTTGTGTTGAGTGCTGGGCCCTTTGTCTTAAAATTAGTTGATGCAGGTGTGAATGTGATTGAGCTGAGTTGATGAATGTGCCCTTCCCCAGGGCAGTGCAGGGGGGTAACAGAATGAGGCCTGCTGTACAGAAGAGCAGTGTACCACATATGCCTTTGTGCTTATGTAAGGGCTAATTTCAACATGGTATAAAGGCAAAACAGTGGAGGTTCCAGCTCTTTGTTTGGCTGGGTGTGCATATGTTCCGCTACCCTTTATACTTGAATGTCCCAGGGGAAACAAAGACAAGCTATACCCCAGTCTTTTCTGAGTCTTTGGGCAAAATGACAAGTGCAGGTAGAAACCCACTGATCAGCACAAAGTACACTTCAAAGACTCTTGGTGTTGTGAATATGTGTGCATACATTCACACACACACACACACACACACACACACACGTTACACTCTGTGTAAATGTGCACTAGTTCACCATTTGTCTTAACAGGGATCAGGCGTCAGGCAGTGGCATATTGACCCCCACACACAGGAGATAATCTGTTCTCTCTTCTTCCTAATTTGGGCTAATTCCTTCCATTTCCCAAACATTGATTAGTGATCCGGCCTAGTGTCTTGCTTTAAGTGGGGCTACAAACAGGGGTTTGTAGTAGAGGGGGTGGTGATATCCTGCTACCACAGAGCATGATCTAATCTCATTGACATATACTGTATGTGGAAAAGTAAACCTGTACTAATGGCACTGGAACAAAAACCTAAAGTATATTACTAGCACTTTTCTACCCAATTTCGTTCACCAGTGGTAGGTAAGAGCAACCAAGGCAGCAGCAAGTTTCGCTGTCAGAGCAGGGGCAGAGGGGCACGTTTGTATTCTGGCAGTAAGTGACCTAATAAATGAAGCAGTAATTAACACCGTGACATTGATTAATGGAAGGCAAGATAAAGGATGAACATGGAGACCCCCATCTCTCTCATACGGAGTGTCAAATGCACATTTATTCTTATCTCATTTGAGCATCTGCTTCCCCCATAATCCACAAACCCTGCGGTGGCTTTCCACTAAGGCCAATGCACATGCACAGCACTCAATTGTAGCAACTCTATTCGATTTATATCAGTTTAATTTCTTTAAATCCAATTTGTATTCCAATCTACTGCCTTCTAATCACTTAAACACTGAGCCTCCATCTGCTCTCCTCCTTCCTGTGGAAATAAACACAGCAGACGCCTCTACAATTGTCCTTTCACTGCCAGAAAAAGCTGAGCCAGGCACATAGAGGACTAGACAAGACTGGTGAATGTCCTTCCTGGGTGGAGATAGTCAGGTGCAGAAGTAGAAAAGGTTAAAAGGACTGCCACATGCCATAGAGTAGGGTTTAAAGGAGGCCCATCAAACTCAATACCATATAACCTCATCATGTAGACTTTATCTGTTGTTCAGCAAGCTTCACAAAGCACAAACCAACCAACATGAGTGTGTGTTTCTTTTACTGGACCTTGGCTGCCATATCTCAGTTATGTGTGCCAAATTTGTGCCCAGGAAGACCAAATAAAACACCTCATGCACATCCATGCCACCCAGCCATCAGACCAAGCTCCTTACTGCAGTAAAAGTCGATTTTCAGTTTCCTATTGGGCCCCCTTTCTCACTCTCTTTATGGTAAATGGGCTTTCTGTTGCCCTTTTGATGCGATCATTGGTGCTGTGCAATCAAGTGCTCTCTGAGCTGAGGCAAGTGCACTTCACTAGGTCTCAGGGCACACGCTCCAATCAAAATGCTGTGTTTCCCCCTGTCTGCAATAACACCACCATTACTTTTTACCACTGCTGTGCAGTCATTCACTCCTAGAGGAAGGCAGGAACCAGAGAACAAACAAACAAGCACACAGACAGAGAATGAAATCAGAAAGGGATTACTGATCCAGAAGCACTTTCTTCTCTGCCTTTATTTTCAGTCTACTTATGTTCACTGAAATAGGATGCAATTTTGCAGTGCTGTTATACAAGAAATAGACTATTTGAGCATGTTTTCTCCCTCTATAGAGGTTGTTTCAAACAACACCACACTTCACACTAAAATATAAGTAAAGACATAAACACATCTGATACAATTATCCAACAGCAGGTTATATTTGTGGTCAAACCCAAGATTAAAAACACCACTTCAACAGCTTGTTCTCCCAATGACCACACATATAGAAAGTGTCTTTTCTATTACCTTTGTCATATATTTATTCATGTGTGCAACCGGTCAGGCCTTTGATGATCCTTTTGTAATTATTTTCATTAGCTCCCTAGAGAAATTCCAGCCCATCAACCAAATCAATACCCACACCAGTCTCCACCAGCCAGAGCATAAAAGAAAGTGCTCCCCAAAGAGATATTATTTATTCTGCCAACAGACATGGGCACTGATCACAGGTAACCAATGGCAGCCTCGAACCTAGGCGAGACGTTTCAGACACTGAAGCTCCATGAAACATGAAAACCAAGATCCAGACCAAGATAGAGCAACTTTGTAATATGGAGAATGAAATGGCGGAGGCATTAGAAAGAAAGAAAGACCTCAAAGAAATTTCAGAAAGTATGAATTATGCATTAAATCCATCTTCTCCAGCTGCCCCTCACTTCTCCTAGCTCTCTGCCTCCTTTCTATATACTGTATCTCCACCTCTCCTTCCTTATATCTCTCTGTCCCATTCACTTGTTCCCTGTCCGGTTACATCTTACTCTAGCTGTGAGGGTGACAGAGTCATATGCATCATGTCATCTGAAGGGAAATGTGAGAGAACAGCAGGGGGACACTGGGGGTGGCAACAGAACGATGTTATTGGCCATCCACATGTCTTCACTGGCCTGTTGTGACACTTGCAAGCAACCTGTTCTGCACCTGAGGCCCATCTCCTTTATGGCCGGCTGTCAGTCGCGTTCCAACACGAGCACCAGTAATACCTCAATACCACAGCTCATCTTGGTGAGGTGTCACTAAAGTCCATTCCAAACTCATTACATACAGCCAGCCACTAAAATACTGCCTGGAATGGCCAGCAAAATCATCACAGTCAAGCCACAGTAAGTGAAATGAAGACTGTTCACAGGTGCAGAGAAGATTCTTTCACTTCATCTTCTGGTACAAGACAGGGAAGCAGTTCAAGCTAGCTCACTAGGAGCTCACATGATGGACTCTGTTCCACCTCAGTGCTCTGTATACTGCCCCCTCCCTTCTCACACTAAGAACTATACTCTGAAAGCAAGCACAGGGGTAATTCTAGGAGATGCTCTCAGCCTTGCACTGCATCCATGCTAGTCTCCAACAAATATCGGATAGAATTCCACTCTGAGTGTATTTCGGGCAGTGGTGTGGTGGGGTCATATTGACTCTTCATCTTTGTGTTTGCCTTCTTTCACCCATGCAGTTGGAATATATAAATAGATAACTGTGGGAAAGAGAATATTTGATTTGGCTGCAAAGGGCTGATTCACATAGCATGCAATACAAGCAGTTTCCACCTTGTTTCATTTATTTTATTTAATTGTATGTATTATTTTTTGCTGATCTGAAACAAGAAACTAAAGAGGAAATGGAATGAGATACAGGAATAGTTTAGATCTCTTTACAGTGAAATGTAATGTGTTTGTAAGGGTACAGCCTGCTCTTTATAAATGAAATGATTGGTGTGACCAGTAGAGCACCGACTCTATGGGACTGTCAGGTCACTGGTAGGGAGACTAAAGTGTATGATGATGAATAAATGATTTCTGATGTCAGAGCCACTCGAACATAAAGCTCACAGCACCACCCCAACTTCTTCAGCCCTCTCTCTTTTCCTGTTTTTGAGCAACCTGTGCTCAGCCATGTGCTTGTCTGCCTCTGTTTTGCCCTACTGCAGGAGTCTTCATATTAAACATTTGTGGTACTGTGTGGCAAATCAGCAAAAAATCAAAGAGTTGAATTTAATGAATATACTCCCCTTGCTCATCCACTACTGTACAAGAACCCTTGTGTTAAGTCAATGTCCATTTGCTCCAGTCAAGCAGTGGTCATCAGGAGAAAATTACAGTGCTAGAGCCCAATTTTCTTTGGTCATTTTAATCTCTGTAAGTGCTATGAAATCAGATAAACAACCATCAGTATTTACAATGATGCTTTCAAGATACTTGTCAGAGTGTGTGGTGTGTAATGTAGACACAGCTGGGCTCAAACATCACAATAACAGATCCCTACTTTCAAGCACGGGCTACTCTAAACACTTCCTACTGAGAAGAGTGCAATGAAATGAATGCCATCAATTGATTCTCCCTTAAGCATTGTAATCTCTTTACCTACATTGCTGAGTTGCCCCTGCAGATTGAATGGGGAGAAATAAATAAGTACTTTATTGCTTTAGAAATAAAGGCAAAGGGGTAGATGAGATGGCCATAATATACTGTTGTGAGATGAGTGGATAATTGGAAGTGTGCCAGTACTGATCCTGTACTGAACACATTACAGTGTCCCTGCATGTCAGTGATGGCAATCGCCACCTCCAGCCACTTCAGTGGTCACATGTTCACACATGTGAACATGAGAAATAAGAACTGTAACCACAAAATCCAAGTGATGGATTCAGAGAGCACAGTGAGGTAATCAAATAGCTGTTATAGCTCGCGGTTTGTGTTCTTTTAAGGTACAGCATAGTATGTCAAGATGAGATTTATTGCATTTCTATTTCATGGGACACTTCATCTGGTCTGGCTTAAGGCTACGGAGTCAAGGGTGCCCATAGTAAGAAGATGAAGGACTCATATAATTTACTCAGGCCCACATATCCATGCTAACACAAAACAATGGGCTTTGATGCTTATGGATAGTGTTAACCAACACATTCGCACACATACACACACGCACACACACTATATTTCATAATTCCTCCTCTGGTTGGGTGTTACTAGGCTTTCAAAGACAAATGCTTGTGAGCAGCTCTCCAGAAAAATAATCATCATCATGGATGTGAAACTGGAGAGTTCAAACGTTCAAGGATATGATTAAGACTTTTTTCCTATCTACAGAAATGGCTGTGACACTTGGCCTGCGCCATGTTCTACACCGAGACTTCAACCACAAAGCAGCCTCACCAGGAGCCATTATATACGGAAAATCTACTCACTCCCAGTCACAGAGGCTCGAGTTATGAAGCAGTGCAGTGCCATGTTTTTGCAGTAAGGTCACAACAGCAACAGCACTCACAGTACGGGCCTTATCACTATCAAATAATTATGTACTGTATGTATTAATGTGGGTGTCTTCCATGTCTTAAAATGAGAATGCAATTAAATAGGACTGCTTGGCATGACACTCATATTTAGCAACTAAACTGTTAGTAAATATAATTTAGCATATCAGAGCATATATTAGCACATAGAACAAATGTGTAAAAATAACAAGGTTATTAAAAAAGACTTCGAGGGAATGCTGTCTTTTTACCAAATACAGACTTATGAATAGAATAGAGAGACCAAGAATAAAGCTGTTAGCTAGCACATTATTTATAGCACATACCAAGGCAAAATAATTACCATTATACAATATTTACAATCATTCATTCATTCATGTGACACTGGTTTGGTAAGTGACGGCGTGTAGTTCGCAGTCTTGGACTGCTATAGAGTTAGATTCCCCAGTTCGTTTTAGGAAGGAAAAGATGCCGAGCTGTCTTGGCTGGGTGATCCATAGACCAAGGCGAGGATGGAGATGGTGGAATGAGACACTTATTCAGTAACTCCACCATTCTGAGTGGCATTATAGCTGTGCAGGACTACTGCTGTGTATAATGGATATGTGCTTGAGTGTTGTACTCTGGCTGTCCGTCTTCACACATCTCACACTGAGAGACAGCTCATGCATTTTTATCACCAGGCCTGACCTCATCTCTCGAGACACTGGGGAAACGCTCAGCTCTGGTACAACTGTCACACAAATGCTTGAACAAAAAGAAAGTATGTTACTGAATGAAAAACAAGAAGAACTGTGGTAGTAAACTGACTAGTAGTGGCTGGAAATATACCACGAACAGTTATGTCAAATAAATAGAAATTAATACCGCATGTGCATGTACCAAATACCTTTTCCATTCAGCTCATGTGCATTCATATACTCTGCTTAGTTGTTTGCCTTAAAAAACAAATACTTGTAACTTGTATGATTCTCTGTATGCTTACAATGTGCGTGAGCTTGCACCCACGAGCATGAATAGTTACGGAGTTGCATGTACTTCTGTGAGTCATTCAACCTTGACATGCCTCTCTTCTCTGTGAAGGTTGCTGTGAGACAGCCAGCCAGAGGGCAGAGGTAGGGCAACGGGACACAGAGTAATTAGACGCTTCCCCAAACACAATGTTCTAGGGCGGCATGCAACATAAAAACAGTGATAAAGCAAACATGATGTCTCTTCCAGCAAGTTTATGGCATCACAGGGTAGTGCTGCACTCAGTCCTGACTTCCTGTCTGCATTTTGGCATGCTGTTAAGATAATCAGATTTTGTGGAGATACGAACATCCTTCACTTCCACACTTTAACTGAATAATGTGTCCTACACAGATATTTAACACTGATCAATAAGGGCACATTCCCAATCACCTAATTACTAGGAATTACATAACAGTAATTACATCAGTGGGGTTTTTTCCCCATCGGTTGGCCTGCTTCAAACACTTAATCATTTGTTTGTAAAATAGAAGCAGTGAGAGAATGGACTGAAGATTATATCTGTGTCTTGGGGCCCAGAAAGGCAAGCACAGGTGTGTATTCTGTTAGTACAGGTGTGTGAGACAGGTGAAGGCCCTGACCGCTTGCTTTACCTCAAAGTCAGCGCGCTCAATTCATCATCTCACTCCTCCCCCACTCCTACCTCAACATACATGCCAATTGTACCGCCACCACAGGTGTACAACAGCCCCCTCAGTGTTTGAATTCCACCCTCATGGACAAATGACAGACAAATGGCAGTGTGTGTGAGTCAGATATGGAAATGAAGATGAGGCTGGGGAGGTTTGGAAATAAAAATCACAAGGAAATATTCTTTATTGTCACCTACCTTGGCATTAAACCACTATCTCTTCTTACTGTATTGTGATCTCTCATCTCGTTTTATCTTTGTTTCTCTAAGTGAAAGCATTATGCCTTTTTCTGCTCTGTAAATGTCAGGGGTATGCTTGGCTGATGCTTAATAAAGCAGACATAAAACAGGGAAAGTGGTATTATCTCTCCTGCATTCTGCTGCTCTTACAGCAAAATCAGCCATGTGCATTGTCTGACACTGACATTTTCTCTTCCACTTCTGAAAATGTAAAGATATTAACCAGCATGGCCCCAGAATTTAAAACTGCTCTGAATCCTGTTCTTTTGATAACACAGCACTATTTCTGACATGGCAGAAAAATGCAGAGCTCACAGTCTACTTTGTTCTATCCTGAAATTGTTGAGTGATGGCTGCTGAAACGTCAGAGTAGCCAGACGTGCTTGCTAAAATATCAAAGGAGATGATACGCCCAAGCTCCTGGTCAAGTAACACATCGCTCACTCATACAAACACAGTGATTTGTAAACTGGACAGTGGAGCCTGGAAAGCTCACAGAACAAGTGTTCACCTCACCCGACATTATTTCTTTGTTCCCTGCTCATTCACTTCCTCTTGTGATCAGCACCTCTGAGTCTCCACTCGTTTTTGATGGTAATCAGATAACAAACAGTAGCGCTGTTTGATGCAGAGGAAAACAAATTTCCTGACAGTGATGAGACAGTAGGAGAGAGTAGAGAAGTGCTTCCTGTAAGTCTCAGATGGAGGTTCATCATAACAGCAGCCCCATTCCAGCAAATTAACCACAATTACAATAACACTGCCTAAACTGCCAACTCAAGCAGAACAATCACATTTGGAGAGAGACAGTGCAGCGGCTCTTACACAGTGATCTCAGCCTGCCTCATCACTCACCTAGGCTATTTTAATCTGGGCTTACTTTTCATTATAGGGCAGTACTTTTAAGCAGAGCTATTAGTTTCCATGCTTTGGTAATAAAGCCTCATCTTTACCATTTCCCTTCAAAACACCGTGCTGTTAAACAACTCAGTTTTTATATTTGTTTACTCTGCCTCCCACTCCCCTACTCCTTTCTCTGACACACATAAACACTCTCTGAGTTAGAGCTTGTCAGCATTATGGAAACCATAGACCTGCTGGTAGATAGAGACCAAACACCCAGAGTGTCTGTCTACATAGCCATAGAAACAAATTAAAGTTGCACCATACAGTATTTCCGCACCTTTCAGTGTGGCACCCAGGATGAATGTGACATCATCAGCTCCTACATCAAACACAAACATGCAGGAAATCCCAGAATAGCACGAGGTCAGGGGTTCTTGCCCAGTATGCAAAGCATGCTCTAACCAATGGCGTTTAAGAGATAACCAGACAGCTGCTGATTGGAAATATCTTCTACTGCAGTCAACCTGATTCTCAAAGAAGCATGGTAACCCTATCTCCATCTCACCTTTTCTCTCCTCTCCTACACACTAGCAGTATTAATCACAGCACACTAAACAGTGACTGACACCATTCACAAGCCTTGGCTTTGTTGGCTATGCTCCCCTGTGAATACAACTCTAGACCTTTTTGTCTGCCTAAGTGTACTCTAAGAAGAAGCCCCTCCCTCTCCAAGGACCCTCACATTACCTCTGAAAGGGGTTGGATGATGGGTGAGTTCTGCTGGGACAGAAAAGAGAGAAGGAGGGTGACAGGCAAATGACTGGGAAGATCCACTGCTCCCGGGGAGATGTGCACCCTCACCCTCTGGGCAGTTAGCAATGCCATCAGCCACTGCTTAGCAACCAGTGGGTTTGGCTGAGCAGAATGAAAGACACCCCCCCTCGCAAAAAAGCTAAAAGAAAGGAAAAAATCCAAATCCCACCAGAAAGAGGACTTGATTTGCTTGCAGGCATGAGGACTGAGCTAAAAGGCTTCAGAACCAAATTTGCAGCTGTGGAGAACAAAAGCAGCAGTTGACAGGTGAAAGAAAAGAGAAATGGGGCCTTGTAGGCGCTTGTATTCAGTGACAACAAAAACTTGGCTTTACATATTGCTAACTTGTACAAAGAATGCAAAGCAAACATGTGAATCATCACTCACAACATCATGCTGATATAATGTGCCGGTATATGACCGGTCAGAAGGATTACAGTACATCTCCATTCTATGATGCCTCTCATCATCTGTGTGAGACAGCAGTCAAAAGGTGTGTCCAAGTCAAAAGCAGCACTAGAATGAAACCGAACCCCAGATTTATGTCTTTTAAAAGTAATATGTCTGAATCACTCCAGCAGTAACAGGTTGGACACAATCACAATTAATGTCACCTAAGCCCCCTTATATTGGTGATTGATGTGAGTCATCACGTTAAGTCTATAGTTAATTTTCCTATTAAACCACTTCTCTTGTAGACTGGTGAATCCCAACAAGCCATGTAAAATCTTTTTTTTTTTTTAAGGGTGGCTTAGTACTTAGTGACAGACAAAAATGGCTGAAGCTTTCAGCTGCTAAAGTGAAACTGTATCAATCACATTCACAATTATCAAGTTCATTATCATTAAAGTCTAATCAAACTAATGGGTATGATAAACTGGGGCACTATCCCAGCTTAGGTTTTATCTGGCTTACAGTACAATGCATAATCACAGCACTCCAATCCTAAAGCAAAATTACCAGAGCAGTACTGTTACTGTATCACATCCAAAAAACACCTCCAAGAACCTCTGATCCACAGGTCCGAACTACTTTCTCTTGCTGTAGACTACTTTGTCTTTCACTTAAAAACATAAAATAATTGGGATTTGTTTTCCATTATTAAAACATCATTAAACAAAGCCTTCCCCACCTCTTCATTAGAAGCATGTAGCCAGTGAAACAGAAGCTGGGAATTATTCATATTCACAGATCTTTGCTTTACACTGACTGTACTAAAAATCAAATATAAAATAAAAAAAATGTGTGTTTTTGGCATAATATTCAATACAATTTCAAAACACTGATGTGCTTACTGGATCCGTTGCATAGAAAGGAGGAGGAATAAACGAAACGCATCTCTACCTTTATTTTAACCTCTTGAAAGACCATCGTTAACTGCATGGAGTGATGTTATCTGTTGAACTGCTTGATTTATTGAATGATATGACTGAAAAACAGGCAATGGGGAAAATGCTGAAAATAAAATTAAATCATATCTGCTGTATTACTTGATAAAATGGTTGCCCACAGTTATGTAAAAATCAAAAACATTTTGTTTTCTGCAAAACACTGATGTACAATATTGCTTACAAACTAATAGTAAGACTGACGAGGGACGCTCCAAGGGGTGTGTTCGGAGAGGTCTGAGCAAAACGGACTTAAAATTAATACAGGCAAGTTTTACAACATGTTAGACAACTTACCATCAACTCGAAAATACAGTAATCCACCAACAATGATGAACGCTAGCGGACCCATACTAGCATATTAGACATCCACGGGCGGGCGCGCAAATCCTCGAGTTCACTGGAGAAAATGTGTCCGAAATGACAGAGAAGTCTATTTCGTGTTTCTGGATAGTTATGGACAGGCCCTACCTACTGACAAAAAGCCAGTTTCAATGTCCAAAAACAGAGAATACCCATTTAACAGTAGGTCACCCGGAGTTGCTCGGGGAGTACATATCCACCAAACCTTGAAACCAAACTCTCTATCTCGCAGTATTTTCCTTGCTTGCTCCGTGAGTTCATCCGCAATCTCTGCTATTTTTTCCAAGACGACCTATTATAGAAGCTGATACCCAGAGAGCCAGTGAGATGGGAAATGTAAGTCCACACTGGGAAGCAAACGCACAGGATAGCATAGGCTCTACACTTCCCCGCAGGTCCTCGGTTCCTTGAGACGCGTCTCTGGCACCAAATCTTCAGCGATGTCTCCACAGTTCAATACATGGCTCGGCTGAAATTCTGACTGTAAACCAGCCTTCAACTCTCATGCATTCCCAAAAAGTTGTTTTGTTACAACTAGAACCAGCTCCCAAAAGACCCATGTGCTTAGCCTGGGATATAGCGCTGTAAGCGTACAGTACAAGTCAGTTCAAACATCCTCCCTCCTTCCCTCTCTCTCTGCCTTTTGGTTTGAACAGCACTGCCGCTAGGAGCGCACGGTCTTTGCGCACCCGGCACAGCCCGCAGCCTACCACACTGAAGCTTGACAC
>NW_018128060.1:188445-216946 GCF_001952655.1 Monopterus albus | reverse complement strand
GCTTGGATCCAGATGTGACTAAATATATGAAGAAATGAAGCTGATCGTTATCCACAGGAAAAAGTCATAAATGTGATAAGGGATACAGGCGAGAGGACATCAAATCCATATAAAGCCCTGCTATACACATTTAGATGTCTTAGTTTACGCACAGTTTATTGCCTTGCATAAATCTTTATAGTACATCTCTGTTCACCACACAGTGTGAGCACCACATCTGTGAAAACTGGAGATCATATCTTATCTTAAAACAGCTAAATTAACCATCTCACTAGTGGGTGGAACAATACCATCGCATAGGTAGTGCACTGTGCAAAAACTGTCAACAGGTAGTATATGTGATAAGACAGGAGGTTTAGGAACACAATATTTGGAAAACAGAGGGCAATATTTATATAAAAAAAACACAATTCACTGTTTCAGATGGTGACGTGATTGATCAATAGACTCCATATGCACATAGACATATTAAAGATGCAGAGAAAGATGGATGTATTCAGATACTAGAGCAGACTATATGGTCTCAGTCCGAAATAAGTGACCGATTGACCAAGCTCCTGCACCGAGATAAGAATAGAGATGGCCTCTGCATACTGTACTAATACTGCATACATATGCTGTGTGTCTTTTTCAGGGCAAATTCTGCATAAACAGACATAGAACTCACTGACACAGAAAAAAAATCACTACAATCCAACTTCTAATTATGGACTAATTTAGATGAGGTGATTTGATGCAGCAGTCAGGACCCAATCTACATTGGTGTTCAGAGACAGAGGGAGGTGGTGTGGTCTGCGCCACTGTCCAGGAACCTTCTTCATGTTGTCTCACCAGTTTACTATAGAGTTAGCTATGAGCTGTGAGCTCCCCCTACTGGTGCCAGATATACCAATCGTCTTGTCACTTGGCTTTTTAATACTGCCCAATCAACTGGTATAACAAGAGATGTGTGCACCTCACATGCATTTATTTATTTACAGCAGCAGAATTAAGCTGATTTCATTAATTCCACACCAAGGGAGTTCTTTCAATGTATGGTAATATATGATAAAATTACACCACTGCTACATGTCACTTCAAAGGTTATATAATAATTTTGGGGCAAAAGCTTTCCAAAAACCATAAGACTATTCTTTACTCTACTACTCTTTTGTTTTCCCACAGAAAATGCTAATTACTATATGCAACATTAAATGACCATCTTTATAAATAACAAAAAACAATCTGAAACAATATGACCAGACCAGCCAGATGTAAGACAATCTAACCAGCTGGCCCTTTGGTTTATTTTTTTTTTTTACCTGAACACTAGCAGGAGCAGAACCCGAAAGGCTTGAAGTTCCCATTTTGTGATTTACATCAAAGTCAGTCATAGAACAAGGCACTAAAAACTCATAGTATGCAGCCTGAAGGTGTCTGTGAAAAGTACGGCCTCCCCCCCCCCCCCCCCAAAAAAAGATGAGGCAAACACCACGACAGGATAGCTTTGCCACTTCTGTTTCCTTTAATAACAGCTTTGACTACTCATGTTTACCCCCTTTTTCCATTTGTTTGTCAAGCTGCATGTTCAAACTTGCTTTTACAGGCCTTACAGGGAACTGCGACATGTTCCAGGTTTGCTAGCTTGCTCCCATTGCAGGCAGCGCTGTCAGCTGGCCAGACACAGTGATTTGTCTTCATATTTTAATATGCCTGTGAGCCGCATGCAAATGCCGACTTCTTAGTGCTTCCATAGTGTCCTAGATTCTAGCAGATGTGTGCAACCACACACAAACACACACACACACACACACACACACACACACAAAGAGCCAAAGAGAAATTTATTGTCATCAGTGATGCTGAAGGTTCGAGGCAAATAAAAGAGAGAAAAAAAGGGGAATTGGAGAAAGGTCATTTACTAAGAAGAAAAGCCCACTTCAAACATAAACAATGGCATGTATGGCTTCATTGATGGAAAAAGTAAGTAGAGTGTAATTCTGCCTCAAGTCCAGCCTTTTATTCCCCATGTTCAATCACTGTATCTGTAGCAGAGGCAGTGTTATTCCCCGGGTTTCTAAATATCAGCTGAAAGTGGATTTATTTTAATTAAACTGGAGGCTGTGTTTACTCAGAGCAAAGCATGTTACATAAAGAAAGAGATGGCAGGACTAAAACCTCAGCCTAATAACTCATGGCCAATATAATATGAGCTTATGTTTCATTTTATTGTTGGAAGGACATCACAGAGCTTTATTAGGGTGACATTCATATTATTACTGATAAACAAGGTTTTCTGTGTTGATTAGTTCCTTAATGTTAAACAGACGAGGTGTAACCATCTACAAACGAATGTGCCTCACTGAGGGGAAGGCAAAGCAAAAGGGTTTGTTTAGAATGGCTGCATCAACGACATACTCTAGATGAAACCAAAGATATTAACAGCACGGAGGGAACACAGTCTTGTAATTATTGATTTATTTTTTCTTTTTTTCCATCCATGCAAAGATGATATGAGTTTGCCCCCAGGTGCTGAAATGGCTCATTTGTTGTAACCTAAACCATTTATGCCATTTACTGTCACATTTTTGTGCAAATATGTGCTTTTAACTGAATCAAAAGTAATAAATCAGGTCATTCTCCATTATTGTCCTCAGAACATCTGCTCATTGATGTATCTTTGGTGGAGCCGTTCATTAGAGGTTTGACCCACATCCATCGCCATCCACTTCTGAAGTGACGTGACTTCAATCAGTCAAGTTGATTCCCAAAGTCAATTGACTTTAGTGGTAAAACTGCATTGATATATACCTCTATTAACAGTTTACAATTTCACACTTGAATTACTATATCCTCTTATTTTTTCAGCTAATAAGAATCTTACATCTTGTGGCTCAGTATGTAGTGAAGCAATATGAAGTGCTACAGTGTCTTGTGTGTCTGTGTGTGCACAGAAATACACGACTGAAGATCAATAGGGGGTCCCAAGTGAAGAAGAGTGTGATATCTACGAGACAATCAGGAGTCTGTACAACAGCAGCAAACACTTTGGAGGGTTTGGGAGCTACGCATTCCAGCAGACACAGTTTAATTTCATGTAAGCAAGGTGCAATTCAAGTGCAAAGTATGACTCATAAGCAGATGGTGACAAAACATGTAGTTTTGGCAAAGCAGCTTTCTCTTGCGTGTTTGGAGGAGAAAGAGCAAAGTGTTTTTAATTGTGTGTCAGGTCAGAGGTTCAGGTAGCAGCATCATTCATGATCAGATCAGAGTGGTATTTGGGGAGCTCTTAGCTGGATATCTTTCATGGCTGAGTATCCCCTTACTGGGTTTGGGTCTCTGTGTGGGGATGATTAGGAGCTGGAGGTGGGTGGAGGTGGTGTGCAGAGGGACAAGCGATGTGTAGAAGGTGATTAATGTAGATGTCTGTAGCAGCCCGTCCTTCTCTGCTCCCTCCCCAGCATCCGTAATGACACCTGGGGAAGGCAGAATGGGCCTACCTGCAGCCCAGGCTCCCTGAGCAGGGCATGATTCTTCCCCATGATCCCCCTCTGTCAGCAGTCCTGTCACTGGGCCCGGATCAGGCCCTTATTAATGGGATTCTATGTCAAACACAGATATTAAGCTGTGCTCTGCGCCACACTATCTTTGGCTATAACACCCACATAGGCACACACTGACACAATCATTTCTGTACAATACAGTTACAGACAGACACACACACACAGACAGAGCGTAGTATAGCACACGCATAACTCATAAACACATCCCTACATGTGCATTTACATCGCTGAAATATTACTTTCTTATTTAGCAAGTTTTATGGATGCCGTTCCAGTATGACAAAGACTCCAGAGATCTCTGTTTCCTTCCTCCCCTTCAACTGCTTCATACACACAACCCACTGTCAAAGATATTTATGTTGAAAAAGTGGCAAACCTCTCACAATGATGCATTAACCAACAATGCAAATATCCTCAGCAGAAATTGAAACCTATGCAGTTACTAAAAGGTTATATGAGCACTGAGAAAGAATTCAGTAAAGTCTATGTCTTGAAATGTGGCAGGCTACAAGCAAATGAAGTCTAAATGTCGCCTAAGCCTCAGTCACTAGAACTGCTTTGGCTATTTAGGCTCATGGCTTTAATATGATACATGGAGCAAGGAGACATTTATATAAACCCAAGATTTTGGAGACCTAAAACAGCAGATCTGGGTTTATTCAGGGCAATAAAACATTTAATGGGAGTTACATTCTGTATTCTCTGATACTCCCTCAGAGGGGCTTAAGGGGGAGGCTGGAAAGATGACACAAGTATGGAGGACAGAAGGACACGACACCTGAGCTCAGGGTGGAGAGAGGCTTCTATCAGCAGGACATACACTCTGTATGTAACGCATCACCCCGTCTTCCTCTGCATTCACTAAAAGTCACAGGAAGTAACACAGGGCTGCCTATCAAGTGTCGAAAAATTTGGAATTATATTCTTGCTTTTCACAGGAACTGCAGCTCTGTCCAGTCCTGTTCTCCTTCCTCACTTTCACATCAAGCAAAGCACCGAATACTCGCTAATAGCATGCAATTTATGTGAGCATGCAACAACTGTGACATATTTATATAGAACACAGTGGGTCGCATTCATGTGTAGCAATGTTTATGAATATTTAGAAAATGAACTAAGGATTTTCTAGGCTTGTAATATCAAGAAGAAAACTTGCAGCCACTCCAAACTTGGTTTTGAATCTGGCATATTTCTCTATTAAATATTCATGATCAAGTGAACAGCAAAGTTAAAAAACATTCTTAGATCTTTTTTATAAAAATCTAAGACTGACTTTGGCAGAATATGTTATCTTCTTGTAAGATCCCATCAGTCACATCATTAATCAAAAAGAAATCTGTTTTCAGGGCCTTTATTAACAATATTTGTTCCTTTACTCAACCATATTTCAGCAAAATGTAGAACCAACATAGAAGTGATTAAGCTGCAGCATCAAGAAAACATTGTGCAACAAATTATCAAGAAACTAATCCTTCATGATGAACATTTGCTGTATATCTATCCCTGCACACAGCTGGTGAAGTCTCTTTTCCCAGTGAAAATATCATTTCAAACTCACATAAGTCAAAAGAGTACCTATAAGGTACACTATAAGACAGGTTCAGGTACAGGGAATCCAAAAGCAAAGTTTACAGGATGATGTCTCCTTCCATTTTTCCAATTTTATGTCAACCTCTGCTTCCCTCCCACTCTTAATAGATATCCCAGGTCCTCTTCCTCAATCACATTCCTGTCATTTATGGAATTTCCCTGTCTAGGTGAAAAACAGCCCACTCCCAGGGTCCTGAGAGCTGCAGCTAATTAGCTGGCCTACTTTTTCCTGAATATAGCAGCATAATCTGCATCTGTGAAAACTCATCACAACTGTCATCCTCCATCTATGGCAGACCTTGATAACAGCGTACTAGTCATTGCCACGACAGGACAGGGTAAACACTTTGTCCAGTGAGCGATGGGCGGCTGCAGCTAATGAGCGAGAAGTGAATACTTGAACCCTGACGAGTCATAAGGGAGGGAATGAGAGGAAGGGAGGACAAGAGCTTCTCAAGCACTGTATCTCTTCAACCTCTTTATCAGTGGGGACATTGTCCTTCCTCTCTGCAGTCCTCCTCCACAGCTACAGGCGTCATTACCAAGGCTTGCAGGAGGCTCTTTCTTCTGGATTGTAAAGCTACCAAAACTGATAACATTGGAATTTATTTTCATTTCCCATGTAAGAAGTTCTGAGAAAAGCAGAGTGGGTCTCATTAGCACCCATGTAACCTAAATAAAATGTTTGTAAGCAAATTTTCATTGTGATTTTACCTTCACCATCATTTAAAACATTATTGTAAACAATCACCAAATCTCTCCAAGACTTGGTATTGACATCCTGTATCGGCACAAGAACCTACAGGTCTTCAATTAACTGTCTGAGATGGATTGTGAAAACATAAATCCCATTGTTAACCTGCTGAGTTTCTTCCATGACTTCACCCACATAAAATACAGTACAGTATATGCAATGTGTATTTGTCCTCGGTTGTGTGTGATATTGTTTCTTCTGGTGTATTGTGTATGAAGAGGTGTTAACAACCTGTTTTTACTGTTTATGCCTTGATGAAGACCCCATGAGGTTGAAACTGGTCCAACTAAATAAAGCATAATAATAATCTTCACTCCTTGCCCAACCATTGTATATATTACAAAAAAGAGCGACAAGAATTGTGCATAAGATGGGGTATAGGGATCACACCAATGGAGCTTTCATACAGTCTAATTTGTTAAAATTGATTTAGTGGGATATAAGACTGCTGTGTTTATGTATAAAGCCAGGAACAATTTATTACCTGGTGGAATTCAAAAACTATTTAATGAAAGGGAAGGAGGATACAATTTAAGGGGTCAGTTAAATTAAAGAATTCATGCTATACGTACAACCAAAAAAAGATTTTGTATTTCCATAAGTGGGGTAAAACTATGGAATAATTTAAGTGTGGACATAAAAAATAGTAATAGAATTGACGAGTTTAAACATAAATATAAAGGTATGTGTCAATCAAGATATATGCAAGAACAGGCTTAATGATTAATTAGATGGAACATTGTGGGTGTGGTGTATGAATGTTAACACTGTTATAATCTTTTTTTAGTATAATATGTGTGTGTGTGTAGAAGTGAATCATTTACTGCTTGCAAACCAATGATGGTAAGATGATGTCATGGGGTAGGACTGGATAAGTCTGACTTCTTCCTACTCCACTCAAGCATGTACTAGGTATAAGCAAATTGATATTGGATTATGTGTAAAATTATGTGTGATGTCATATCAACTGTTTTTACATGCTTGAAAGAATAAATCAAATCAGATCAAAATCAAATCAACGTAAGAGCGCTTGAAAATGTTTCTTTCTTTGCTGTATATTTCCTATTTTATTTATTTTGCTGAGTAATTTCACAAAAAACTTTTTAATAAGAGGAGAAAGGGAACATCATTGGCTTTCAGCTAAGCTGTTAGTGTTACGAGTGGTATCTCTTTGGCTCTCTGTCACAATTACATCAGCACAGCAAATCCACTGTCAACATTTTCTGACCTATCTATAATAGTGTGCACTGACCAAGCCTTGTACAATACTGTAGCTCATACTGTAAATATGAGTTTGTCCACTGACAAACAGGGTTCTTACTTATGTGCCAGCTCGTCCTGGGTAATATCAGTGCAGCAGCTCCTTGAACTACCTGCTATAAATAATAATTCAGTAATAGTCACTTTATTTTCTATGTTAACAGGTAGCAAATGTGGAAATAACATTATATTGCATGTTTAACAAAGCAGTTGTCTATTAAAGACTGTTTATTGCATTGAACTGCATTATGGATGGCATTACATTTTTACAGGTGCTCATTCTTTTCTGCGCTGTAGATCAGGAAAGGAAAGTCGTTTGTGGTTTGTAGAGCAGCCGAAAACTTGTCTGTGATGGAAGATAGGGATGATAGTATACATTTGGGCAGCAATTGTACAAAGATTCAATTATTCAACAGAAAAAATAATTATAAGACACAGGTTTCCATCAGTTTCTCCTTCAGTCAAGCTTTGTGGTCATTCTTCGTACTTTTACACAATGTAGCAACAAATGTTATACATGTATGTGTCTTAAGTCATATATTTATGCTTAATTTAGCACTCAACCCAGTGCGCAAGACTATAAACATTATTGTTGAACATTATAATGAAGATAATGCAGAAAAAGTCCATTTTCAGGGAATATGAATGTGTATAATCAGTTTCAAGTAAAACTCAGCTTTTATCTGCTAACGGGCTGTTTCTTTTTTCATTCTCTCTCTTTTTTTGCAAACAATCATGATTAAAATCAAACTATATAAGCCATTCTCCCACACTCACTATGCCTTCACTTTTGGAAGACAGCCCAGAATTGAAAGTGCACATCTCCCTGCTTCTCTCGTTTTTCTACTTAAACCTTTTCAATCTTCCTCTCCCCTCTGTACAACGTAAACTGGCTATAATCATGGCCAAAAAACAATGTTACTCCCTCACATCCTTTAAATTATTTGATTTGTTCCTCACCCTGAGCCAGGTGTCAGAGGGTAGAACATTAATCTCAATATTCAGACTTGGTAACCCTGTGGCCTGGGACAATTTGAACATCTGTTGTCTCCTGTTGCCAGAAACTAAAATTTGTTGCCTTTGTCTTTAAATGGTAAATGGTCTTATACTTGTATAGCGCCTTTCTATGCTTTTACAGCATACTCAAAGCGCTTTCACATTATTCGGCCATTCACCCATTCGCACTCCCAAGCACTCACACACTGGTGACATCACCGGGAGCAACTGGGGTTCAGTGTCTTGCTCAAGGACACCTCGACATGTTGACTAGACAAGCCGGGAATCGAACCGCTAATCCTCTGGTTAGGAAACGATCCGCTCTACCTCCTGAGCCACAGCCGCCCCCTTTAGCCTGTGATGATGGTGTTACAGCTCCATGGAGCAATTTGTCATTGCACAAGTTCATTTCCTGTGGCTGTGAATGAAAAAACAGCGAGATTACAAAAGCAAGCTCCCTGGAACATTTACATATTAGTAATGTTCTGTACAAACACCCAAAACAGCTTTGAGTACACCAATCAAAAGTTTGGACTCTCTTTCTCCATGAACCGAAGGAGAAAGTGTATCCAACCTTCTGAGTGCTTGTGTTCATACTTTATTTTTTTTAATCAAATCTGAACTTTAGATGTCTAACAGTTGTTTACATTTGAGTCTCATTTATCAACACCATTTTGGATTGCTCTAGATCAATGGATTGAATAAAACACAGACTTTAAAACTGAGCAGTACTCCACTTAAACAGCCTGCCCCACCCCTGTACACTGAGTACTATTGACAGAATCAGTTGAAGGCAGAACATATCAGAGGTTCAAACTTAATTGTCCCCCAAAACAAAGTGATTTAGAGCCCTAGGTCAGAGTCAATCCCAAATGACACATTAGTGCACCCCTTCCCACGCATCACCAGGGACACTATGACTCTTTTGGGGAAGAAAAATATCCGGATACCACCCCCCGCCCCCAGGCTCCCAACTGCCATAAATGCTTCAGTGTCACCATTGTGAGCTGAGTGATCATCTGACATAGATGATGCTGGACGTGAACATGGCCTATAAATATTTTTAGTCATGAACTCACACACACAAAAATAAAAACACAATAAATGCCTACAAGCAGCAGGTGATGATGTATAAGGAAAGACTGACAAAAAAAGCCACTCTACAAAAAGCTCAGAATATACTTTTCGTTGAAGCACCTTACTGAAGGATAGATTGATTTCCTTTGTAAATGACAGGTGAGTTTGTCAAGAGGCTGCAGCTCAGCTGTACAAGCTCCCCTCAAACCACTGCTCTGGTAATAAAACAATGGAGGCATGTAAGTGGATTCCACAGGGTCTAAGTGGATTTCACAGTGAGCAAGTGTCCACAGCTACTCATAACCTGAGACCTCTTTCTGTGTTTTCAAACTGTTTCCTACAAATGGTTGTAACCCCCCCCCCCAACCTCCCCGGCTGAATGAATTGCACAGACAGTATGGATCATCATAGTCTCTTCAAGCCTTGATGAAACTGGGCTTGTGCCCCTGACATTTACATCCCCCAGGGCCAAGGCACGCACCGCTGCAGCCTCATATTCTGGCCTTGCCACTTCACACTCTAATTGCTGCCTCATAAGCAAGCTCCAAAGCAACAAATCCAGTTAACGACAGTGGCATATTGATTGCTGGCAGGCAGGCAGGGAGCACCCGTGTCCCTAGGTATGGGAGGAGGGGCTCTGTGGCGTTTACAACCTGAGGGATGGCCTGCACCCTATAAAGAGTAGGTCTTGGTGACAAAATTAAAACCAAAAGAGGGTCAGAGTGATACAATTACTGCTCCGCAGCTCTGACCCCAACTGTAGGCGAACAATAGACTGCATGGAGATGGTGGAAGAGGGGGGAGAGAAGAGGGAGGCACTCATTATAGAGGTAGGCCTGGAGACCTGTTCAATTTGCTCCATTAATGAGCGCTGAAGAAGCACTTTCATGTTGTCCCAACAGAGCCATTACAGCCCTAGTCTGTGCACTGAAGACGCAAGACTCCAAAACATGCCACAAATACTGACGGCAATACAGGGACATTAAGCCAAATAGATCTGAGAGCTGTGAACACACAAGGGTTGTTCAAATGGCACCCAATAAATCTACAGTCTAATCAATACAAAAATGCTGCATTGGCACTTAAAATGCTCTACAGCATGTCAATCATAATTTCCCATTTTTAATTGTGCTATACAGTTCGTAAACAACACTAAACCTGTTATACAGTGTGTACTGTTGCAGAACTTTGGGTGTTTTATGCAGCTAACAGGATGCATAATTGGCAAAAAAAGCACATTAGTCAGAGTACTCATTTACATAGTAAAATGGCACTAAAAAAGACAATGCTGCATATTCCTTGAAAATTTATTTGTGTGACAGAGCACAGCAAACTGTTTTAGAATGAGGCTAAACAAAAGGAAGCTTAGTAAGACTGCATTTCTGCTTAAGTCCAACATCCATCAAAGATGTTGTTTTTCACAGATGTTGTACGTTTGTACCTTAACTGTAGCTGGTAAACATCAGTGTTGTAAGCAATCATCAAAGAGCGCCTTTGCACATTCTATAATCTGTTTTAATGCACCACTAAATTACTGTTTTCCATTGCTTTTGTTGTCTAATCTGGCTTACTTTCAACCCACACTGTACCACGCTGTCTCTTCCTCCAAGAATAGCTCTGTCTTCAGTTGTAAGCTGTTACAGCAGTAGATATTCACTCTCTCTTTTATCACAGGCAAATTACATGTTCAGCCTCATACATTTGTTCTATTTACTATAGTGTCTGAATCCACATCTTGCTAGCAATGTTTGCAGCCATATTTCCATCATATGTAAAACTTCTCACATCAAATTGCACTAGAAGGTAATCACTAATGCTAGAGAAGTATCCCCATATTAATCTATTTCCTGGGTTAGTGGGGCTCAGTGGAAACAAGTGAATGGCTCACAGTGTAGACTGTCAGCGCAAAGGAAACTATTAAAAGAGCAAGAGTTGGAAGCAGACATCTGGTACTACCACAGAACTACAAGATGCTCACATCTGGACTAATAAAATTAGATGCTGAATCTTTCAGAAAACTCTGTTACTGCAACATAAATACAACTCAGCACCATTTGGTTTCTGGCACCATGTCTCTCTGTGCAACAACATCGCTTCCCCTTCTGTGTGTTGACCCACACCTAGTCTCAGCTGCACTCTTAGCACTTTTTTGGTATGAAGAAACTCATAAAAGCGGAATGATTTCAAATACATGTTTACTGTGTGCTTGCGCATCTTTATAGTATAGGGTGGGCCACGGAAAAGTATCCCGCCTCAAATACGCTCTCGAGTACATGGGTCCACCCTATATATCAGTGCTGCTGATGCTGTTTTACCAACACATACAGAGAAATACATAGATGGCATATGTTAAGACTACAGTTATCTCAAAAACCCCTATTTATAGCCCAGATTGATATTCTGTTCTCTTGCAAATGGAGTTAATATCACATGCACATTCATCCTCCCAAGAGGGTGGGGTTCAGTATAAATCCAACCATCACATCTCAAAAGGTTTTTTACTTAACAGCAGTAGAAAGGTTGGCATATGAATGAAGACATGATAGGTAGAGACAGTTTTACAGACAAACAATATCACAGGGAGACCTGCTCTTACAGGTCTTCTCCTTTCTCTTTTTTTTGTTATTATACCCACACCCACTGTTACATACACTTCACCAAAGACATAGAATGAAAACAATAGCAAAGTACAAGGCAGTGTGTGTGTGGACAGAGTATACAAATCAATTTAGATGCTTTTTTAGGTGTGAAGCAACAATTAACTGCCATGATTTTCTTAAGTTACACAAGAAATATCAGTGCATTTTTTTTAAATTACAAAATGTCATTATGCCCTTATTAACAGGACTAAATGGAAACAACTTTGCGGGAATGAGTTTAAATATTTGCAATGCATGTATGCATATATTTGCACTGAGTCTGAGTTAATGTAATGCACTAGCTTGGCACTGTGATGCATCTCTGCCCTTGTTTTGATCTACAGTGAAAACACAACTGAAGAAGAACATGTTAATGTTACATGATGAATTATAAATACATTCCCTAGAGGAGCGCAATATACATTCCGAATTGAGGTAAAACTAAACCAAATCACAATGCAGTCATAGGGAAGCATCCAAAAATGATCAGGAAGGATATTAGCTGTTTGATGACTTATGACTGCCCATGTTCAGGGTATCATTACTACTGCTGTGGTTACTGTTACAGTCTTCTCAAAGATAAGCAAAATGAATGCGTGGGCATGCGGCCTTGTGTCAACAACATTATTTGGATTTTATTACATTGGCCCTGTTGTGCAGTGTTGCTGGCCTTGAAACTTTACTGCTGGCCTTGGAACTTTACTGCATGTCATTAAGATATAACACATAAAATCAAAAAGGTCATCTCTCCTCTAAACCATATTTATAACAAGAAAGACAGAGAAAGGTATAATAGAGAGGAAGGAGATATAAAGTATTTGGCTGACGTTAAAAACAAAAAGATGTACAAGCTGTAAGATATGAAACACAGAAATAAACATTCTCTTCAGCATCATCTGCGACGCTGTAAGTCCATCTACCCATGGTGCTGGTTTTCTTTTTTGTTGATATTTATCGTGGCTGTATTTGTAGCAGAGCTTATAGAATTTGTTCTGTGCTTCTTATTGTGTCCTAGCTACAGGATAAACTAGAGAATTCATGTCTTTACAGATACTCTGGTATCCTACAATTACAGCAGATCAGAATTGTATTCCCACTATCTTTCAGATCAAAAAAGTGGATATAAGAGAAAAAGAGAGGATGTGTGGGTCAAAAGGGACTGCAACAATTTAAACGTGGTGAGCAGTTTGAGCTGAGCTTAATGATTTCTGTGAGACAGTACCATACAAATGCTTCACAGAAAAGACCTGTTTTAATAAGGCCCCTTGTTCTAAAACTACCTATTGATTTTCACTGTGGCAGATTGTGGAGCAGTGTCCTGCTGCGGTTCCTGGCTCCTACAAATGCTAAATTGAGCCATTTAAAAGCTGGGTTTGTCTTTAGAGACTCAGGCTCAGCTCCGACTCCCCCGGTCAATTTGTTTCCATCAGGTGGAACTTTTCTCTGGAGCTGCAGAATTTCACCACAGTGGATCTGGCGCTCACAATCCTGGCATGCAATTCACTCCTTCTTTTCATTAGCCTCTGCTGAACGTAGATCTCATTTGCTTTATTACACCTCAACATTAGCTGAATTTAGCTTAATTACAATCAAGTATTGTGCCCAAGACAAAAGTTGGAGAAACACAGATTGTCATTGTCGTTGTTGGAATTCTGCAGCTGAATTACACTGACTGGTACACTTAAACAATGCAGAAAGAGAAACAGAGAAACAGCCATCGGTGTTGAGGTAACAATGAGACAAATTATTGAGGAATGCACATGCCACTCACACACAAACCTCCCCACAAGTATGCAAGCACAAGCACATACCTTGCACGACACATATTAATGCTAATTAGAGGTAGGTGCTGAAAGCCAGACTTTTACTGGTACCAGACCTTTATTATTCAAACCATTAAATCTGGTAGACATCTTCAGTTGGCCTGCTGTCTATTTACTCATTTTCTAACAGATTCTGTGGCTGTTTGTCAAGTCATATCAGTTTTTTTTATTGCCCAAAATCATAAATCACAGACTTGCTCCAGGGGCCTTTACAGTCTGTACAGCACAACATGCTCTGTCCTTAGCCCATACACAAAAAAAAAACAAAACAAACAAACAAACATAAAAAAAACTGTAATGGGAAAAAAAGCCAGAAACCTTTAGGAAAAGCAACAGATGACAGATCCATCTTCCTGGACAGACAGAAATGCAAACGATGGCATGTTTGCTAATGACAGTGCATTCTTTAGTGCTGAAAGACTACCTTGTTGTTTACATCTTGTGGATGTATATTATAGCTGACGTGTTCAAACGCTCTATAGACTGGGCAAACTGTAAACAAAGCGAAATAAAATGCAACTAATGCTACATGGCTGTACATAACAGCTATGGTGTGTACCTTGAATCTAATATGCCATATAACATGGTCTTTTTGATTTTCTGAGCAATGTGGCTGCTGCTTGACCATGACTGCAGCCAGTCCCTGGCTCAAGTTGGCAAGCAGCTCACGCTCCCTGAATAATGTGACAAGTAGAGCTCAGGCTGTACTCTACCTCTTGCCCAAATGTGAGCTGGGATCGGCTCCGACCCTCTACAGGATAAGCAGGATGGATGGAAGTTAACACCTCCAGTTTAAACAAAAGGTTTTAAACACTAATATTAACTTTAGCTAATGCAGCTAACAATGGTGGTCTGACCGTCTTCCTACTGTCAATAGAAAGCATAACTCAGCTCCTAAATGTGCTGTATGCTATTCATATTCCAGTGTTTACTTACATCTGATATCTTACCCATGTGTAAAGCAACCGACTGTATATGGATAGTCGGCACATGGTCCCCCATGTAGAGACGGTTTGATATTGTTTCTGTGCCACCACAAGTACAGGACCTAGTCACTGTCTAGATCGCACACACTAATTCTCTCTCCCGGCCGGTATAAAACTATTAAAAACATGCCATGGTCCTTTTGTAAAAAAAAAGGAGTACACTGAGTGCTGGTGTGTTACAAATGTAATCAAATTAAAATCACGGAGGAGTATCAGTATGTACAGGTACAGTACAGGTGATACCAAGACGCGGTATCTGAGTTGATGTCATCATCTACAATACTCTTGACTATACCAGCCTGTATTACCAAAAGCTGTAAACTCCAGCTGTGGCTGTTAAAGAGTGAATGGATCGCTGTAAAAATTAAACAGCCAGCTGTAGCAGTGGTCTTTCAGCTGTCTGTTCTAATCAAGTTAAGAGGGTTATAAAGCACAACTGATGTTGTAAACAGAGAAGAATTTGTTTACATGTACTCTTCAAGTGTTCGAGGGAGGTTAAGACATCAAAAGGGCTAATTCATATTTAACTGTCTCTGCATGCTGCATTTGCTGTCACCAGAGCAGACTGTATAGCCACAGTGCTGTAAGAGAAATGTTATTGATATCCTGGTCAGGGATCACAAACAAGCACATAACGTACTTTTCATCTATTGAACTCTTGCTGAAGGAGCTAAACGAGATGAAGTGATGCAGAGAAACTGTCAAATAAATGATCTGAACTTCAGATCAAACAAGAACAGCTTAATGTCATTGTCTCAAACCAAGTTTAGAGCTAATCTAAATATTTTTCTCTTTTGAAAAGGCATGAATAGTGAGCGTAATTCAGGTCTAGAGAATGTGAATAAGTCACTCATGTTGCAGAGTGCACGAGGATAACAGAAAAACCATGCAACAGCGCACAAAGGCAGAATGGGATAAACTGGTATTAAAGTAAGAGGGGAAAAAACATTCAAGGTCACCTTCACTCTTTTCCCCCACGGCCGCAAAACATTTCAGTGTATGGAACTGCAGCACATTCATAGCTCAAACCAATTTTACCAGAGGAATCAATATGGCTGAAATATTGGGCTTTTATGAGTTGCTACATTCAGCTGGGGGCCATGTGAGCCGAGTAATGTGTTCAGCTAGATTACATTTAAACAGCCTAGACATTGAGGATGGGTGGAACAAACTTACAAGAGAATAACAAAGAAGAACACAATAGTAATGATTATTATAATTATTGTTATTATTATTGATTGCTACATCAATACAGTCCTGGAGCTCTGCATAACATTTAATGGTGGCATATTGCACAATAAGGTGTAAGTGGTAGTTACAGCCCATTTGACTTGAGTGTGGGTGAATGGTAAATTGTAAACTATATGACTTTAAAGAGATGTGTCCATTATAATGTGGTGATGTTTAAAGCCAAGAAGCAAACTGTAATTTGTCATTCATATTTGATATTTAATTAGATAAACACATGGCCTACACTTTTCTTTTGCTTTTCATTATTTATTATAGTTTCATGTGTATCAGTATATTGCTGCAAGGGATGGGCCTAATGATTCAAGACGTTTGTGCCATTTCTTTAGTCATACCTATTTGCCCACATCTTCCTATTAGAGCAAATAAGCAAGCTAGACAGAAGTATTTTTCATAGATTATAGTAAGGTATAGAATACGTATACAGTATTTAGCATTGTTATTTCTGGTCATATATACACTTTATTAGGTACACCTGGATAATTGTATGCAATTCAATGTGACACTTCCACCTTAACATCTGTGTCTCTCATTCCAAGCTACATATATTAGTCAAAATATTAGAAACACCTCTGAATATAAGGTAGTCCTGTACAACACCACCTCTAACTATGAACTCAATAATAAACATATAATTGAATTTAAACATTTATGACAATTTCACCAAAAACTGAAACGCTTAATAAATACAGATGTTAAGAGGGAAGTGTTGCACTGAATTGAATACAATTGCACAGGTGTACCTAATAAAGTGGCCAGTGAGTGTATATCTCAAGGGTATTTACAGCCTGCGCCGTCTCTCCAGTGTATTTGGGCCATCATGTCTGTACGATCGAATGCAGGTGCTTCTTGTGCTTTCTGACAGTGGGCTGAGATCTCATAATCTCAGAGGTGCAGAAAAGAACATCATGTCAGCCACACTGCCGCTGAGCCACTGCTCAACCAATATCTGAAAAGAGCAGCTGAGGAGGCCATTACACAGCCATAGTACCAGGGAAAAGGGTGGACCACCGGGACCCTCTGGCAGTGCTACAGTCATTAATGCCCTCAATTTGCCTTAATGGCTTTCTCAGTCCTGGCCCTCAGTTCCATTCGTCCCCATGCCAGACTGTATTTCGTCTCCTCTCACTGCCTGTAATTAATCCATTCATCTCTAAAAGATCCGATCAATGTGGTCTGGAATGAAATCTGTCATGCCATGGGAATAGTACAGGAGAAACATGTAGATCGTGCTTCAGTCAAACAGTGTCTGCAGTGCTGTAACTGGACTAAAAATGAATTGGTGATAAAACTTTGTGAATACTGGTGAGCTGTAACTGTGTATATCAACATCCTTACTATGTAACATCAATAACATAGAACATAGAAATGAATGTTTCAATAAGACTATATCAAAACTCTTCAGCACATCTGAACTCCCACCGTGAGATATTACAAAACTCAACAGAAGCACACAGTGAGCATTTCTACTGGAGATGATTTTTCAATTCCAGTTCCATCTTATTACTTTCCTGAACTAAATGTCACGCACAGTATACTGTATATAAAAAATCCATTTCCAATTTATGTATTTTAAGGGGAAGAGATGTTGTGCCTGGGGAGTATTCCATACTGAGCCTAGACCCAGTTACCATCATATCTTTCATGGTATTTCTATAAAAGAAAAGCTTATAATAAATATGTTTGGTCTGTAATTGATTAATTTGGGGGGGATCAAAAGGCACAACGTGTTCATGAATGTGTATATATTTAAGTGTGTGTGTTTCATGGTTCAGAAGTGCTGGCTGGCAATCAGGCACCACAGGCCCTCCCACTGACCCCACCACTAAATCCCCCTCCTTGGTCTGGCCTGGGATCAATAAGTAATTTTTTGTAGCTGATTAGTTTGCAGCAGGAAGGTGGTCACTGTCTGATCTGTCCTAAGGATATAATCAAGCACTAAAAAGTGGCACTATGGCTGCTGTAATGTGAGCAGGGTGCGTGTATGATGTGATACATGATTTTTGGAGATGGTGATAATGAGCCATGATGCAGAAAAGGGCAACTGATGTTCTGTGGAACAGACTTGGGAAAGGAGACTCCTCAACCAGGAACAAGAAAACTTTGACATTACAAGGATTAAAAAAAAAAAAAAAAGCTTCTTGAAATTAAACTAAATAAGTAATAGTGAAGGAAGCTTTTGATTAGTTGTTGAAAACTGAAAATCAGTTTGCTGCTTTGGGTTGGAAAAGGTATTATCAGTGAGAGCCAGAGAAAATTAAAATAAGTGGATAGAGGAGATAGCAACAGAGAAGTCATTTAGAGCCTGTAAGACTCCAGTTAGCAGCACACAATTCTGCTGTTTTTATCCATGAGAGACTGATCAAGACACACCAAAAATGAACATGGAAAGCATAAAAGAAATGTGTGGCTTGGAAGAACTCGCTCGTCGTCGGATGGACCATGCCCAAGATTTTTGTATAACCAAACTCTTCCAGTAAAAATTGTTCTCGCAGTGAAAAATTGTTCTATTATACAGTTTGTGGGTCAAACAATATGAATTAGTTAGTGTTCGAGTTTACTTTATATGGAAGATCATAATAAGCTAACTAAAAGTAGGACACGGGCTCTCGTGTAGATATTTGCATGCATACTTTATGCGGTGGTGACAGAATTCAAATAAATAAATTCAACATTGCAGCCTTGAAACAAACATCAGTAAACACAGAAAAGGTGGGACACTTACATCTGCATTTGTGTGACTGACACACTTCAATGCTACAAGTTTAGTCATTCCTGATCAGACAATGACACACTTCACACCTCTATACCTTGGCCAGACTAAACTGATACCAAACTGTGGATAAAAAGCACTGACAGTATTTACAGAACTGCCAAGGAAAAAAAATGTGGTTGCTGAGAGGGATTCTTGCTAAAAATTGGCTATGAACAAGTTCAATACAATGCGAAAATTCTTAAAGCTATGTGCAGCCACTGCTTTAAAACATGCTGGGCTATACCTAATATTTACAGTGTTTCCTAAACAAATTCTGAATGAAAAGACTGAGTCCGCCTCATGGAAAATATTCTTCGCTTTGAAAAAGAAAATTCTACTACAGACCTGTTCCAAATTACAAACTACATTCCATTCAAGTTGTTGTTTTTGGCACTACTTCCATTGCTTTTTTCATTGATGTGTAACTGTATCTACTGCGCTATCTAGTCCTAACAGCAGGTTGTCTTTCATGCGCTACATTTCACAAGCTCCGGGGAAATATGTCAACACTACAGGCTTCCAAACGCTTTACTGTTCTTTAGCACAGTGCTGAACAGTCATCTCTCCACCTACATTCAAATCCATTTAACACCAGCACTACATTTTAGTACATAATACAGGTATTTGTAAATTGATTTTCCTCCTTTTTATTGTATTTTTAAAGACTGCTCAGCTTTCCTAAACAAAGCCTGATAGGAAAATGTTAGAAGAGTATGTAGTACTGTGCAGTCTGTGTTGAATGTGGGGATATGATTCAAAATTACTCTAAATGGCAAGAATATAGTTTTATTCTTTGTCAAAGCAGATATTAGAATAATCCCTCTGAAGAAAATGCTGTTTAATATTCTTAATTTGTTGTAAATGTATCAAAAGAGTGATTAGTCATGTCATACAATCGTGTTACAAACCAAGCATAGTATAAGAGGCATTTAATGCAAGCTGCTGCGATACTAGGAAGAGCTCCAACCCATTCAAACATCCCTTTAAAAGGCCTGATGGGTGCCATGACCTCTGAGTCCAATGCTCTCTTCTATGAAAAGCAACACAGTGATACTAAAAGAAACCAGACACACAGCTTATTCATCTAAGCTTAAAACATATTTTCTGAGGAGCTTAAAATTCAACATTTAAAAATTTTCTCTGCACTTTAAGTACTGAAATTTTAGGCCCTCATCACTCTACATTTCCCTCTGCTGTATAGTCACAATGTTGAGCCTTTCTCCCTGGAGTCCCATCGTGTGGGCCATAAATTGGGTGTGTGTTTAACAGAGAGGTGGTCAAGGCTGTGGCTGCGCTTCTCATATTTTAAGTTAAATGTGGGTATGGCACAAATGATTTACAATCTTAAGGAAAAGCTCTAAGTTTAAGAACACAGTCAACCTGTTAGGGCAGCTCTGTTTCTCACTTAACACACAAACCAAACAGCCCATTCTTTCGTATGAAATTGTAGGTTTGACGTGACAGAGAAATCCTGAAAAACAACAAATAAAAGTCTGCTGTCAGCTGTGCAGTATATGAAAAGAAGGTGGAAAGGTTTAAATGTTGATTTTATGTTTTTGTTCTATGCGAGTTTAACATGTCATTCCTATTTTAAATTCATCCCCAGAAGAGTAGGGAGGGAAGGTGGTGTAGTCCATTTAAAAACAAAGTGATTTAGAGGAAAGCAACATGTGCCCCCTGCTGGATTCTGACAATAATGGTTAAAAAGGATGCCAGAGTATAGAGTCCCACACTGTAACACTACAGCTGGTAAGAAATGCCTTTTCAGGATAAAGATAGTCTTAGTATAACTCTACAAAATATGTCCACTATGAAAAAGTGACAATACCTGAGAAAAATGGACACAACAGAGGAAAAGAATAAAGACAGGAACCTATTGATCCCACTGAATTGTTTCCTGAATGAAGGTAACTAGGCAGCCAAAGTTGTTGATAAAATAATCCCACTTGATTAACCACAAGAACAAAGTGAGGAGACCCATTCAGGTCATCAGATGAGCTCAATAACCCAGTGAATGCATTGCATTGTTAATGCACTGCTTAGAGTGACATACTGTATATCTGGTGTAATTTAAATTTCTTGTTAATAACAATTGCCTTCAATGTCTATAAAAAGAGGTGTCGTACTTTTTTTCAGATTTTACCTTGCCATGTGGTAGATTTGTCCCATGTGTGTTGAGACTAATGAGAAGAAGAAGAAGAATGAGTGTATGCTTTGTCCAACCATGAATCACTACAGCTGTAGCCATATCGAAATTACTTCCATTATACCTGAACTGGGGTAAAGATGAAATTGCACACAGTTTCCTGTCATTCTGACTTACATTTTATTTTTGTTTTCTCTGCTACAGAAATAAAAATGCACAGTAAGGCAAAACAGCCCTCATTAAATTTGATGACTTGCGAGATAAAACTGCACATCTTGTACCTAATGTATTATGTTACTTAAGCCAGCAGTTTTTCTCTGCAGACTGTTTCTAATTGATTGTGGAACAAAGGGAACCTGCAAGCTCCTGCAGGTAAAGAAACCCAGCTGAAGAAGAAACCATACTGTTAGCGATTTACTATTGAAAATACATTAATGGGTGTAGTCCTTCAATGGCAATACAGGCAATATATACATATAGTCAGAGTCAAATTCCTCATGTGTCCAACACACCTGGCCAATAAAGCTGATTCTGATTCTGAATATATTAAAAAAAGTGACATGTTACCTCTTTTCCTAGAGCACAGTGCTAGAATTGAGTAAAACAGGCTACGCGATTAGCAACAAATTACAAGGAGACTGTTAAACACTGACTAGGAGCTACAGTGTAGCTGTTGCCTATATATTCAGAGCTGCAAAAGAAGTGTGGTAGACGTGCACTACACTAGCATTACCTGGCTGTTGTACCACTTACCTACTTCCCCAATGCAGCACACAAAGCCATCTCCTCTAATGTTGAATCTATTATATGTCAAAGGACCAGCCCCTAAGAGAACAGAACACAATACCACAACAGCACGCTCACCCTCAGGGGAACGCATAAATTCATGTTACTTGCATGAATGACACAACAACGGAATGGAGGTGAATTGACTTTTGTGAGGAAAGAAAGGCTTAGTGCATACATCGGTCGAGAAGGGTCTGCTGGGAAGTATTTCTTCATGCTCACATCGCCACAGCAGTAAATAGGAGGGTCAGGTGGGATAGATGGATGTTCTTTGAAGTGAGGAGATGGTCTGAAGAGCATCACCACAGGTTTTGTTTTATAAGTAGGATCCAAATCAAAGCAATTACACCATAATGTCCTCCATAAACCTGAAAGAGAGGGGCCACTGAAGGAGAAGGGAGTTCACGCTATATTAAAGAGAAAATTAAATTACAAGGCCACAGCTCTGAGACTACACCTTAAACTATCTGCTTATACAGTGCAGCAGTACCCTGCATGTACACACACACACACAAGCAGAGGCAGTGATTCGCCCCTATGGATCACCCCGTTCCCGTCATTCACTGATAGAAACCACAGGGGGTCTAAATCAGACACTGGCAAATTTCCACAAATCTGATCAAAATACATACTTCTTAACTACAAAAGGATGTAGAAGAAAGGTCACTACATTGAAGTGGTGCTATGAGCTTCAACCAAATGCGAGATCAGATTATTGGTAAGTCAATTTCTGATAAGAGAGCAGTACAGTAATGCAGAAACACTCGAGTTCAGTGCTGGAGCAAAGCTATAATTTTTAACAAGCACTGAGTGATGGCCAAATAAAGACAGTTTCCTTTCTGTGACCCCACCTAGTCTGCTGGTTAAATGCAGCCATAAACAAGACAGACCTAATAATGATGACAGGGCCAGCCAAAGACAGTCAAGCATCTCACTGCAAAGCCAGGCTCCTGAGAGACTGTAAAATCCAAAAGAGTTACAATAAAATATATAAAAGTATGAACTTATCCCCAGTCGTGCTACAAAGACACATGCCTGGGAGAGCGTGGTTTATGCTTTACACAATGAGCCAAATATATCGCTGCGATGCTGAGACTGTAAAACTACAAGTCTACAAGTCTAATAAATGTAGATGCAAACAGTACACAGTATGTCGCTGTCTTGCCTCACTGCAAGTTACTACAGTAGGGATGTATATTGCAAAACTCCTATCACAGTTTCCATAAACTCATCACTCACCCACACAGTAAGAACCATAACAGATAGAGGCCACATCTCATCCATGCCCCCATTCTGCAGTGGACCTTATCTGCAGGGAAACACATTTCAGCTGGGGCTCGTCCTCATGCAGGAGACTGTCCTGCTGACGGTGGACTCTTAGGGCTTAACCTGAGCTTACTGGCCAGCAGATACTCCCAATCTCTCCCAGCCCCCTACTCAGCGCAACATCTAGCCCCTGCACCAGTCTGTCCACCAGACGAGACGAGACACTAGCTCTGCACAAAGGAGTATTTACAGAGCCTGTCAAGTTATTAAACTTTAATCCCACTAAGAAGAGCATATTCTGACAATGAATTATAGATGACATAGGTTAGAGTCTCCTATATGACCTCCAGTCTCTCCAACCGACCATGGTGGGTTTTAATAAACTGCATTATCAACTGAGTGAGAATGGTGCCCACATCTAGATGGAGTTTTATATATATGAAATCTGATCCTGGTGTGAATTACACACGGGTGTAGGCTATGTATGGGGCTGAAGCCTCCAGGACATATTCTAGAGCAATTATGAAGAAGATGGCGTTAATTCAGTCACAGGAGTTCATCAGTGACCCCAGTGCATTTCATTTGTATAGTCTTTGGGGAGCTAAACAAAACTGCCACTTTCCCATCTGTCAAACATTTGCAGAAGACACTAAATGAGCTTTAAAATTCAGTAGAGCCCAATTGTCCTTCCTTAAAATTGTTTTATCAGCTCCCCCTGAGATGAGCAATCCAGGCTGTACACCATGCATTGTGAATCATTTCTGGAAAGGTTACTTTGAAAATAAAATTTGATGTTCTTTGTAAAATTGTTATCATATCCACTGGTTGGCTCCACATCATTTCACCAGTACATTACCAAATAATTAGAAATCTATAGAATTTCCCTTAATTTCATCTACATCCAAAGCTTCATGAAATATATTTGATTTCTTGCTTGAACATGATGCAATGCTCAAATTTTAAAGCTAACTATTGATTATATGAGTGAATTCCAGATTTAACTATTTGTAAAAACACACTTTTGAATACATATTCATAAATCTCAACACAAAAATGTATTTAGTAAAGATAATTTGCCAAATCAATTTGAATGTTATACAAGAAAAAACTAATCTTACTACCTATAGCAGACAATAAAGCAGAGGGTTTGGATGCAAATTAAAAACATAATTGAACAATATACCTAAATACAACCCACGGTTTGGCTATAATAAAACTAAACAATGGCCATTAATGATCTGAAAACCTTGAAAACTGCATTTTGGCCAAGGTTTATGTCATAGAATATTGAACTATTGACTATAATGTGTATAGCTGATTCAGCAGGTCTCAAGGAAAAGATTGTCTTTTTTTAACCATTTCCTAAATCATGAAAGTTTTACAGATGGAAAATGACCAGAGACCTACACTTGACATCGATTGTCTTGTATTACTAAATATTGAACACGATAAAATTTTGACAATGACAATAAAAGGATTAGCTTTACATTAAGGTTTATATCACTAAAATACACAGTATGTCTCTCTACTACTGTACACTTAATAGATGGACAGTCATACAGTCCTGCAGCTGTCATACTGAAGGCAGCTGTTGTGAGGCACTAAGCCAAGGTGACTTCCTGTATTACGTGGCTATCCCGCGCAGTCCAGGGGTTCATTACAGATGGGAAACCTGCTTGTAAACTCCAGGGCATAGATGTTGACTCCCGGATTCTGGAGTAATGGGATCTAAGGCCTTCATTATCAAGTACGCTGGACCTACATTTTGGAAGCTTTTACATTCTTCAAACAGCTGCTTTTCACTGCCAAAACCCACGTTCCACTACCATCTCCTTTGTAGAGCCTCCTTTCCTCACAATGCTAATCCCGACCAGTTAAGAAGCCGTGTATTTATCAAAAGGCCTGTAGTAAACATTTTGCAACTGTAGCCATGCTGGGAAAAGAAGGGCCGTAAAGCCCATTGTCATCCTGTCTACCTGAGGAGTCAAGTGTCTTCCTGTGTTCAAATGGAAATAACCATTACTTGTATTTCAGGATCCCCACCACTTCACTGACTCAATTTACAAAAAAGAGAGCGAGGGAGAGAGAAAAGAGTGTGCATGTTCATAAAAACAAGATGTGATGCATGTTTATCTCTGCAAGGTGCTCTGGGTTCAACAAAAAAATAAACAATATTGGTGAGGCATTTATGGCACATAGCTGTAGAGCCTTTGGAGAGCCACCAGTAGCTGTCATCTCTAGACATGACTATCAGCGTGGTGGAGACACAACAGTGTGGAAGCAAACACAGTGATTACCTAGACAGAGAATAGGATTGTGTTTGTGGGTAAATGGCAGGTGGTTATGATAAGTGCTGAGGCTATTGTGCTAGCAGGTCTTGCCCAGCACAGTTAAAGGTGGAAGTCATGCAGGAAAGAAGATTACAACTGCAACTCTGTCTCATGGGCTCCCTGCTGCATGCAGGCCTTGTGGAAAAAAGCTTGATAGCTGCCATTATCTTTGCTATAGCGAATTTAGAGGCAAAACAGCCTCAGGAAAGAGAGAACAAACTCAGCATCAGTAATTGCATTACCAAAAATGCATGTTTGATATAAAAAGTCTCATTCTGTAATCACAGTGGTTGAGTTTCACAGGGGTTATAATTGTACAATTTCCATTTAAATGAGGTTCACAAAACACTGTGGGGGCTAGAGTTGCTTGTGCTTTGACAGTGTATCGCATATTAACAAAGGCAGGGTAAAACATTTTTCTTTTGAAACACTACCGTAAATCAAAGGTATCAGCTCAAATGGTGTCAAATAGGGTTAAATACAAAGGACAGTTTTTAATACTAATGTTGCTTAGAGAGTTAGGATCAAATTCTTCATTTGTACTGTATCCCTGAAGGCCTGCAGCTTCAGCAGGGTTGTAGTGAGGTTGTGAACAGCCTTGATCAGAACATGCTGTGCATATGAGGGCTGGGTAGTGGGGCTGCAACAATTGGCTGTGATCTAACCCTGAAGGGGCCAAACCAGAGCATGATCCTTGGGTCACATGAGCTTTGCTCTCTGGTCTCTATTCTCTTCTGTGCACTTTTCATCTAGCTCTCTCAAATAGTTATTACAGGGGTTCTTCTTCCCCTTAGGTACAGACGGCCTTTATCACCCTGAGCTGTATGTCCAGTGTCACTGCCACTGCTGAAGCAAACCAGGAGTCAGGCAGCCCAGACCGGATTAGGTTGGCTGGACTTGGACAGTGCAGGAAAGTGGCTGCTATCTAAGTGAAGGATTGTGGATGCAGTGGCACCTATATTGTCCTGACTTCCACACAAATGGCTTTTTATCACCAAAAGCAAGAGAATGTGCAGCACTGCAAAGTGAAACTACATCGAGGCAACATATTAATTTGAGGTGGCATTAGGTGGCTGACAGTTTATTGAAACAATGCTTAATAAAGGAACTTTCTGGATTCATGAAGTTGTCATTCTGTTAATAATCAATTGACTATTAAGTAAGTACTTCAATTTTGGTGCTTTCAGCAGAACAAGAAACATGGAAAGATGGGCATGTACAGGGGAAATGACAGAGAAGGGAACCAGGAGACCAAATGGCTTTATTTTTAAATTAGAGAGAATTATTATAGAGACTTTAGATAGGTTATTTATCTCATTAATCATTCCATATGTACAGCCTAGGTGAAATGTGGAAAATGTTTGTCCTTGGTCAATATTCTTTTATCAGAAGGCAATAAAGGCGTGTTAGCCCAACTCCCCAATGTAGGTTTCTGCTCCAATATTACAACCTGTGGGGGTTTCATCAGAGTCCAGAGACCCCCGGCGCATTGCTTAGCCACATTACCCAGCACTGACCAACCCAAATTTCATTACTAACTCATTACTGATTCGAGCTCAGCCATGAGAGAGCAGCATTGAATCATAAAGCTCTCATTTAACACCACATGCAGCCACAAATTATCCTCTATATTGGTCTGGGTTTCATTGCTAAAAAAATAATAAAAGGTCACCATTTCAACTGATAATCCTAAAAAGACTGATATCTATCCCATCAATCTTACTGACATGAGGGTTGAGTCTTATACTTTATAATAAGCCATACAAACTATGATTTTAAAGCTTTAAATGTGTCCAAAACTGTCAAGTACAGCAGGAACATTTTGCTGTTACTGTATGTGCATCATCATTACTTAATAAGTGTATAATAGTAAAATGCAACAATATGTACTGACAAGTAGAAGGAGACTCTTTTGTTTACCTTGTTAGCATAAGCATTCGGTGCTATTGACTGTCAAATCTGGGTTGCAGTTAACACACCATAACAGCACACTGTGAATTTTTATTAGTACTGGATGTTAAACAGTGTCTTTTTATCTATCGGTGCTGACACACTGGTGGTAGAGTAGGCTACGTTTGCAGCATGGCTAATCAAAACACAACAAAAACTCCCAGGCTGGAAACGTGAGTGAAGACACTCATGTTGGCTGTATCGTACATGGCTACACCAGTCCTCCTGCAACCCCTCACCCCCCGAACAATGCAGCAGGGAGCTGTGTTTATGTCACTTTGCCGTCACATTCTGCTCTGGTTCTGTTATATAATGATATTGCAAGACAACTTTTACCTTAACAAGAAACATTGTCACATTTTAATATCACACGATCTCTCGTCACACCCCTAACAAACAATTCAGTTTCTTGTTTGTGGCAAGTTCCCATTTATATTTTTATTGTCAGAAAAGATCTGTTTAAGAGCCATTGTCTGTTCTAATGAGATGTCACTTGATTTAGGGTCAGGCTGCTTGAAGACAACATTGTTTCATGCAAGCTACTCCAATGGTCAATAGAAATCAATAGACCTGATGCAATTATTAATACAGTCCGAGGCAGTTAGATGTGAATGAGACAGATGACATTGGACCAGACTGATCGAGGGGGAAATGGATTTCATAAAGCACTCAATGCCTTCATTATATTCCAGACAATAGAGTCTGAGAAAGCTCAAAAGCATGAGTGCTACAACGCTATGCTTCCCAGTGCATTAACATGCAGGGAAATTACACAGTTAAATCTCAATGTTAGATTACAGAGCACTGTTGGAATACACATACTTTTTGATATAAATCTTGTTCTCGTGACCTTGACGGCACTGCTGTATTTAAATATTTAAAAGCTTTTGCCTTGCACTATACAGTACAGTCTGTCACTTTTACAAACAACATCCTCTAATTATCAAGCACCTTTCTACAAGACAATAACATGGAATAAACATTGAAGTCAATATGAATGTGTAATGCTGTAAAAGAAGTATTTTTCACTGTAACAATGCAGTCAATACTGTGCATCCATCACATGTGTAATGAAGAATGAGGACGTGCTCAGTGGAAGCTTGTGAGTCCCAGGTGTTAGTCCCAAATGAATATTCACCCTGCAGACAAACCCTGCTCCCTGTGGGCCTGTGGCCCTAAATAACAAAGCATTAACACTGGTAAGCACAAACAGAGCTCTGCATTTGGTTGAAGGTGGTTTGTTTGAATAACCTCTAGCACCCCATTGCAAGGCAAAGGATACCAATAAAGTCTGCTTATTGTTACCAAATCCCTACAGCTTTATTAACAATAATAAGCAATATATATATATAT